>NC_134290.1:6496431-6818931 GCF_949628215.1 Phalacrocorax aristotelis | reverse complement strand
CAGTTGATTTTTATTTGCTTCAGGTATACATAATGAAAGCAGTTTCCTTTGAATCTTTGCTGAGGACAGGTATAGTACCCTGGAGACACTGTAAGAACCCCCTTCAGTATGCATGTCCGTATATATAATTATATACAAATAATCATGCATCCACACACACATTTGTATATCAACACTGCATGTGACGGTTAAATCCATCATCATTCATCATTGGCAGCACTTGTTCCTCTGACTTGGCCTTGATTACGTAACTGTGGAGAAAGAAAATACACAATTGAGCATTAATAGTTTTCTCAAACAATAATTTCCAAACAGGCAGTTTTATTAATCTCAAAAAAAAAAAAAAAAAAAAAAATAGGGCAGGGCAGTGACATCATCACCAGGACTGAGCAAATCATACCAAAGCAATGCAAGACTTGTTAGGGAGTCTGAATTTGGGTGCCGTCCTCACTGGTGGACGGCAGCTCCAGCCTCTGAGGCGGCTCACGCTCATCAGCAGGATTTTAGAAAGTGCTTTGGCTGGGGATCCCGTCCGCAGCATTAGAGCAGTCAGTGGGCAACACCAACATTAAAGTACTGGACACACATACTCAAAAGCTTGCAACTCTTGGACAACCTGTTTCCCGCAGTAACAGTCCTAACACAATTTAGTGTTTATAAATATCTGTGTGGAACTGGATTTTAAGAACTTAACATGCTTCCAAGATGGCAGTCCACAGTTTCCCTCCATTACGTGGACTAAGTCCACTTATCACTTTGCTACTGAGTGCGTAGCAAAAGGATGCTCGTTGACTTTTCTGATTTGTGCCCAAATGAATACTTGCAGGCTTCAGAGCTCAGTGCCAGCACGGTGATGACAACAGGTCATGCACTTTGGGTTTCTGTACTAGATAAGCACAAAGCAGCAGGTTACGTGGCCAACGCCTCTGGCATTCTGCCACTGGCCCAAGCACCTGCCCAGCCTATTACAGTGCCTGTCTGTGGAGAAGGTCTCTTTTGTAGATGACCAAGGGTCATCTGCAACTGTTGATCACCACAAGGTTATCAAACAGGAGGGAGGTAAGGCCCAGAAGTATTATCTGGATATATGTCCATTTAGATGACTCCTGCCAGCAATTCCCATCCATCAGAACGTTAATCACGTTCCTCCTTTTCAATCCAGCAGTTGACTTACACAGCTTGATTTGCCTCAGAACCTACAGAGAACTCCTCTAGACGTCAGCAGCCAAAGTGCCTCGAACGGAACCCTTCTTACGCATCTAAACGTAAAATAAAACTGTGAGCTACCACATAAAGAACCTATCGCGCTCTTGGTTAGTAAGAGAGAAGTAACGATCTACATGACCAGGATTACTTTTCCCTGGCCAGGACCAGGACCAGGACCCAGCTACCGCTGAGGTTTTTTGGAGACAGGGTATACAGTTTCCTTTTGGTGGAGAAGCCTGGGAACTGCACAGCAACTGTAAATGATGCTTCTTAGATTTTTAACGGCCCATGATGTTTCAGCATGGAGCCACACTGCTCAAAATACCCAGTGTGGAATTTCTACCCTCGCAAAGACATGAGGTAGGTCAGTCACGGTGCTTTGGCAGGGTCAGATGCTTTTCTACTATGCACTGATTAGCTGATGCGTATTTAATGAAGCACAGGTGCTCCTCATCTCCAGGAGTCAGATACATAAAACATTAGGTGAAAGATAAAGAAAAACAGTGAGAAAAGGATGGGCTGGGATAGAGAAATTCTGGAAGAATGCTGGTGGGGATTCAGAGAGTAACAAAAAAAGGAACAAAAGCAGAGATCCTGACTATAAAAATTGACTTAAGACGAGGAACAGGACCAACAAAAGAAGTGAAATGTGCACAGAATCTGAAGAGAAAGATTAGCTCAAACAAGGAAGAAGGAAGAGTGTTAATGAGAAAGCGAATAGCAACAGAAAGCAACTTATGTAAGAAAATGTAATGCTGCCAATATTATTACGCTTGCGTTCTGCAGTTGTTTTTAAGCATCATAGAACTGCAAGGTGCAACTCTGTCAGAAAAGCCGTCTGACTACTGCTCTGCAGGGATGGAAGCGTGAAGATATTCTTGTCATATTAAGCACCTTATCACTTAAGTGCTCGCTTCCCAGTGGTCCTGGCCATAAAACAAGTGTTTTGTGGTATACTGGGGATTTAATGGAAGTTACTGTTTAGCACAATGGATGAAATAGTTGAATATGAAACATAAGAACAAATTATTTGGGATAAAATTAGCATGCATATTTTATTTGGCAGTGATATTTTTGCCTTTAGGTTATTCTCCAATAATGCACTTCACCACAAAAACCTTGAAATTGCATCATTTATAGGTGTTTGTAGATACCCCTATTTTAACAGTCGAGAAAAACCAGAATATTTTAACAGTAGGTCCCCACTCCTCTCACATGTCACAACACACATAAGAAAGCTGTGTTAGTGTAACTAGTCAATACATTTTCTTGTAAAAAACTGACTTTTTCAACACACAATACACAAGTTCCTGTTGCTAATGTCTTACACACAAGCTGTTTGAAATAAACTATTTGCATTGCTTTGCAAAAGAAGCAAATAGTAAATAACTACATTTGATATTTAAGAATGAGGATAAATGTTACACCCAGAAACACGTGATCTGTTTTTTGCTTAAGGTAAGAACTAAAAAGAAGCGAAGAGTTTGCAAAGAGTACCTAAGTACCTTAAAGAAGTTACTTACCCATGAGAAATGTGAAACAACTTTCTCTACAAGACGACAAACATCCACAGTCCACAGAGATACAGAAGGGAAATTTTCTCATGCACACAGATGTGTCAAGTGCTGCTTCCTCTCTCCAACACACACCTTGCATGCACTCCTCACATTGCCGCTATCCTTTCTCAGAGAAATTGGATGAGGTCCATTTCATTCCAAATAAAGAACTATGGGTATGCAAAAGACAACCCTCTGACAGAGATCAGTTATAGAGAGGAAAGTGGTTACTCTTCCTCCTTCACAGACACCTAGGAATAGGTTCTGGCATAAGGTAGAATTAAAGGACTAGTCCACACAATATGAGAGAACACCTGCCATAATCAAAAACATCCAAATGCCAATGAGAAAGCACAACGTTTGCAAGAGTGAACGAACATAATTCTTTTCCAAAGCATATTCTGTTTGCCAAAGCAAACAATCCATTCAGCTTATTTGAAAAGTTGGGTTCTACCAGCTCAGAACATCTACCTATTAACACACAGAACAGTGAAGAAACACTTCTTCCAAATCCATAAGACATCTCAACACAATGCAAGATAGCTCCACACAGTTCATAAAGTCCAATCATGGAGAGCATAACAAGTGAGGATGGAGGAGTTGCAGCTAGTTTTGATACTAAAAGAAAAGGTGTGCTGGGCACAAACCACAAAATGCACTTCAGAACCACTGTCAACAGTAGGTCTAAAGCACCAGGCAATCTGTTTAAAGATGTCTGATAGCTCGAATGAGTTAAATCATGCAAAAAAGTGAGTTACAGCTGAAGACACATCGTGTCTTGAAAGAACCAAGACAATGGAAGGAAAATGACAAGCTGAACGGGTTTGGGGCATAAAGCAATCGACAAAATGGGAAGGAAATAGAACTGCAATTCCGAAGACTGCAAGAACTTAAAAAAACCAGCCGGATTTAAAATGAGAAAGGTTCATGCCAAGGGTCATGCTCTGGAAAGACACTAAAGGCACTTCCTGCCTAGCCTGTGATGTTCCTCCACCTCTTAAAGGAAGAGTAGAGAAAGTGCCCTATGGATGAGCTTCCTTTTAGACATCAGTTCAAAGACAGATCAGGCTATATGTATGTGGTCCTCACAGCCACTAAAGCGTGAAAATTGACACCATCTCAAGCCTGTTAATTTTACCGACTTCCTTTTTGCAAGTAAAATTCTCAGTTTTGGTGTGCTAATCAGGATGAGTGGAACAGCTGTCATGTGATACATTCAAGCTTGCTTGAAGGCATGTTTGAAGAAAAAAAGTAATCTGATCTAATACTGATTAGAAACGAAACACAGCAAGACACATGATGGAAAAGCAAGACGGCAGCTCCGAATTCTAGCTGACACTGAATGGCACTTTGTGCAGTGGGCATGGTACCGTAAGTAAGGAGGCGGTCAGGGCAGACACCGTGGGTTTAGTGACATCAGAAATATTCACCTTACAGCCACTTCCAGCTTGACAAAACACAGTGTGCAGAAGCTTGAAGCGCAGGGGTCTGTACAGGAGAATCACTAAAGGGGCTGTAACATTCATGAGCAATTGCCCAAACACACACAAGGGGATGAACACACTGTAACTTGCGTCAATTCCCGAGCAGATAAATAGTATAGCTACAGGAGGAAAGCACACAAACATCAACCATTAAAAAAAAAGCATTCTTACAGCTTCCAGCTCCTTTTGGGTTTCATCTTCCATTCTCCTAATGTCTTCCATAGTCAGATCAATCCACTTGTCAATCCAACAGAACAACTGGCGATGGAAGTTGGTAAATATCCTTTTTTCTTGCTTTAAGAAGATAAACAAACATTAGATAATAGGCCTACATTTTGCCAGAGACTGGTGACGTGATTGCAGCTGTTCAGTTTGAGAAGTTATAATCTTTAGGTGCATGTCGCTTCACACTGCTACAGGATCAGCCCACTCACATTCCTCAGTCCAGTGTAATCTAATTTCTCACATGCTTTAACATGGAAAAAATTAACAAATTTCACTACCAAAAAAACGGTTCAAGAAAGTTCAGTGATTCATGTTACTTGAAAATGCTGAAGAATCCTTTTAAAATCTGTTCTAGCTCCAGGAAAGCACTACACAGAATAAATGTAGCATCACAATGGCTTGAATATTTAGCATGAACTATATAAAAACCTATGACAGCACTGTCACATGTTCTGTGCTCACTATTAAAAAACAAGAATGGCCAATTCCTAAAGCCAGAATGAAGCAAAAAGCGAAGTACTTGACTCCAAAGATGGCATGATTGCAAGTTGTACCACAACAGCATTCCGGTAAGGTCTGACATGCAATTTCAAAGGTACAAAATCCTTGAGAGTATAAATTTTTAAGCTAAGGATTCCACAGCCCTTTCCTTAAAGTATGCATATCTGTGTTCTGAATCCATCACAGTAAGAATATTTTCCCTGTTCCTCTTCTACTTAAATTGGCAGGTTTCACATTTCAAAATACCTGCCAGACCCAAAACCCCGCTGTGTTATGTTGAACAACTGCAACTTGCCAGCTTAAGTCCACCTCCAGCGCCTTGAGATCTCAACTTTTATAACGGTGACTTGGACGATGAAAGATGTGTTATATAAACCATTCAGTTTGCAAAAGTACCAGTATTGCTTCTGACTGCTCTGATGAAAGTAGTTGTGTATATACAACACAGACCTCTATTTTACCACTAAAACTCAGACATCTGCATGTATTCAGTTACTCAGGTTGCCACCTAAAGTTCATCTGCTCCCAGGTTTTGCATTGCTCAAGCTGCCAACTGACCTCAAAAACTAAATCCTAGTGCACTGGATTCTACCTATGTCATACCTGGTTTTGCAAGCATTCGATTAAAAAAAAAAATCAAATACTTCAGAATTAGCAGAATCACAAGAACAGTTTCGTAAGAAAACTGGAACATAAAATACTAGAGAAACAACAGCACGTTTTATGCAAGTTTCAACTCACGAGAGGAAAAAAAAAAGGAATCAAAAGAAGTCTCTTCCTGGCAAGTGCTCTTGCTTACAAAATCCAGTGTTAGACCTACATGACACAGATTCTTTGCTTATACTTTCACTTTTTAACTTTGGAAGTTATTCTAGTACCACCAATGAAACACCATTGCTAGTAGAGCAAGACACAAGTGGCCGTACTTGCTGAAGAAATAAACAGAAATTGCTTGACTGTAAGCGACAGGAAACTTCATCACTGTTTCTCCCCATAAAACCCCACATCAGCACAGAAGCACTTACCTTTTGTATAAAGTTTTCAACTTTGTTCTGCAGTCCCCACCACTTAAACTTGATAGTCACCAACTTGTAAGCACACATTTTAGGACACTCTTCATCAGTTGCTAGTTCTTTCTGTTCATGGATAATGGGAAGGATTTTTTACTTTTTAAAAAATGTACTTAATTCAAATTAATTCAATAGAATTATTAGAAAGTATAATCCCAAGTATAATAATTAGTTTCTAGTAAATTAAATTATTTTATTATAAGTTAGAATTCTAAATATTTAGAATTATAATAATACTTAGAATTTTAAGTATTAGTAAATACTTAGCAGTATACTCTGAACATAGGGTAATAGGGATTAATAAACAATCAGATTAAATCTGTAAGACAATTCCAACCATGCTGCAAACATATACTATAAATCTTAGTCTTAACATGGATTTAATTTTAATGATTTCCACTGTAATATACTTTCTGACGTTGTTAACAGACGATGAAGCTTCATTACAATGGCTAGCACCAAATTATTTTTTTGCTTTTGGGTCTTCTGCACAAAGGCAATTATCATCGGAGTTGCTCAGTACAATGGTGGAAAACACACACCCTAGAAAAGGTTCAGGTAACAAAACGCACATAACCACCCCTCAAGTTTGCTTCTCACAAAAGCATAAAACTTAAGCTTATTGCAGTTCTGCTCTGCCCACGCAGGCACTGGTACACTCCCCCCTCTTCTGACGATTCCAGAAGGGTATGTCTTTACCCAGCTGTAGAGGTAATTGCTAGTTGTGGGGCATAATTTACGTATTCATTTTTGCATAATGAAGTGCAGACCTTCTGACTGCTCCTATGAGGAAAAAAAGGGAGAGGGCTTCTTTATCATCAATGGCAACAGGTGGCCACAAGACCAACTAAAGCTCCACTTCAAAAACCGCCTGGAAGCAGCTCCAGCTCGAGGACTTTGTGCGAAAGGAGAATCCCAGGAAGAATGAACTGAGGGAAGTTCAGGGGACACCCACCACCACTTCCTGTAATTCCTAGGTTTCTGGTTAGTTCCTACATCCAAACAATTTTGAAGTACCTGTAACACCATACACAGTGATTTTCCTACAATTCATGGAGTCAAATTTATGTAAAACAAGAGACCATATCATATTTTCAGTTTAACAAAGCATGTTAGGTCACTCCAAGCCCTGTAAAGAAGAAAAAAACACCAAACCCCAAGCCAAAAAAGGAAACTGACAGTCACTTAAAAAAAAAAAAATCAAAACCAAAACCAATAAAACCCCTCTGTGTGCTTGGCTTGAATAACAAGCAATTACTATAGGAAGTCCACATATTTTTATTCTTTATATCTGCAACAAACTTCTACATAGAAGTAGTTTACAGCATTTTTAAGCTAAATTTCTTTTAACCATGAAATGGACAACTCCTATTGGTCATGCACACAGCAAAAAGATTTACTGCAAGATATATCTAACATAAAAATCTTGGTGAATAACGCATATTTATTTAACACAGAATTTTTATCACAAATACTCATCACCAGAGAAAACTTAAATGAAAACCAATTATCCTCAGAAGACTGATGTTCTATTCATGAGCAAGAAACAAAGTGCTGCTGCTGTTTGGTGTTCCCAAACAGCACAAGTGTATGTCCAGGCATTAGTAAAAGGACAGAACTAAACGGAACATACACATTCAGTTCTGCCAGTTCCAGGCATTCAAAGTTTTTTTCATTTTACAGCTGTTTTTAAAAAACAAATGAGTAACTCCCCACTTTCTTTGGGTCACACAGGCCCAAACAGACCATTCCTGCATCAGCCTCCTGCTTCCTTCCTGAGGAGGAAGGAACAAAAAACATCTAAGGCAGGATGCACATTTTCAGCACAGTTTACAAAATTAATTCCTGTGACAATTTTACCCTGCTAGCAAGAATACTTAGCCCAGGTAGAAAGAGTATTACAATAATGGGAGTTTGAATATACGCCTCCCCTCATCGTCATCTCAAAACACACAATATATTCATTTTTCCATAAGATTCCAGCTAATGCTCAGGGGCCCAGGACAAACCTGCAAGCCAGACCAAAGGTCTAACTGGCTCAGTATTTTGACAGCAGCCAATGGCAGAAACCTATTGAAAAATATAAAACCCAAGGAAGAAAATATCGATAATTCACTTAGAAACTCTACCAATCTCCAGCTACTTCTAAGCACGGAAACTTTCTGATGCAGAACTAGTTTCTGTCTTCAGACACACAAAGGAAAGAATTAAGACTGAGTAGATATGTGTAGATCGCAAGATCGCAGCACTGCTGAGCTTGGAAAGGACTTTCTCTGACTGCCAGGTGCAGGAGCCCTGCTCAAGAAGGGTCACTTACAGCAGGTTGCCAGGCCTGTATCCAGTCAGGTTTTGAGTATCTCCATGGATGGAGACCCTACAACCTCTCTGGGCCACCTGTTCCAGTGTTTGACCACCCTCAGTGTAAAGAAGTGTATTCTGGTGTTCAGATGGAATTTCACATTATTTTTGTGTCCGTACAATTGGACTGTCACAGGATGAACTTTCACCATGTTGAAAAGACAACAGCAGGAACAGCTATGGCAGCACCAATTAGGTCAGTGGTATACACTGCCTGCACCCTCAGCTCTCATGAAGACAAACTGAAGTACATGGAGCATCCAAGAGGTAACTTTGCAAGCTTTTATTCGGGTAATGCAGCTAATTGTGAAGTGTCAGCTTCAGTGGGCTACTGAAGCTCTACTGAAACTTTCAACAGCCCTGTTACAGCTCCCTGTGTTGCCATGTTGTTTCCCATCCTTTCACAAAAACCTAGTTCCCTACTTTCTTCCAGCATGTACAGAAGTAGAAGAGTGAATGGCCAGTGCTGCACAAACACGCCCCTGGAACTACAGCCTCATTCCACAATGGGACAAGAGACACCTTCCTTTCAGGCTACTTTGATTTATGATCTCAGGCCAGCTGAGAACGAGTGTGGTACAGTGTAGTGGGAAATGGGGACACTGCTCTGTCAGACATGGTGGTCAGTTATTTGACACTTAAGGCACAGGCCAAGTTTCTGATAGCAGAAAGGTGGTGATTCTTCTGCCTACTTTCTGCTTGCACAACCACATTCTAAGATGGGAAATCAGAGACCAAGACCTTGCTGGTGCAGTGCATCTTACTCTTATATCTGATGCTTATCTTGCTGCTTTGCAACAACTAGTGGGAAAATAACTAATGGGGACACCTAAACTAATGAACCTCTCAGAGCAAGTCCTTCGTGCTGTTTTTGGGCAGAAACATTCATGCTGTATTTAGAACTTTTTTGGGTAATGAAGGAATGAACGCTTTTACAAGAAAATTTAAGAAGCTGGGGCACCATTTGCAAAACACTTAAAAACCCCTCAGCATTTACTTAAGCATAACTCATCTCAGTACACACTAAATGTAAGAAGCAAAATTATGGTATTGTCAATGAAACAGTTCATTCACAGTAATGACAAACTAACTGGTAGCTAGGGCCTGTCCCTGACAGATTGCTTGTATATTCATTTAGTACACAGCAGTTAGCTTCTCAGTTTCTATGAGGTTATCTGGTGTAGCAGACAAAGTATATTTCCTTCTGGGATGGGCATATATACATGAATTTTGACGGCTGCCTGTGGAAGGATGTGCTTTGTGACCGGGGCAGGCATCTGCTGGCAAGTTTTGCATTGCTGTTCAGGTGTCGTCGGGTTCCATGTGGTATACCCTAGTCCACAGGAAATCTGTTTCTGAATTTGAGTCGAGCAAGGTCCTGGGGGAAATGGAGGAGGACCTCAGGCAACAGATTCTATGAAATGTTATTTCAAGAAAGGATCATCTTTATGTATGCAGCAACTGTTCAGACTAAATTGTTAAGAGAAGTATACAGGCATTACAAAGGTATATTTGGGAGACACACACATATTCCAACACTGACATATTCTGCACCAGTACTTATGCTGCCTGCTAAGGAGTCAGTTCTCAAGCACAGCTTTCCTGTAGTTGAATATGTAAGCAGAGCAAATTCATACTAGAAGTGACTAAGCGCTAAGGTTTCACACTGCAGTCATACTGACAGCCACATAAGAATAACTCAATAATGTGTCCATGCAGAAAGGTAACACTAATATTGAAGAGCTTTCATGGAACGTACTCACATTAAAACAGACTTATCCAGTAATGACATCATGGAAATCTAGCACACTAAATTTTGGTCAGACTTGAGGGTGGAGGAGGAAATTATATTAAGCAAGCAGTCTGCACGGGGTACTTGGAACAAAATTTCCAGTACGCAGGCTTGGGTAACTGCAGCTTTGGTAAAAGGCCAGATGGCTTTACCCTGAAGTAAAGCTTTGGTCAAGTCATCCTCCCGTGGTTAAACAATGACTGTACTTATTAGAAAATGGGTAAATGACCAAGAAATGTGGAAAACTGATTTCCCAAACCAACTCGGATCACATGGCAGATGCATCTGTGCATGCATGCACACACACACGCACACATGCGAACAGGGTGTATCATCTCACAGAGGCAAAAGATTTATGATGAAGCACTGGAGGTTTTCACGTGCATTTTGTATATGCTCCACACAAGTGAAAAATAGCTAGATACTCAATACTGCAAGGTGAGGACAGCCTTCGGTTTAGTTGCCACTATCTACTACCAGTTTTCTGGTAATTCTAAATAAAACATATGCATATGCTATCTTTTACCCTGCTCTAAGAAACACACAGTTATAACCATTTAAATATAAGAAAGTTTCCAACAAATTTTTTGCATTAGATCACCTCCAGTGGCTACCACAGCAGGCTGATGACGTCCATGGAATTCAGCATGGTGTATATTCAGATGTCAATCCTGAGTAAGGATAATGTTTATCCAATGTAATTTGCATAGCTTTGGTTTTAGTAGTGATACTAAACAAACAGCAGACAGCACCTTTGCTTACTAACGCATTTGAAATTTTAACGGAATACAAAAAAGCAGTATTGAATTTTTGCCCTCTGTTTTAAAACTAACGTTGCTAATGCTAGTCTCTAAGGAAGCATGAACTATTTTTTATTGCTGACAAAGACTTCATAAGGTTGTAACATCAGTTCTTAGTACCTTCCAATTTGGCCCCAAAGGTCCTCTCTTCGTCTTAACTGACTGGAATAACGCAGGGTCTTCATCAGCTTTGTAGTCCTATAATACAAGAAAAAAAATTGAGAGGGGAAAAAAACCCCAAACAAAACACCAACCAGATTCAATATCCCACTGTATTAAGTTTCTGTTCAAGACTACCAAATTGATTCTCCTGAGTGGTCTGGAGCAGGATGGGTGGAGTTAGTCTAACTTAAGTTTCTGTTGAATATTCCATCACACCCACTCACTCACCGCATTATCACCAGTGGTGCTCATTATCTGTTTATACTATGACAGCATGCCAGGGCTGCCTTCTAAGTCAGAACTTTCTTGTGCTGAGCACCATGTGACATAAGCACTATCCTGTCAGTTTTGTAAATTTTTTGAGGGGAAGAGAGAGCAATATTACAGAAACTAGCATGCTAACATTATCCAAGCTGCAGCATACATCCACTCCTGAGAACACAAAACAGAAAGGGAAGAAGGCGTAAGTGAACTAGCTTGCAAAATTAGAAACTACATAATCTCGATCTGTCAGACACACCACCAGGCTAAGCACAGGGGCACAAGGCAGCAGTCTCAGCGGCCTTGTTTTACCACTAATATCACTGGTTACCTAGTCATATTACAGTGGGGAGAAAAGCAGATACTGATAGAGCTGAAAGATGACAAATGCTTCCAACATATGGATTTACTTAATTTTACTGATGAGGAGTATGAAAACGATTATTAGATGAAGATGCTGCTTCAGAAATTAGGAAAGGGTTAAAAACTCTGACCTCTGTAACTGAGAACACACACCACGTATGAAAAACATCAACCTAAGAATAACATTACAACCATGCAGCCCGGGAGAACTGTAAGTTTAAGTTAAAGCAGAACAAATGCTTGGTGGGTGCTAGAGAAAAGCCCAAGAAAGTTCAGCAGAGTTTAAGGTCTCATTTTTAGAAACAAATTTCAGTGACGACAAAATTTGCAGATCAGGGAGTGAAAGAAATTCCACCAGAAAAGTAGCAACTAGCATTCCCCCCCACTCCTGCATCAGAGAGTTGTCACAGGAGATCACATTTGTAAACTGCTTCCAAGATTAATTAGAACTAAACCTTCCCCTTTCTAATGCATCCCCCTATATTAAAAATTAAATACTAGCAGCAGCAAGATAGACATAAATTAACAAAAATGGCTCTCTGAATATTAAAAGTGAAATATCAATGTTTCTTCTGAGGCATAATGAAATCATCTAACTACACCTCCGCTGCAGAAGCGGTGTGATTTGGAGAACTGGTTTCGCTAGATGACTGAGTTACAAAGTCCTTGTAGACAAAGGCATGAACTAAGCACATGTAAAATAAACCCTAACACTGTAACATTATAGAGCAGGAATTGTCAGATGGAGTTATACAGGAGACCACTCTAATATTCCGCCTTAGTGGCCAGTAACAGATGCTTCATGGAAGGATGCAAATAACCCAAGACAGAGCTGTCAATCCATGCAGTGAACAGTGTGGTCTTCCCCATTCCGTGGGGTTTTCTTCAGGAAAGGATATAAACTTTTCTCTTATAGAGGATCATATAACTGGGTATTCCTCTCCACTTTTATTCTTGGCCTCAGGTGCACCCTGTGGTAGTAGTGACTAATGAATTATGAACTGTGCAAAAGTATTTCCCTCTCCCATTGTTCTGAAGGGATTTCATATTTATTCTCCATATTTATTCACCAGGAAAATCCCAAATGAACATGGGAAAAACAGTCCACACAAAAGAATTCCAACCAATTTCCTTCAGCCCTCCCAAAACAGCTCCATTTCCCTATTTTTCATGTTTAACCCATGTAACTTGAATTAAACAGATGGTACCGGTGCATACACAGTTGAGGAATATTACATTAATTCATTGTTTCAGCTGTCAGAAGTATTGAACATGACATGTAACAGGCCAGTTCCAAATCTAGATTCTTCCATTAGCATGGAGGAACAATGGCTACTTCTAGACTTAAATTCCAAATCCACAGAGCAAGGTTATACAAATCAGTCATTATTGCTTTCATAACCATTTTGACATTTACAATGCACTTTTTGCAAGCTAGATGGAGCTGGAAAATCCAGGAGGTCCTCTCAGAGGAATCTGGTTTCAGTTATGGAAAAATCAGCTGTTATTCTCCAATACTTCCTTGCCTCAAAATTTTTTGCATTTTTCCCAGTTCTTTCAATGTACCTACCTACATCATGTACTAAAATAGGCTGAAGAAACCTTTTAATAAAATTTTCCAGCCACTCTGTAATTAATATAGCTAGGAAGAATTAATATATATTCAGATAAACTTCCACATTAAGCATCCAAATATACACTTTAGGAATTGAGCAAATATTTCCTAGAAACATTTAAGTGAGTCAAAAGACACTCTGTCACATTGCTAATCAATGTTTTGTGAACTTCCACAAACAGTATTTTCCTCTATTTCTCCCTCTAAACTGAAACAATTTGTTTATTTAAAGAACCCAAACAACAGCTAGCCAACTTTAGCAGGGTGCTCCCACAGGTGCTAAGATAATACTTTATCTACCTCACGGGGACAATTTGAGGAATCAGCATAAGCACTGTACACTAATGTTTAAATTCAGCAACATTTATATGTAAGTCCGCTTGAATTATTATAATTGCGGAAAGACTAATAGCAGTATTTGTCAACTGAATTTTTGTAAAAAACCACTTATGATTTTACTGGAATAAAGCATATGTCCTTTTCACAGGCATCAAAAAGAGCAAATATATTCCTTCATGGACGACAGCTTCAACATACAGTGTACGTGGAGCCCCAGCTCTCAATGACTGCTGCACGTGAGCAACAGCACAGAGCAGGGCAGCCTGCTGGCTTTGTTCACAGTCTGTCTCCTCCAGCAAACCGGTGGGGGAGGCGAGCAGAGGGCACACAATTTACAGTGCTTGCCACCAGCTGTAGACTTCTCATCTCATTAGTTATCTCCAAATACTGTGGGTGAAGACAGCTGCAACCTACTCGAATCCGCAGGTCCTGCTTATTCTGGAGGCTGAATGAGATACATATTCCCCCCTCCCCACCCCAATCCTTGGGGGGTGGGTGGGATGGCATTTTCTCTACAGGTAAATCACCTTTAAGAAATATATGTAAATATTACAGCAGAAAATTTTTATAGAATATATTTAATGTTGTAAATTACTGGTTATGACTGCCTTTTTAACATTTTCACTCTAACACTGGATGGAAAACACTGAGAAAAGGATCAAGCTATAGGAATGGATAAACAACTTTCCAATTAACATTTTCTTCTGGATAACTAATTCCTGGCTTGAGTATTGCTGCTGTTTCGGGGTAGCAATGTGCTAAACAGAACCACAAAATACAATGGCTTTCGCATTTTAGTATCAGTTTTTTAAATAAAACCAGGTACTGCACTAGAGACAGCCCTGAATTTCTTAGTTCCATTGTCTGAATATCCTACCAAGGCAGAACTCACATGCTTACACCGTAGTGGTGTAGGGCACATGGATAACCATACTATATGCTTCATTTGGACTAGTGGTACCCAGAGGGTGCTGCCTGGCCTGCTGTCCCAGCTGTAAGCACAGTCTCACAGCATTGTATGACATCATCACATTTAGGATGTTCTCACAGTTAGAATCATAGAATCAGTAAGGTTGGAAAAGACCTCTAAGATCATCAAGTCCAACTGTCACCCTAATGCCACCATGCCTCCTAAACCATGCCCTGAAGTGCCACATCTACACATTGTGTTTTTTTTTTTTAAGACCTCCACCATCTCTCTGGGCAGACTGTTCCAATTCTTTTTTTAGCGGGAAAAAGGGGTGCAATAATTATAAAGAGACTCCTGTTGTGCTTCCATGGATCACTACAGAGCACAACAGACCAAACCTAAAAGCAATAGAAGGACAAGATCAAAATGAGCCCAACGTACATAATATATTGGGATTGTAGAAAACCGGGAGAGAACATAACACAAAATATCTTATGACACTAAAATTCTGTGGATTTGTATTTGTATTTTGAATATTACATTAATTTTTGGTACCCTTTTCTCCAGAATACATTAGAAGTGGAAGAGAGAGAGAAGACAGCCAGATTGATTGATTACAGAACCAATTCCATTCGCATAAAGCAAAGTAGACCATGAATCTTCAATCTGGAAAAGACATAACTGAAAGGGATAAAATACAGAAATCTGTAAAACCAGGGAGGTAATACATGTAGCTAGGGGCTGGAGCTAGAAGAAGCTGAAAACCATAGCCAGATAAAATTGTCAGCAATCCAAAACAAAAGTTTTAAATTACTTTCAACACAAAAACAGGCAGAAGACTGCCAAATCCATCAGTGGTCAATAATGATCAAGAAAAAAAGAAGGCATGGGCGTCTTTCAGAAGGGAGTTATTTTTTAAAAATATTTTGCTGAGGGAAAACTAATTCCCTTAGGATAAGGCAGTGCTTGGCTGAGCCCACATGTTTGTGCTGCAGCAGTGCCGTGTTTCTGGGCTGTAAGAGTTTGGAAAAAAAGTTTTCACTAGAACAGATAAGCTGCAGTTCTGACTCCTTGCTGAAGCTACAGTAGTGCAGCCTCATTAACACTGGGATATAATTAGGACTGTTTCTTTGCAATGGCACACTCTGCAGAGATTTCTCTACAAAACTGTCAGGAGAAAGATTACACCAGACAACACAGCTCACCAGCACTACATTTACCATGGAAAGCCCCAATATACAGAATGCAGCAAACCCTTCATTTTAATGACAACCACCTCAAATTCAGTGCAACCCGTAACATTAAAACAGAAAAATAAAACACAGTTTATTAGTCAATATTAGGAAATACTTCAGGAAAGGCAGTACAGGGAATTAGGCTATTGTAATCAATTTTCTGACCCATGAAACAACCTGGGCTGCAATAATATGTGAAGGCACCAAAACCAAAATGCATAAAAACATAGAAAGCAGAGCATCTCTTCCCTAAGCGGAAAGATAATAATAATACAGTATTGCAGAGATGGTGAATTTGTTTGTAATATTACTTATGTTGATACTATTTGTATTTTATTATTCATATATTTATCTTACTGGTATTATAGAAATATATTTATTATTGATATATTGTAATTATGATGTTTATATTATTTGTCATGCCTTCTGGTTCCAATTAGACAACACTGAATGTAACTGCTGCCTAACCTGCCCTTCCTACACCTGTTCCACTTGGGAAGCAGGGAGAGTAAGCAGTGGAGTGAAGGTTTTCACCTTTCTTAACAGTCAGTGTTGACCACTACTGGAAAAAGCACACTGCTCTGGTCCAATCTGAAAATGTCAATGCCATTAAGAAAAATCCACAGCAGATTGGATGAATCACTCTGAATAAGATTATAGCGTGCACATTTTGACTAGGTGATGTTGTAACTGGACTGTACCTTTGCACTAGCTTATAAGCGCCAGGACAAAATCAGTTTCAAAGACCTAAACCCCTTCGCCCTGAATCTGTTGTCAAAGTAATTGCCATCACTTTTTTCCAGTCCTGTAGTACACAGTAACTGGAACTGACAGGAAGAATCAACATACTCTGAGAAGCTTACACGGGACTAAAACATGCCTCACAGCACCAGCAAGAGAGCCAGGGTTAAACACACGCCAAAGATGAAACACCTCAATTCACTACAAGTTGCCATAAGGCACTGTCAAAAATCTTCAATAAGATGGTTCCAAGTGTGCTTAGAAGTACAGAAATTTAACTGATTTACTTTCCTTTGTAAGCACTGCAATGTGAAATCTACATAAAATATTAACTGAAAAACCCAAAACTTAAGAAATGAGCATCCTTGCTTGAAGAAAGCTAAACAAACTTCAGAAAACAAAGCCTTATGCTCCACCAGAAAGACAGCTTCTGCACTCAGTATAATGCAGAAGTATAAATGGTCTTGCCACATGATTAAAGTGAAATAATCTTGGCAATTTCTACAATTGCATTGTAACCTCCTTCCTGAAAAAAACCAAAATAAAAGAAGAAACTGATCAAAAATACCAACAGACATCACTATTTCCAAGTAACAGACTGTTCATCCAAAATTCTCCAAAACTTTAATATTAGAAGTCACATTCACTAACAAAACCTGTGGAATCTCGTACCGTAAGTACTTCATACCTGTATGCAATAGCACACAAGCTTGTAGAAACGCACTATAGGATGCAAATTTTCACATACTTGATGATCAGAAAGCTTGCTAAGGGAGGAACTTTGCTTATGTATGCAATATTTGTTTTGGCATTTTAGCATTTAAACTCACATATATATGCAACTTTGGTCTGCCTGTTTTATGTTGTGTAATTATTGAACTGGATACCATAGGGACACCCAAGTCCAGACGGCATGATGTTATCTGCCATCCTACCTCTCACTGAACAGGGATACAGGTAAAGAGCAACTGTGCTCTTGCATTTAGGATCCACATCTAAGCACAGCTGGAAACACTGGGAAAAAAAATATTATCTATGAGCAAAATATAAGAGTGAAAACAAAAATTCAAAGAAAATACATGAGTCATGGTAAAGTTTTCTATGCTTCGGACCACACATAGCAGCTTTGAACCAAGACCTTTCAGGACTCAGTTAATCCAAATCCTGTTAAGGACAGAAAAAAACCCTACCTAGATTCAAGTCTAGATGGATGTAGGAACTCTTCTCAATACACAAACCCTGCCAGTATGCAAGGAAGATGACTGGACTAGAGCCAACGTACAAATAAACAACAGTTCTTTGCAGTGTTTAAGGAAAATATCTCTGCAGCAAGAGCTTAACTCCTGACAGCAACAAGTCCTTCTTAGGAAGAAAAACAGGCGGCTGTTGGAACAAATATTACAGCTAAAAAACCCCGAAGGCCTCTTGAAAGCTAGACAGGCAAAACATCATTATGCAGCAGCATAACAATATAGAGGAGCTAAAAACCATTTCAAAGAAATACACAAATATAATTTCATAGGCAGTTTCTGCTCAAAATCTCAATACAATATGCATGAATGCAAACTATTATAAAGAATTATTTAGAGGCTGTGAACCACATACAATAAAGTAATAATTGCAACAAACCAAGAAACTGGGTGCTTCTTTACAATTCTCATTCTCATTTATAAGACCTGATAAAAGTAATAACAGTACTGCTGATAGCTCATAGTTCACTCTACCAAGCAGTATAAAATTTGAAAGCACAGATACAGGACAGAATGATTTTAAGAGATCTTGCAGAACCTAACATAAAAATGATATAAGTCTGATGTCTTATCTGCAAATTCATGAATAAAAGCTTCCTGAACACAGAGTGGTATAAGACTAACTAGGCAGGTGGACACAATTTCTGGCTTTTCAACTCAATATTGCATTAGTTTTCGAATCAGGAGAACATACATACTACCAGTGTTATTTAACAGAAAACGCACATAAAGTTTACGGTGGAAGAAAACACATACTAGCACTTTTCTTCAGTATGATCCATGGCTCTGTGCACGCTTGTTCACAGCACAATAAAACATCAAAATCAGGTTGATTGAAGTATGTCATATTCCCAGCTCTGCATGACCCCCAAGTCTCATAAATGACGCAATCACCAGCACTTCTGTTCACTTAACTGGTATGTAAGAAAAGCATTTGCGTATTTTGGGTAGGTTTAGCTAAACAGCTTTTAGTAACAAAAGTCTTATGGTCACTCCCATCTCCTGAAGAGTCCTGTAGTTACAGGACAGCTATCGGGTGAACTATTCCCTGAAATCACCTTTGAAAGAATGCCAAGGTTCAAACAAAAACTAAAATCAGCCTTGTTAAATTAGCACAGACATACATAGCACAACACTGCAGTGCACTAGAAGTTAAAGGTCTAATAAGACAGTCTGGAAGACATGAAGAGTTATAAGCACCCAGGACAGTATGGAAAAAAAGCCTTAGTTAGGGGACAGAAAACAGAAAGAAGAGAGGAAAACACTAGTAAGCTAGAAATAAGTCGTATTGTTACATACGCAGGTTGTGCCATGGGACATGCAGTTTAAAATGTATACTTAAAACAGCAAGCCACGGGCACTACTGCAGGAATTACAGAAAATTTTTAGTGTGCACAAGTTATTTTATTCTCTAAACCAGTAAATAACATCCTGATATGAAGAAAAGCTGTTTCTGTACATAGGCTGAACACTGGGAGGATCTAACAGGGCCATCTAACAATCACCTAGGCAAACACTTAATCATTTGCATCTTTATTCTTAACAAGTACTGGTGTGAGGATGAACAGTTCATCCTTAAACTCATAATTCAGAGTCAAACTCGGTAATTCAGACAAGCCTTTTTTGATAATACAAACATCCCAGACAAAGCAGAAAACACACTTTGGGGTGAAAAGTCAGCTCTGCAGCAGTCAATCTTCCACATATCTCTGGATACTGGCACCTCAAGGAGGTGCTCTGAGCACCAGCCAGTGTCATTTTTGATGCCTGAATACCGATCACTAACATATTTTTAAACAAGTCAAGGACATGAGAGAGATCCAGGGGACTGTGGATCCTGTAAAGTATTTTAAGTCACTGGGCTTTCCTCAGTAGCATAATAAAAAGACTGACCACTCCATACCCATAGCAGCATTCAATACACGGTAATTTTGTAGGCCAGACTGTAGACACCTAAGGCAGTTTGACAGTGGAGCTTCAAAAGAGTTGAGAAACAACTGCCGGATAAAGACATGACCACATGATCCAGAGTCATCTAGTTATCGTCCACCAGCTAAGCACCAGTAGAGTTCCATACATCCACACACCTGCCTCACCTGGACACCAAAACGAAACAGACCCCCGGAACTGAAGTCCAACAAAAACCTGAATTAAGTCAACAGGGCTTTCTCATGCTTCTGCTAAAAGAAATGTTCTTGATTTTTTAAGAGAAACTAAGAGGTATATTCTGATCCTTTTGCTAATACACAGAATCAACTTTATGACCTAGGTAGGATGTTCCAAGGCCGTTACCAAGAAAACACATGGTGATACTAAGCTTCTGCACTAATAACACAGACTTTTTAGATGCCTGTCACATCATAAACTAAGTCCGAAATGGGAGAGATCCAGCTGTCAGAAAAACGTCTCTTTCACCCAAGAATCTTTTAACGTTCTTTTACAGTCTACAAAAGAGCATTTCCTACAGTCTATTATATTTCTTCAAACTGTAGAACAAGGGATAGTACGTACTGCACAGCACATAGAAATCCTATATCTCTAGTACTTAATGCATTTGTTAAGTAATTTGACTGATCTGTGTAAAATTGTATTTTCAGAGCTTTGTTTCAAGTAATATAATGAAGATTCACTACAACCTAGAAAAAGACTTGAAATTTCTTCATTGTACAAAAATAGCTATAAGCCTGATTTCAATTTCTTTGTTTGCACTCCACTCTACTTACAAATTGTTTCCAAAAATGTAACCTTTTCTGATGTTAATTGAGTGTTCACTTCTGCTTACTCTTTAAAAAGTTTTACTCTCCTGGGAAGTGATTTTTATATACAAACCATATAAAGCTACATAGATTGTATGCTGGAGATGATTAAGAGAGGGCAGGGTTAAATTTATACCTAAAGAAAGCCACAGATGTCAGCCAAATTATTTCTATACATACTTAAATGAGCATGAGTTAGCATATGCATGCCATTAGTATCTTAAAGAAATTTACCATTTTTATATTTATGCTGATTGTAGTTCTGAAACTGAAGTAACTGCCACACTACAATGGGTTGGACAAGGTTCATTCACTGAACACAAGGATAAATCTTGAATATATGAAAACTTTTATCAAAATTGCTGGCTCTCATTAACATAGTTCCATTTTTCAGTCATACTGTTATCCAAGACAGCACATTTGGGCTGCTTTTCCAGGCAAAACTATGACTGAGAAAAATGTACAAATAAAACTTTCCTTCAGCAACACTGACTATTCCTCTTTCTTAAAAAAATTAGCACAGCAAAAAACCCACCCAGCCACTGAGAGTGGTAATTCCCAAACAACAAGCATCATAACATTAAAAAAAACCCAAAAGGCCATCCAACACACATGAATTCAGAAACTACCTAACAGAGTGAACTGATGACTGCTCTAATACCATGGAACAAAGATGAAGAAACTGTAGGAAAAGAACCTCTGGACACGTACTTACCGAAACGACCAGCCTTCTCTGAAGGCATAAGATAAGCATGTAGATCAGGGCAATTTTGTTACTGTGATGTAGCTGAACTTCCCCCCCCCAAAAATTCCTCAAGTTCCATTACCTAAACTTCATAAAAATATTAGCATAAAAGGAAAATTTCTCTCATGGAGTCATAAGCAGTAAAGAGAGAATAAAAACGGCCCAGGAACTGCAAATTTTTGAACAGAAGAGACTGAGTGTAGGTCCCAGAGAACTGTCTAGGAAAGGGGGCAAACAAGTGGAGTGGAAAGGGTGTCAGCCTACAGATAACTCAGAGTTATCAAAGTCTGCATAGAAGTTTGAGTACAAAGTCAGTTTTCGTTTAATAAAGTCAGGACTTTGGAAAACTCAGTATCTGGGAGATGAAATGGAAATTTGAATCACATGGTGAAAATTAGTCCCAGGTATTCCTACACAATGACAGGCTACACTGCGAATCTGAATTTGAAAATTTATGCTCAAAACATTTGCTAAAAAAAAACGGTGTTAGAAGTTACTGAATAGAGAGAATGTAGGAACTTCAGAAGAGACTTAAGGCTCTGGATTAAACCACTCTCCACTAAGTTTTCATACTCTGTAGGTCAAATACATAAATGACAAAAGAAAAGAAAACAAAAAAGATGAAAAGGTACTGAAAACAGTTCCAAGGACTTCCACATATAAAATGGTTTCCACAGGAAGATGGACTTAAAGATAAGGACCCTCAGCTTGGAAAGATATGCTAAAGAAGAGGTGGAGAAGAAAAAGAAAATATGATCAAAATCTGTAAGATAAATTGTGCAGAAAATATAAATAGGAACACACACACCCCCAACTAATTGAATTATCTGTCAGGCTAAAAGGAAGTGGTTTTTTTTTCCATTCCATTTAACACTCTACAGAATTCATGTTGCCAAAAAGGTCAAAAGTATAAATGAGTTCAGAAATTGATTAGATTAGAAGTCCTTCCAATACAGATTGATCTTCAGAGATATGCAACTCCCAGCTTCCAGTATTCTAGACCTCCGTTACTTATTTTTCCACAAGTATCTGCTGCTGGCCAATAACAGGATACTGGGTTAGATGGATCTTTGTCCTGAGCCAAAAACATAACTTCTTTTAGCATACCACCATCTGTCAGTCTTTAGTACAAAGGAAACTGGCAGTATCAAAGGCAGGCCATGTAATGTAACAGTGCAAGAGGGCATACAGCATAAGCAGTGCTGTTCACTAAGAGTACTTCAAACAGAATAAATACTTAAGTTCAACGCACTGTGATAGCACAACCCTTTGTTTACACATACTGTGATCAAGCAAGCACTGACAGATGACAGCATTGTAGTTGTCTGCCACAATTCCAGGCATGGAATAAGGAATGCACAACATAAATTTACCTGCCAGTTCAGCTCTAAGGTCACATGGAATCTCTGAAAGAACAAGGGGCAGTAAAACAATTCCTTGCTGCATTAAAATAGGCAAGACATTTAATTTGGTTTACAGGGAGGGTCTCCAAACAATGTGTTTTCACACATGTAAATCCACAGATCATCAGTTAAGTAACAGTGCAGGTTATACACCTATGTTAGTAATGCAAACAGAAATTTATGAAGCAGAAACCTTTCCCCTTCACACACCACAGCCCTTCCCCTCCTTCCTCTACTTCTCTGCAAAGGAGTCCTCTCCCCACAATGCTGGATATCCAAGTATTTGTTCTATTTAATTATCATTTTCTGAGAGTAAAGAACATCTTGCACAAAACGGAGACAATAAAATTTATTGTGTAAACACAAATTGGTCAATATTAGCACATACCATTTTCCCACTATCCAAAAAGAAATTATTACAGATGGAACAGTCCAGCTGTTACAACTGAACAAACCAGACAACCACCCCAGTACAGACGTGTAAAAAGCAACAGCAGTAATAACAAGGAAGTAAGACAGGCACATAAGTATGGTGAAGCTGCCCTCTAAAGTTGCGTAAACCAGCATCTAAAATCAAGGTATGCTATCTTCTTATTGGTATCAATCATACACACTATGAAAAGCTGGATATGAGCTGGCAATGTGTGTGTGCAGCCCAGAAAGCCAATGGCATCCTGGGGGGCATCAAAAGAAGTGTGGCCATCAGGTCAAGGGAGCAGATTCTCTTCCTCTACTCTGCTCTCACGAGACCCCACCTGGAGTGCTGCATCCAGCTCTGGGGTCCTCAGCACATGACAGACATGGACCTGTTAGAGAGGGTCCAGAGGAGGGCCATGAAAATGATCTGAGGGCTGGAACACCTCTGTTGTGCAGAAAGGCTGAGAGAGTTGGGGTTGTTCAGCCTGGAGATGTGAAGGTTCTGGGGAGATGTTGCTGCAGCCTTTCAATATATAAAGGGGGTTTTAAGAAAGACGGAGAGAGACTTTTTACCAAGGCCTGTAGTGACAGGACAAGATGCAAGTTTTAAACTGAGAGAGGGTAGATTTAGATTGGATAGAAGGAAGACATTTTTTACGATGAGGGTGGTGAGGCACTGCCACAGGTTGCCCAAAGAAGTTGCGGATGCCCCATCCCTGGAAATGTTCAAGGTCAGGTTGGATGGGGCTTTGAGTAACCTGATCTAGTGAAAGATGTCCCCTGTCCCTGGCAGGGGCGGTGGACTAGATAATCTTTGAAGGCCCCTTCCAACCCAAACATATGACTATGAGCTGGTTAATGAAAAATTGACAATAGATGGGAAAAGAACAGGAACTATTACAAATATTAAGTGGTGTACTGTCAGCAAAATCTCAACACGGCAGCAAAGCTTAACTAGAAAACCCTTCCTGTATTTATTTCAGTAGAATCTTACACAATCACATTCAGGGTTTCTGAGCAAAGTGCTATTGAAAAGGCAAGTTGAAAGTAGGCACGCCCAGCACTAGATTTTGTCACACTCACTTCTTCATCTAGCTGCCTACTTCCACCACACGGGTAAGCAAGCCAACACAGACTCCA
Source organism: Phalacrocorax aristotelis (assembly GCF_949628215.1). NCBI lineage: Eukaryota > Metazoa > Chordata > Aves > Suliformes > Phalacrocoracidae > Phalacrocorax > Phalacrocorax aristotelis. The sequence goes on along the minus strand of NC_134290.1, from coordinate 6,794,602 downwards.
CACAGCTCTGGTAAAGACACTCCTTCCAAATTTACACCTACACACTGCATACAAATTCACTGAGTAACCATGCACTCTTACTAATAAAATCTGTCCTAAATTTTTGCTTCTTATATCAAGATATTAAGCTTCAAGTTCTTGGGAAAAAGACCACAGACTCCTTTGGACAGACTTCTGGGTGTATCCAGGACACTTGTATTTGCCAAAGCAATCACTAAAGACAAAACTGAAGAAGTAATCCCACAGCTTTTGGAAGAGATGAGCAGTTCATGTCTTGAGAACTACTCTGATGAACAAACTTTAAAAATAAAAAAACCCTACATCTAGATTTTAATGGCAAAACCTGACTGATCCTCTTGAGTTTGCCATAACCCCAGCATGAGGGATGTGTGGAAGGACAGAATTTCATTTTAAGACTTTGTAACCGAGAAATAGCAGGAGATGCACAGGAGTAGCCTGGTGGAGACACTGTGCTCTGTCATGCAGGACAGCTGGGATAGGTTCTTGCGCTTGGTCTCACACACCAAGATGAGCACACAAATGCCTGACCAAATCAATTATCTACAATTAGAAGTAAAAACTACACCTGTGCCAGAAGTCTGTTGCCCTTCATGTCTCAGTTGTGTGACTAGAAGGCAAATTCAGTAGACTGCAGTTGTAAATGCATTTATATTAAGTGCAGAACTTTGGAATGAATGATTCTATTCAGGACAATTTGCATTTATGTTGGGTAAAATCCATGCCATTTTAATTTATTCAAATCAACACGAAGCATCAATGGAATTAGCTGCATTACATCCACGCCCCAACAGCAGAGCATTTACTTACTGCTGGTTCTACTTGAGTTCTATCTGCAATGTCAATGTGGACAACTTCAACACTCTTCCATGTGTTTGGATCTAAATTGTGCACCTGCAAAAAGAGAAAAAGAAATGGCTTTCATGCTGTCACCTTACACAGTGGTGCACCTTATGCAGTACATATGTGTGCCGTGGATTTTTTCAGGACTTCATAAAGACAAGGTTCTCAAAACCTACCCTTTTTTCCTCTGCCTTTCTAAAAGCGAATAACATCCGCAGTTACAGTTTAATTCACTCACTAACCAATTTTAAACCAGCACAAAGCATTCGCTTCTTGTGCATTCAGGAAACCTGGATTTAAGATTAAGCTGTATTCTTCCGTCACATTTGTTAGTGTTAATGAAATCAAGCTCCAATTAGAAACATTATCCATTCAGGAATCTGCATGAGCTTTTCTATCTAGGAGGAAGCCACACAAACTCCAAAGTGCAAATATGGCAGGTTTGAATAACCTGACTAAATCTAGCATGTTCCCTAAATCATAGGGCTGCCTTTAATATGGAGCAGATGAAGTGTGTGTGCTGTGAAGGTATATAAAGGTCTGAAGATGTAATCAGCTTCACACCCGTAGTCTGTTTAGGTATGCCTAACTTACAATTATAGCAAGCAGAGCTGTCCAAGAAATATTCTCCTTCTCTGTAGCACATCCAGTGCTACAGTTCATCCAAGCATGGAAAATATACTGACAACTATTCCTTTGTGGATGGTTTATAAGTATGTTTATCACTATAGATAAGAAAATCTCCTGAAGAGACTTGTGAACTGAATCAACTCTATAGGGAGCAAAACAAGACTATTGCCAGCCTAGAAAATTTACAGAAGCATCTTCAATACATAACTCTAGTGCCTACAGAGGGGTAGACTCAATAGCCTTCCGAAACCTGTTTTCAAACAAACTTGTCAGCCTAAGTAGCACTAGCATGTCTAAGTTAAAAGAACGTGAAATTAAAAAGAACTTACTGAAAACCTATTTAAATATTTTTGGGTGAGCATCAAGCATCTGCATTGACTCAACATAGAAAATCAAAAACCTTTTCTTGTTCTCGCATCTCATTAGGCAGCTTGACCACCTTAGAAGGATTTGAATGCTTTTCTTCTTTTACATTAAAGACTGGTTGGGCTTTGACTTTATGCAGTAATTATTTACCACTCCCAGGCATAGAATACTCTATCTGGATGACTATGTGTTGAAAATATTGCTAATGCTTGGTATCCAAATCCCAACTCACGTTCTCCGACGTCCCCAAATCTGGTTTATGCCAGGTCTCAATTTTTATGAAGAAGTCATCTTTCATGTATTCATTCTGTAAGAATTAAAATCAAAACCCATGAGGCTGATTACAGTTCTCTGCTTAAATTTTAGATAAATGATATTTAGGTATAAGTCACTACCAAGCCTTTGCTAGCAACACATTCTATTTAAATTATAAAAGAAACAGCCCCCTTACCTTCACACAGAAATAGGTACAGAGAGATAACATATCTAAATCTTAAGTATAAGGTAGAGCAGTAAGTACTAAATTAAAGCCAGTCATGTTTGAAAAATCCAGCCCTAACTTTGTGCATACTAGTAGAAATAATACTGTCCTTTGCCATCCTTCTTCCTCGACCCTGGAATTCTTTACCTCTATCTTCAAGTAATTTTCAAAGTATACTGCATAACTGCAGTATACTTAACAGACAAGACAACTAAAATACATTTGCATGAAGTTTTTAATAAATGAGACTATTCTGAGAGGCAGGGGTAAGCGCCAATAAACATTAGATGCTCCTGTATAGCACGATTATAATCATAAAGGCCCAGCTACCACTAAATTGTATGTCTAAAGGCTAGCACAGAACACTTCTAATTTCAGAAGTAAGAAAGCATACACCAGGGTACACATGTATTGTGATGAGCCAAGCTAAACAGTTTGCAAACTCATTTGTTACTCCTTATGTCGCATCCACCTAGTGACAATCTAAATTGTTTGCAAGTGAGCAGATAAAGAAATTGAACGTTAAACTTATAAGCTCCCTTAAACAGGTTACCAAAATATATACATGGGGAGAATAAAGCCTTAATGATATCTTTCCCATGCACCTTAAATAAAAAACCAAAAAACCCCAAACCCCCAGCTATGATGACCCATTTAGGTTCTCAGCTAACCCATTTCAACTGAGGCATGATTTCACTTTACAGAAATGGGATTTCAGACAGCGAAGGACTGATTTTATTTCACTGCTCTTCCTGCATTCAAGAGCATAGAAACCTCTGGTTTGCTTTTTTTTTTTAGCATTATGTTACCAGGACAGGCATTATGCAGCTGTAATGGTAAGTAAAGGGATAAAAGATGATGTAAAAAATGGAAGCGTTTCTCCAACAAATTACAGTTCTTTCTAATTATAGCCAAGTGCAGACAAATAAAGTAACATGGAGCTCTATGCCAGGAACCCTGGCAAGGCATATATAAAAGGTTGGAGCTAGCTGGCTAGAGTCAGAGTCAATTGTAGCAGTAATAACAGATAAAATATTTTAAAAACCCAACACAGGACTGATAGTAATTCAAATACTCACTGTCACAACTGGTCATTGGAAGCACACGCAATGAAAATGAAAAGGAAACAAAGTGTTATTAGATACAATTGTTTCTGAAAAGTCTCATATAATGATTGCTTCACAGTATAAGAAACATTTAAAAAAAACACAATAGAGCCTACTCTTAAAACTTACGCAAGTATTAAAATAAAGCAGTTGCCTTATTCTAATGGACTGAAGAATTAAATTCTTTCCAAACAGGCTCTGTTCCAGACATTAAGAGAGTCACCTCTTCAGGCTTATCTCAGGGACACTGGATACTAAGACTCTGTAGGAACCAGCCAACTGGTCCATTGAGGTTGCCCTTCAGAAGCAGCTCTCCTTTTCAGAAGAGGAGATCTCATAAACGCAACATTAAAATTTGAAATATATTTTCTACTCAATGGCATCCTCTTTCCTCCTAAACCATATAATACTATCCCTTGACTGAACACTGACAGCAAAATACACAACGGGAGACTTACTTGTCCTACAGTAGGGATATGCGTTCCAAGCCTTCTCGTGGAACACTAGGGAACCTTCTGGAGCAATCATCCTTACAAAACCAGGAACTTTACTGTGAAAAACATTGACAACATTTTAAAATTTTTTGCCAGCTGAAATTCCTCATTGATTTCTTCCACTCTAGTAAGAAAGGCACATTCTACATAAGCGCTTTAGAGGTTATGATGTACAAATTATTCACAGTTAAATATGCAGGAACACCAACGCTGTTACTTATCACAAAATAATTAAGAAAAAAAATGGGAAAGGTAATAACAAGATGATTGAGAGTGAGCTAGAAACAATTTTGGAAGCGCTACAATCACGAAGAAAGCTGTGCTTTCTTTTCTCTTCAAGAACAGCAAAGCCAACTGTTGAGGGAGGGCACTGCCCAAGAGATTTCACCTCCAAACTCTCTAGGAAAACTGCAGGTTCGTCAGTAAGCAAGCCTGTACCTTGGCTGGCCTGCAGCCTGGATGGCAGGCCATTCACTTATTTCAACCATGCCTGAAGGGGAGAACAGCAGCCAACTGCAAACGTATTCAGTTCTTCGACTTCTTCAATCTTTTTTCCCCCCAATTATAAACATTTGAAATACTAATCCTCATGACATGACAACGTATTACAAATTTTAACAACATGGCTGCCCTTATGGTATTGCAGCCCTCTGGAATAACATTGACTGTAATCCCTAGAGGTTCAGACTCCGTTTGGGTCAGTTTTCCAAATAATGCAGGTTTCACCCACTCTGCAATGCATGTAACTTCTGAAAATACTCTTTACCTTACTCATTCTCTCTCAAAACAACATTACCCCATCACACCACAAGAACTTGTGTGATGCCTTTGAGGGTGCTTTTAAAGAGCATTCAGGCAGTAAGAATTCCTTCTTAAATACCAGATTATACAAAAACATTCTTCTTTTATAATACAATAACCATTCTCCTTTTCTATATTCTCTATATCAACATTCCTGTCCTTTGGGCTATCCTACAAAGCATCTGTGATACCAAGCCATCATTTTGGCTATATACTAAGAATTCAAATTACTTCTACTTCAAGATGCATTTGCCTATTCGCAGATCAGAGATTTTGCATGGCTCTCCATTACTCTATCCCACATATTTTAAAATCCACTGTATTTCACATTTTCCCAATCACCAAAGCATTGGTGCACAATTCAGCAAATTAAAGAGTAGTAGAAAACCACGAATAAGTACCCCAGAGTAGTAAACAATGGAAGGCTGCCCTCACTTTTAAACATTTCTCCCTCAACACCAAGTGACCATAACATGTATCAATGTTTTTCTCACCTCTTTAAATGATAGATTTTGTGAGTATATTGCCCCTTCTCACCATCCTTTTCATAAGGCTCATTTTTTAAGACTTGAATTCCTTCACCACCTCCTGTTTCATTTTTGCTAGCTTCTGCCACAGAATAAAGTTGCCCAACTTGATACTGAAAAAAGTAAAACTTCAATATTAAAGTTAGCCAAAACTTTTAATGCATAAAAGAAATTTAGCTGTTTCCAATGAATATTTGGTAGTACAATCAAAGTTATCACGGCAGTAAAATACAGCATATAAAAATATCTAGTAAAATATGACAATTGGCTGGCAAAATTTATCTGTAGGTCACAAGCACTAGGTCTATACTCAGCCTGTTTCCCATTAATGCAACACTTTGATATAGCATATCAGATATATCATTCTTCAATTTTCTCATCCTAAAAGCAAAGTATATACATTGTTCTTAGTTGTATAGAAGAAATATAATTTTTAGTTTACAAGATTTTGAAATGACTGATTTCCAGCCCTGAGCCTCCACAATTCATACTTTTAACTAACTAGATACTGCCCTCACAGGACCCATACAACACAAAGTGTAGAACAATGAAAATATAATATTTTCCCTCAGAAGTACATTTTGACATCCTTTTGTGACTTTCATTTAAATGTATCTCAGTGCCATTTAAAATTGTTGGTTTCAGATCCTGGAAGAGGATTCCTACCTTTGCTTTTACAAAAAGGCTTGGAGTCACTCAGTGCCTTGATCAGCAGGAAAATTCTGCTGCAGTGCAGAATTGCACAACTTTCTTTTCTTGCTCATAAGCCATGAAGCAGCTCAGTAACAACTAAGGGTTCTTTGCCTGGAGGCATTTGCCTCCTTTGAAACTCTCTGATCTGCAAGAGGTTAACTCTGCCTGCCTGGTGGCTTACACACATGGTAACTTACCTGCGGCACACTGGTGGGCACACAGCACAGGAACATTTGGATCCAGCCTAGTCAGAGCTAACATCTTCCCACCCATCACCCCAAAACAAAAGCAGGTAGGATGAGGACATACCTCTTGCACTGAGCAAGGTAAAACCACTCGGCTGAAAGAGGAAAAGAGCAAATTCAGCAAAATTAATAATTAAGCTTTATGTGCAGATAAAAGACAAACTGTAACAAAGACATTCAAGAATGAAGCGTCAAAAAAGTCTTCTTTTGCTCTGTGACAGCAAGGCTGCACGGATACAATGCAACAAACACAAGTAAAATTCAGTGACAGATATGTTACAAAAGGAAAAAAAAGGGGGTTAAGAACATTACAAGCTATAGAGAAGAGCCAGGAAATCTAGGATCTACTTCCAGCTCTGCGTAACTTTGTATCATGCTGAATTTGTTCAAACTTTGAGGCGTGAGCTTTCTTCATCTGTTACACAGTAAGCAGTCCTGTCCACACAATTTAAAAGGAGGACAAATGCGCAGGCCCTCAGAGCCTACTAATGAATTTTGGCAATTACAGCAGTTATGAATCATTTAAAAAGCAACCACAGCTCATATCCCATTTAGGCGGAAGAAGCAACTGTGTTTCAGGCAAACATTTTAGTTCTAATAAAATACGCTGTACAGTTAACAGCAACGTCAGGGGATGCAGAAGCTGATTTTTGACAGCAGCAGTACACCGCAGTCTTTCTCAGTTTCACAGTACATAATAAAATGGACAAAGACGATGCAAATCGTTATTGTTGCAAGACAACATCACAGAACAACTGCATTGTTTCTAGGGCTTTTAAGTGATGTTACCTCCTTTAACGAAAACCTTATGACCACTGAGATTCAATGCAACACAATCCTCCTGAAAGCATGAGCATAAATTAAGCCCGTCTACTGTTCTAGAGAAGCAGTAAGTTATAGTTAGCTGATTCGACTCTTGCTACCCCCTGCTGTGTCCACACTTTGTAAGCAATGAGTTTGATATGTTTTTGCTCAGGTGCTACTACAAAAATGATTTCAGCATCTTGTGTGCCCTGTACCCCCCTGCAAGGCAGACAATGCAGCAACCTTGACCGACAAAAACGATGATCCCTGCGGATCAAATTCAGTCTTAAAATTTCCATGCAACAACTTCTTTATCCATTATTGGGTAAAGATTTTTTTATTTTAGTTTACTATGTGGCTCACTAAAATAGTTTCATTTAAACTGTGAAAGCTTCAGAGGGAAACTGAGAAAAATACAATCAGCTTCAAACATTGGCAAGTGTCAGGCTGAAAGCAGAGCTTGCATCCAAACACAGAATGGCCAAATGGCCGCCAAAATAAAATTCCCATAAGAAGCCCTATTGTATCTCATTCCACACAGCCCGCCATTATCTTATAGGAAATGCAAGAAAGACAGACAGCTTCTCCTATGAGGATTGGTGTAAGCTCTTGCTAAGATGCAAGAAGAGCAGGACACCTGGTTCTGCACGCCTCACTGCCAGATACAGCACCGGTACCTCAGACCTGTCCATGTGCTCCTACTGTCTGAAGTTGAGAAGTACCTACACCTTTGAGAGTACCTAAATTTTTGAGGTATCCTTGGAAGACTTGTTGGAACCTAACAAACATATTTGCTACTATCTATCATTTCGAACCTACGCATCTCATCTTTACCACACAGCAGAGGCTACATGTCACTAGACTCTGAGATAATTTAAAGCCAAAGGTTGGGAAGCGGAGAACCAGCCAGTGGTTTGCTGACAGAAGACCTTACAGAAAAGGTCTACCCAACAGCATGGAGCTCCCGGCACCAGCAGAACACATAATTGCAGAGCTATGGAGGACGCTGACAGCGCTCCAGGCCTGTCACCGCTGCTATTCGAGTTCCCTTTTAAGCAGAACGGGATCCCGATTCAAAAGCACTGGAGACACAGCACTCCCTGCAGCGTCTGCCAGCTTTGCAGAGACACATCGACATCTCGGTAAAACATCAGCCCCAAGGGAATGAGTTTGAGAAACTCATTGTGCGGGGACACAACCCGCTTGCTCCGGGGCAGGGATTGCCCGTCAGGATCACCCCCGCTGCAAGCGACACTCGGGCGGGCGTGAGGCGATGGGTATGTGCGCTTGGTGCCAAGCGGCTGCTGAAGGCACGGGACGCAGGAGCGGCGGAAACGCCACGGAAGCACAAAGCAGAGCCGCGCCCGGAGCCGGCACCGCTCCCAGCCCGCCATGAGCCGCTCCACGGGCCCCGCAGCGGCGGCAGCGGCCCGGCTCGGATGGGCGCGGCGTCCCCGGAGCGCGCCCGCCGGCCCGGCACCGCCGTCACTTAAGGCCCGACGCCGGGGCCCACCTGCCCGCAGGGCGCGGCCGAGGCCCCGCGGGCCGGCGCAGGCAGCGAGGCCGGGCGTTACCGGCGCCTCGCGCGGGGGGGGCTGAGGGAGGCCCAGCGGGACGCGGGCCTTGCCGGGCCTTGCTTTGCCCTACCCTGCCCTGTCCTGCCCCACCCGAGGGCGCCCGGTCCCGCGGAGAGCGGCGCGGAAGGGGAGGGAAAAGCGCCCGCCGCGCCAAGCTCCGGGTCCCGCCGTCCCCCCCGGCAGCGGCCGCCACCGCCGCCCCCGACTCACAATTCCTTGATCAGCACCATCTTCCCCTCGCAGCCCCGCTCTGCGCATGCGCGACCGGCACCGCCTGACCACACTGCACTGCGCGCTTCCGGGGGAAGGTCCCGCCCCCGCCGCACACCGCCCCCAATCCCGCCGCGCCGTGCGTCTCCGCGGCCGCTCCTCACCCCAGCGCGGCCTTGCGCGACGCGCCTGCACAGGCCGCCACCAATCCGAAGGCTCGCAGCTACGGAGAGCGCCCCCCCCACCTCACCCGTAGGCAGCCAATCAGGAGCGCTGCTCCGTCCCAGTACCGTCCCCGCCTCGCGTGACGTCACCGCTCGCCGGTGCCCGCGGCCGGAGGCGCCGGGGCGGGGCCGGCAGCGCTCCCGCCCCCCGAGCGGGCCGGTGCCGGGGTCTCCCCGTGCAGCCCCGCCCGGGCCAGGCCGGTGTCCGTGGCGGCGCGGGCCCTCCTTCGGGGGAGCGGGGCCGTCGCCGCCCCCGCAGGTGCCGGCCCTGGGGAAGGCGGCGAGCGGGGCCAAGCCCCCACGCCCCGCCGCAGCGGCCGCTGGGGGTGCCGCGCCGCCGGGAACGCGCCTCAGCCTCTGCTGCCCCGGGAAAACCGGAGCTCGTCAGCGAGGTCCCGTTTTGGCCACACGTAACGAGCCGGGCGTTTGGCCCCAGCTGGAGGCGGCCCCGGCGCACGCTTCAGGATGGCTCTCGGTGCCAACCCAGGCTAACGCGTCCTTGCGCTCGCTGTTCCGTGCGGGCGGGAGGTCGCCGCGGGAAACGGCTGCTCAAGCGAAAGCACGCGAGCGAGGCCGCCCAGCCCCTGGGAGGTGAGAGATGGGTGTTCGGTCACTTCGTTCCCCCTCAGCAGAAACGCTGGAAAACGGGGGGCGCAGGTGACGGCGGCCGTGCCACAGGCGCTGCACGCGGCGCCACGCGCGCATGCGCACCCCGTGCATCTCCCTCCCTAGCGCCATCGCCGACCTGCCGGCGCGACACCGCTGCCTGCGCTTACACCGCCGGCACCCCCGTTCTCCTGTTGCCTGGCACCTCCTCTGCCCATCATGCGACCAGAGCTCCCATTTTTTTGTGAGGGGAAGCAAAAATTTCCTTATGCAGCGTATCCGAGGCAAAAACCCTCCTGCGGGTTGCTGTTGCGGTACCTGCGGAACGCCCGTTTTGTCACACAAATGAAAGCACAAGAAATCGGTAACAGAAGTGCTAGTGCCTGCACAAAGGGCGAGACGCTTTCACGGTTTCATTAAGCGATGTAAGACAAGGAGCCGCGATTCCGGTGTCCAATGCTGCCCTCTTGTGAGGGAATTTCTTTTATCCTTTATCACATCCACAGATAACACGGGCACCAGAAACCAGTCAAAAGAACTGACATACGTAGCGCAAAGAACACGGCTCAGCCGTTACTGGGCTCAGACCCACCTGCACCCTCTGCTCCCACAGACCCGGTGCTGGCATGAGACCATCGGCTTTCATTAAAAACAAAAAAAAATTAAAACAGCCTACAAGTTTTAGACCTCAGAGGCACTGAAAGAAGGCTGAAATCAGCCCCAAGGGTAGAACATCCCATGAAGCTCCTTGAGCCTGTGAAGAACCTGACACACTGGTCCCTGAGGAGCGAAATTGCCTTCGTATCTCAGGGGGTGCTGGTGCCAAGTCCCTCTGCGTCAGGCAGCTGACGCTACTCCATTTATGACGGTGTGTGGCAGGAGATGAGTTTACCTGGTTGGGGGGCAGAGGGGTGGGACACACTTTCTCTGTAGGGTGAAAGAGCATCACATCTCCCAGAACCCTTTTTATCCAGCACATTTCTATTAATACAACAATCAAACAGCAGCGTGAGGGCAAGAGAAAAACGGGCGGGGGGCGGGGTGGGAAGGGGCAGAAGAGCAGCCTAACTAAAACTTTACTCTAGTCATTTAATCCAAAAAGGGAAATATGCAGAGCTCCCCCGAGTTCAAGCAGGGATTTCTCTAGTAACAACAAATCCTTATGTAGGAGTCTCTCAGGTACTACGGAGACATACAAGATGGAATTCCAGAGCGAAAACAGGAAAATGAAGGAGAGAGGCCAACACAGGTGCCAGTGAGTGATGAAGATAAACCAGTTTGTAAATACGCATGAATGGTAAAGCTTAGAGACCTGGAATGAGGAGCAAGTGATAAAAACTAGTTATAACTTGGCTGTTCAGAGCTGGAGAACAGCAGAATTTAGGAGAACGCAGGACTATGTCTTGCAGACAGACCATGCCCCTAGAATGAGGACCCAGCCCTGCTTACTCTCAAAGCCGCTGCTAAACCTGGCTCTTCAGCACAGGGCATAGAAAGGACAACACGGGTCAAGTTTTCCCAAGTTGCTTCTGTATGTTGTATTTGGCTTCATCATTGTTTTCGTAGCAATTCAAGTTTATCTTGGGGCAAAACGATGATGCCCTAAGAACAAAGCAGCTGGGTAACAATATTTCCATTTTGGGGTGCTCAAAAATCATAATTCAGGTAAAACTACAGGATTTATTTAAAATAATGCATTCTAAATATATTTGCTTTCTAGTTTCTGAGCATTAGCTTGCTGCGCTTTTTTTGTCAGATTTTTCTTCACAGCTATGCAGACCAGCTGCTTTTGCTTTACAGCTGTTTGAAATGCTCACACCAATGTACAACTAGGTAAACTGGAAAGAAAAAATCCCCCCATGACATTTCAAGATCTGACAAAGGGGAGGGTGGAACTTTGCAGTTTGGCACTGCAGAAGGGAAATGATTCCTCCTCAAAAAATGGAAGTATGTCTGGCTGTGGAACAGTTCAGAGCTTTTACACTTGCAGAGATTTTCATTGTGAATAATGCTGCCCTACTGCTGACAAGGTGGTGTTTTAAATGGACATTTATGTCAGCTCTCAACCCATAGGAAGCTTAAATGCACAATTTTAATTTATGGGTAGCTACTGCATTTTAATTCTTCTGTGGGGTAATTGCTGGCATCCAAAACTGGCTAAGGCAGATTTTTGCACCTCGCTGAATGACGGTCTCCTCTTTGAGTGTAAGTCTCGGCGCAATGCCCACGCTCCCATGTTTCTGAATTGCATCCTTTTCCCCAGAAACGACTACTGACCCTACTTCCAGGCTCACCCTCGCCTGCCCTTTCCCTTGAGAAGCCGTCTTCCCCAATTCCGTTTGCCAGTAGCTAGAACTAATGATGATTTACACGTCAACCCCACTAGAATGAAGGAGGGCAGAAACTCACAGAAAGGAAAATGAAATGTTGCCAAACGACCCTCCCACAGATAAATGGCTTTAAAGACAATCCTCAATAGGCTCTGCCTATGAAAACATATTTTCATTCAAGTCTCTTGCAATCTGAGAGACGGATGCTATGGAAACTGCTGCTCAGACTTCTGCCTGCACTGGCTTAGTCTACGAGGCAAAGAAATTACAAAGGGCTGTGCCAGGGCACAGTGGTGGGGCTTTAAGTGTCTGCTTCCCAAAGTTTTCAAGCATTCAGTATTTTCCTTTATTTGGTTTTTCAAAATCTTGGCTGAGTGCAGTCCGTGGCTGCTGCTCTTTCCCCATATGGACAACATTTGTCTTTTGTTTACTCAGCCAGCTGCAATGTGTGCTCTCCCCAAAACCCTTATTCTCTTTGTTTATATCTAGATTATGCCACACACGATACTATCATCTGAGTAGCTGCATCCTGCTGATTCCAAACCCTGCATACAGAGAAACCGCTTCAGACCAGCCCATACAGTTTCACCACGGTCTCTGCTCATGGAGGGGATGCTTCCCCAGCAAGCTGTTCTTCATGGAAGTCCTCCAGCCTTGGCTTGCCCTGCGTAGGGAACTAACATTGTCAGTGTAGTTGCACATCAGTGGCTCCTGGCTTTTGTCAGAGGTTGAGCCTGCTGCGATGTCCTGCTGCCTGAACACAGGTTTCTGTGCATGTGAAGCGGGATGATGGCGTTAAAACATGAGAGCACTGTTTCAGGAGCTCTGCAAGGGGACCTGCTCGAGGCACATTGGGCCACGGTCCATCACACCACGAGCTGGGTCCCTGGGCAGGTCTGTGCTGTCCCTAACCTCATGTCTGCGTAGTCACTAGGAGGCTGCTCTAGGCCTGCATGTGACATTTAAAGGGACCTCAGAAACACGCCTGCTTCTGAAGCTCCTTTGGGCCTTTTCTGGTCTCCAGCACTGTGCTGTAGTGCAGGCTTGGCTCTTGCTCTGACACTTTCCCACCGACGGCAGCAGGACAATTACCTGCATCTGGCCGTCAGGATGAGAAGGCAGAAGCTGCAGCACTGTGCTGCCAATGCAGGAGATGCCACTGCTTCTCTGAAACAAAGCTGCTCTGTTCCTTTGAGTGCCCAGGCCCCTGCTCCTCCTTCTATGACAGAAGAGGGTTTTGTAACCACAGCAAACGTTTCTATATAATGAACTGAAAATGATACTATGTTTTTTAGTATTTAAATACTCTCTTTTATGCTAAAGGATCAAAGTTGTGCGCTTCAGCGCACAAGTTCTATTGCCGTGTGATTCAAGAACAGTGTAGGTGCGATCAGTATACCCCAGCTCTGTCGCTTCCAGGTAATTGGAGTTCTCCTGGCTGATCTGCCAGAGTGGGTGCCCATACCCCTAACTGTTTCTCAGAGGAGGACATGGGAGAGACTTGCTAAGGAGACTACAATCCTCTATACGCTTCTGTTGTACAAGTGGCAACTGCTGCAGTTCCCTGCAGAACGCTTTCTTGGAGTCCACTGCAATACCAGCCACAGTGATTTACCAATAAAACCGCTCGCAAATGATGTCATCATGTAATAGAAGGCGGCTGGTACTCTTTCTGACAGGGATAAAAAGGTAAGTTCTTCTCTTTGGACAGTATATAAAAAATGAGAAGGTGAGGCCAGACAGAACTAGAGCTGGAGTGTTTGCAGGGAAGTCCATGACTGTACTCAGGGAGAAGCAAAGGCTGCCTGCAGCTGGGAGGTGAGATCAGCAGGGCTGCACGGAGTGCTCTGTGCATCCGGCACGAGGATGAGGAAAAGCCATATGTGGGTATACACTACTGGCAGTGTACGTCAACCCACAGTATGAATGTGCGTATCAACGCTCACAAAATGCTCAGCCTGTAGCTTATATTTGCATATTAAGTATATTTGCATATTATGTATTCAATAATAAGATGTTCAGGGTCAGGCTTTAAGACAGCTCCCTTCTTGTTTTTTGCAGTGCTGAACTGACTTCTACCTACACTTGCTGTTCTAGAACCACATCTCTGAAAGGAACAGGACTGACTTTCGTCTCTGCGATACAGCAGCAGTATCAATGACAGGGGAAGCTAAGGCATCCACATCAGCTGCCTACTGATTTACACTGGATGTGTCACCCAGTTGCAGGTAGTCCTAAGAGCATGACTAAGCTGAGGCAGCCACCTATAAAACCTTTGTTGGGGGGCTGCGCCATCCATGCCTTCAAATACAGAGAATCAGCTACTTTAGAGGCACGCCAGGAAAGGTCCCTTATGGAAGAGCTGATGCCAGGAAGACTGCAGTGATTTGCATCGTTCAGATCACCTCATTCTCAACAGATCAGAGATTTGGAGGGTAGAGATGCCTGTAGGCCAGTAAGAGCCCGCTATGTCATGATCGAGGATATGGTTTGTGTGTTCTGTCAGCATGGCCAGAGGGTGTATTTATACAACTGGGAGACAGGCATCAATGGAAACTTCCAAGACCACAAAAAAAGTCAAATTCTGTTTAGTTTCATCTGGTCACCAACACTTCCCCTAAGCACAAGGGCACCTTTCACACAGTGGTGGAAGGAAGATTTAAGTCAGCACTTTCCAACTGGCATCAGTATGGGGAAAATATATCATACCTTCAGCACTTGGTTCTTCCACAGTGGAGGGATGGGACAGGGCAATCCTTGAAGGTCCTTCCAACCCTACATATCCTTTTGCTGCCGACTACAACAAGACAGACAGCGAGCAAATATTGATGCTCCCACCACCTGCTAGAAAAAGGAAAAGCAATTTCCAATCACCATGTGTAACAGGAACACTACATTCTGCCACAGGAAGAGGAGGAAGTTCTCAATGACCACAAGTTCTCACTTCCACAGGGGAGGCTGAGGACAGCTGCTGTATGTTAGTCATACTTCACCACAGAATGCAGATTTATGCGTGACTTCTTTGCTTCTCAGAAGCAGGCTAGAGGAACAGATTAGTAACCAGCTGGGTGTCAGGACAGAGAGCAGTGCGCTAACAAATTCTTTCCCAACATCATCCTAGACCAAGAGACTAAAGTACTGAGAGAACTCATGCTTTAATAGACACTGAAATCACAAAGAAAGAAGGCCAAATGCCTTAGCAATTTCAATAAAAATATGAAAATCTTTTTACATGGTAAATTTCATAATATAAAAAGTTTAATGCTGTCTGGAAACAGAGTTTCAATTTACAAAGAAGTTCATATAGGCCAAACACGGCTAACACTGCATACAAGGAGAGCAAGTGCTAAAGGGCTGCTGCTTGGAAGAGTCTTTGCTGACAGTCCTCTCTGAGTTACCATCTTCAACGCTCTTTTGAAGGAGTTCTGCAACCGAGGGGCCAAGTTTTCCACACACATTTGCAGCCTTTCTGGACAGCATGGCAATGCAATGAACCCGAAACTGCTCAAACCCAGTAATACCATCTAGCCTGAAATGACCAGTGTGTCTTAACAGATTTACAGGTATTTCTGTGCACCTGGATCAATTCTGCAACTTGAAAGAGATGTTCATAGAACAAGTTTGACCTAATGAAAGGAAATATGGCCAACAGCGATACACGTGGGTGTAGCACCCCTTCAATGCTTTTTCCTTGTTTAAGTAAGGTATGATTAAAAAGAAGGAAAATCAGTACCAGGCCAGAGTACAGGCTAACCAACAAAATCAAATTAAACTGGATTTTGATCAGAGAGATTGTTTACTGTTCCCATTTAGTTGGAGCTAAAGACAGTCAATAAAAAAAATCTGTAATCTCACACAGTAAAACGTACTGGGCAAACCCAAACTAATGGCCTTGGGGAATGGTTGCATGTGGCAGGTTTGATGTGAAAGTGGATAATACCTAATTCTTATTGCTCACTGTATTAAGCAGTGTTGTCACTTGTACCATGCACAAATACAACGACGACAAATGCATTTAAACTCCACAGAAGGAATTCTAATATCAAACGGAGAACATGTTATTTTCAATTCCTGAATTTCTCCACATATTGGGCAAACCTGATAAAACTCTTTTTTCCTCACAAAGGGGTTGTTTCTCATTCAGGGGGTGGAGGAGTGAGGCACAAGGTGTGTGAAGTGTCTCCCAGCCATGAGCAAGCATGCATCTTCATGGCTCTCATTAGGCCAATGGAAGTGCCCCGTGGCAAGTCAATGGAAACACATTTCCCAAAGGACTTGTTCTAGTGACACTCACCTTCCATATTTATACAACACCAATTTCCCAAATACTGAACTTCCTCTACATCTGAACCCTTCCCTGTTTCTAATGCTTTCCCATCCCCCCCCCCCCCCCCCCAAAAACCCAAACCCAACAACAGAATAACCACCCCCCTGCCCCGATTTAGCTCTTTCTGAAAACTTTAAGCCAGTGCAAAACCTACTGGCACCATGAAAATGGGTTGTACCAAAATGGCAATATATAATTTCTACAGATTAAAAGATCCTTTAGTTATGGAAGTAAACTACAAGTAAAGAGGCTTATTTCTGGCATGTTATGCAGCACTACAGGGAGTATTTGCTGTTGCTATAAACAAAAAGCTGCCCACTTCCATCCTGGATGTTCCTGGGATGTCGTTTTAAAACAATTATGCTGGTTAGAAACAGATTAGGTCACATGAAGTCTCTCAGCAGTCTTGTGACCACAGCAAGTTGCATGATCAGCAGTATCACCGCCTACATGATGGGTAGACGCTGTACTGACTCATTCTGGCCCACTATTCTAATTTTTCCTGCCAAATGGCGAGAAGATGATATCTAGCACCAAACCGTCACAGAAAGATGTAATATACAGACAAATAACCTGCATCATATGAGTTGAATAGATTTACTCAACTGTTTTGCTACATTGCATAATGAGTAGGTAACTACTTTTTTTGTCTTTCTGCACTGAAACTTTTGTGATCATCCATCCCTTGTTAGCTGACTGTAACAACACAGCTCTATATTCTTTGCCTTTAGTGCTTGTGTCTATTTCTTGCAATGGCAAAAGGGAAAACATTCTCCCAAAACCAGTGGATTCTAGAATATACTCAAAGCAAGCATTTGATATATGCACCATGAGTAAGCTGAGCGCAAGTAATTTTATATTCCGGTATCAGAATTGAATCCTCTGTCCTGCTATCATGCTTTTCCTCCAAGATCCCTAAGAAAATCATAAATGATTAGATCCATCTTTTCAAGAAGAGCATCCAGACACGATAAGTGCAACAATTATCTGCATCAGCAATGTGCCCCTAATATGTTTACCGAGCTGACTGCGCTCACCACTCAGGTAGTCAGTTGCGAGACTGGAAGTTGACTCAAGATCCAGCTAAAACTCGGGGCCTAATTAATTAAGCCTCACAACACCTCTGTGAGGTAGGTAGGTAAGTATTACTATCCCCATTTAGATAGAAAGGGAAGACGAGGCACAGAGAGGTGAAGTGATTAGCCTTCAGTCACTCAGCGAATTTTGGGAGTGCAGAATAGAAACCAAAAGCCTTGGTGATCCAGTGCTCCGACTTCATAGCACACGGCCTGTGAAATACTTTGCTTGGATCTAAGTGTGCAGTGTGGCCGAGTTAATGCTACCACACGCCCACAGTTTTCAGTGCATGTAAATTATCACTTTGATTCTGATTACATCACCGCATTCAACAGCCGCTTAAAAGACATAACCTCCAACTTGATCCATAACACCTAAACACCATCTAGCCTAGGAAAGCTTACTTTACACATCACTCCTGGGGTGCTCTTGGTTCTCTTTTCTCCACGGATCAGAGGGCGCACAGGTTCTGCATACAGCCACTCTGCTTGTTGCCTCACATGCTCTGACTGCACTGACATCTGCTTAGACTGGTACACTTGCTCCAAAAGGAACTTGCTTCCACAGCAGGGGAAAGGTTTGCAGACCTGCTCATGATGAGCTATGTGGAATGATTTAGCAGCATCAGTGCAGGATTTATTTGGTCAGGTGATTTCTAAATCACATACACTGATGTCACAATTCCTGCCTACTGTGGAAGTGTAAAATCATGTTCTGAGCTTCAGCGTCTGGAACCCTTTTCTGTACACACTTAGCAGACAGAAGACATCTGTGCTACCCAAATACTAGCCAAGATGAAAAATTCACCATCATAACGCTGTGCGCCAGAAAGATCAGAGCATTCAATAAAACCAGAACTTGTCTCTCTGACGCAAGCTCACTACCTCATGCTGAGGCTGACCTTGCTCGCTATGCTCCAAACATTCTTTTTGAGCAGACCAACCAGCAAAATATCACCTGAAGGGTTTTTCTTCAGAAGAGAGTTACCTGCGACGCAGGTTTTAGAATAGGGCACCTCTGTCCTCTTGTCTTTTTTTCACCAGCCTCTAAATGATGCAAGAGAACTGCCAGTATCATGCTGATACAGAGTTTTATTGCCAGCAGTTTCTTGTGTTTGGCTAACTTGGCAGAGATATCTAGAGGTATGTTATCCTGTCCTCTCTGTCAGCCTTTGAAAGCAATCAAATAAATGACACGTACTTCTCCAGGCAGAAACTTGCGCATACTTTCTTGGTGGTGTACATGAAAGTTCTGCCTCCCCTCACTTCCCTCTCCAATCCCTGATATGTATAATTTCTGTATAAAAAGCCAGCTGTAAAACCTCCTGTATGGTTAAGAAATACAAGTAGGTGGCTTAAAAACTAGTATTTTACGAACAGACAACTAGATTCATTGGACCTGTTGCCGCAAATACTGAACACTACATAGAACCTGTTATCAGCTGAGTCTGACCAAGATCCCAATAAGGGAAACTAAAACCCTTCTGTGTTAGGCCCGTGTTCCTACGCAGTGACAGACAGGGCCAATCTGTCACATTCCTGTGCATTGCCAACTGTGGGTATGACCACGGCTTCTTAGATAATGGTTCTGTATTGATAAAGGCAAGTGGGCAGAAGCAAATACTTTTACAAGATTTTAAGTCATCAGCTGGTACTCAAGACATTTCAGCATTTGGAGGAAGGAAAAAATCTTCCTGGTGACAAAAATTTATAACCATTCCCAGATGGCAGCCTCAAAGGGCGTGTGGTTCCTGGAGTGCTACTGGAAGGTGGAGAATGAGTTGATGTCACTGCATTTGTAGTTTCAGGGCGCCTGTGTCCATTTGGAGGGTTCTTTTGTGGAGAAGCAAGGTGTTGCTCAATAGACAGGTCCTTTAGTTCCAGCTTATCTGCACTTTCTTCTTTGCTGTGCCGTGGAGATAAATTGAGTAAGCTGAGGACATCTTTCTTAGAAGTCATTGTTCCAGGAGCTCCTCGGAGAATCTTTATTGGGCCAGTGGAGTGATGGGGAGTGCTTTGCCAGAACATCTTTAAATTGTGAATTGCTTGCACTTTTTCATCAATGGCAGCCATTTTTAATTTGTCTATGTCTGGGGCATCAGCTGGACTCGAGCGAGCAGAACCAGCTGAGGAATAAGAAAGAGCAGGAGATGGAGTGCTGCCACCAGGAGACTGATGCCCTGAGCTTGGAGAGATATTTCTGGGTGATTTAGAAATATGAGCACTGTAGGGAGAGCTGGGGTACTTGAGCTTAAAGTGAGGCTGCTCTGTTAAGGACCCATGTGAATCACAACTTGGAGATGGCTGCCCACTGTATTGGCCTGTGCCTTCTTTGTTTGACATCTCCGATGTCGTAGGGCTATTATAGCCAGAACTTACTTTCTGAAGAGATGAACTCCTTGTTGGAGGCTTTGGTTTAATTGCAAGAGGTGAAGACTGATTCTTCTGACTAGAGCTGATTGGCCGACTGAATGCACTGGTCTCTGAAGATCTGAATGCAGACACACCTGCTGGGGTGGAAGCCCCATCATCTGAATTGTTGCTCTTGCTTACTTGGCTGCTGCTTCTCTGAAGACGTTCAACAGCAATGAGGTGACTCTGAGTTTCCTCCAGAATTTTTTGGGCCAACTCTTGTGGATCAAGCTTTGGATTACTGTCCTCCTGGGATTTGACAGTGCTGTCAGTCTCAGTGCTAGACTGGTCAGATTCCCCAGTATCAGAACTTGCAAGTTTCCCAACTTTTTGGAAAGGTGAATTTGGACTGGGAATAAGAGTCATCTTGACAGGAGAATTTGGGGTACTTATGCTCCCTTTGGAGTTGACGGACTCTTTAATGCCTCCAGTCTGACCAGTTTTGGGCTGTTTGTGATCAGGGGAAAATCTTGGTTTTATGTTTTCTTGGTAAGTGGCCAAAGGCTCATTACTGATTATAGAAAAACCTTCATACTCTTCCTCATCTTTGCTGGCTACAGTACTGGTTTGTGGTGACAACTGGCTCTGTACTGCAGCCCTGTGTGGATAGATGTTCTTAGACCTCTCATAGTCCTGGCGTCCTCTGTGTCCCACGCCATCCGGCATGCTGTCTGGCTTGGAAACAAAACTCATGGAAGAAGCAATGGAGCTCAGGCTATACACAGAAATGGCATCTGACGCAATGCTGTCTGGACAAGTAGGAGAGAATGGAGGGTTTTGATACTGGGGTACAGGGTTGGAAATAGACTGAGCAGAAGCCAGTGACTCTAGTGATGAGGAGCTGTCCAGGCTAAGGCGCTTAGGCAGCTCTGTAGAATCTAAAAAAGAAAAAAGAAATGTACAAACATGCCCCTAGGTACACAGTAAAATCAAACAAAGCCAGGTAATCAGAATTAAGAGGAAATGCTATAAAACAGGCACTCAGAATCTTTGCTACTTCAAAAAACCCAACTACTACTTAGGTGAGGAAAAAACAAATGTGCACAGCCCAGGAAATGCACAGGAACCTCAGTCCAGGTATCCTTGATGAAACGTGTCAATTCATTATCATTTTATATCCTAAAAACAAGGGTGAGTTATACATCCTTCAGTTGCTGAACTCTATTCCCAGCTTTGGCCTCAGCCCAGTCTTAGTGTTTGTTTCCCATTTGAAAATAACATCTGCTGCACCTGTTGTATGATGTATGGTCTGTATGACAT
Source organism: Phalacrocorax aristotelis (assembly GCF_949628215.1). Classification (NCBI taxonomy): domain Eukaryota; kingdom Metazoa; phylum Chordata; class Aves; order Suliformes; family Phalacrocoracidae; genus Phalacrocorax; species Phalacrocorax aristotelis. Next base: position 6,773,572 of record NC_134290.1, on the reverse strand, counting down.
GTGTTGGATGGATGATGTATATATGATCTCTGTAAAAGGTAAGAGTGTGAGATTTCAACAGAAGCCATTCTGATCAAACCATCAGATGTTATAGGAGCAAAAACTACTGTAAGTAGCTTTACCAAAAAGTGCCAGCAAGGATTGTAGAGCAAAGTGCATGGTCCTCCTGTTAGCTTGTTTCCCAGTTTTCAGAATCACCTCCTCTTGGCCAACTTCACAAAGGTCAAAACCTGTAGCAGAATATGGAGCACAAAATCACATCTCATCGCAATATCTGATGTCTTAAACAAGCGTGATCTCATTTAGAACACAAATAGAACAAAAAGATCTGTCTGTCCAAACTGACAGACCAAATGCACCAGTATTTTTTAAGTTACAAATTACCTGGAATTGTCAGGGAATGATATACTAAACACAACTCGGGACAGCATCCCACAGGCCCCTACCATTCATCATTAATCCAAAGTTTTCTCACAGAAGTGAGTCTGAAGAAGAGCACAGACCTTGGAATTCAGCAAATGAGGGCTGGGATGCAGGAAGCATGACTGTGCGTGAGAAACGACACCTGACTTTTACAAGCTCCTCAAGGAGTCTTCTTGGATGTTTCTTTTTGCAGCGTTGCCTCTTCCCTGCAATGATCTTTTACTAACTCTAAGCAAGGTCCAAGCTGGAATAAAATCTAGTTTGATATTTAGTTCTCATCTGTCTTTTCTGCAGGATGTAGACCCTGGTACATACTACCACCCTGGTACGTCCTATCCTTGCCCAGTGCACATTTTTCCCAGACAAAGGAATGGCTGGTTCACTTCAGTCAGAAGGGCAGAAGCAAACTCAAAAGTATGTATTATGAACAAGAAGGGAACAGGATCTTGAAATAAAAACTGGAGCTAAAGCAAATGGACAGCACCAAGCTGCTGTAAACCCTGAAATCCATGTTCTGCAGACCTAGGAGATGTTTTGGTGTATGAGAGAAAAATGCACCTTACCACGGGCCAACCAATAAGCAAAAGAGCTCTGTGCGTGTGCACCAGCAGAGACATACTGAGCAGTCAGCGATTGCATCCAGAGATGCAAAGACCAAACAGCACCCAGAGAAATAAATCTAAAGCTGTGAGTCCTGTCACTACTTCAAGCCACTATATCAAACACCAGCAGTAGTTTTAGGAAGACAATGGAAAGAAATGTTCTCCTACCTAGAGCTGCCAGAAACTCATGACAGCCAGGTAGCCTCCAGAGCTGGACACTGATGGAAACCTGGATTGGTGCAGAGGAGAAATCTTGCTCCTTCTCGCCTGCCTGAAGTTGAACCAGGACTTGATGCAGCTGAAGATAACAATACAAACATTAGCCATTCCATACAAATCACATCACTGCTTTTCTGACAGTCACAGCTAAACAAATGCAGTGCAAACGTCCATTTCCCTGTACACCCATATATTCAGCTGCTGCTCCTGAACAGAACAGTGAGATGAAAAGGTCTGGACAGTCCAGGGACAGCAACAATGGACAAACTTGAACAGCAGCAAAGGTCGGGACAGAACAAGGTGAGGGTTGGGGGGTGTGGCCAGTGGAAACTGAGCAAGAAGGAAGCACAGCAGGAAAATCTGTGAAGTGGAAGAAAAGCAAAGAGATACTTTGGGGCTGCTCACAGGAATATAAGAAAGCCTATTCCATGACTGAACCATACTCCTTATGCAAATCCCAAGAAACTCATTCTCAGCATGTAAATGGGCAAAACAAGTCACATGAAACCACGGAAGACTTTCCTAATACCTCCATGGTCTCCAGGAAAGATGTTTCTCAACTGTGCCCAAGGGACAGGAGTAGCAAAGTAGAGAAAAAAAGTGTTTATGAAGATCTGACACAAATAAGGTGCCAGGATCCCATGTAATTCAAAAACACAGCCAGTGCAGGAAGGATGGAAAGTCATTAATCAGGGACCATCTAAACTCAGGACCACCCATCTCTTACAACCCACAAAAGCTTACACTTCTTTTTTTCCACAGTAGCACTACGGAGCAAGCTCCAGGCCTGAAAGCAGCTTGAAGACACTACTCTGCAGTGCAGGGAAATAAATGGGTCTGCAGAGACCAAGGCATTTTATCCTGCACAGCAGCGTCATTCCCCAGTGCATGTGATACTCACCATTCCCACCATATTTTTAACAGCCTTCGGGCAGCAGGTAACAAGAAGGGAAAAGAGGAGAAAAGAAAGAAAGAACACAGGTTATTCTGTGCTACAAAATGCCTGTGATAGGGAACCCTGCTGTGACATATCCACATGCAAACCAGCATCCTGACTCCGAGATGCTCCATCCAGAGAAAAAAGGGAGCAATGGAAATGGCTTGAGCTGTGAATCAGGAGTCCAACCGCGTGGGAACAGGCAGCTGGAATCTGGGAGTGCCCAGCTCATTACAGTCAACTCAGACACTTAGCAGGCAGATATTCGGCCAACCCACATTCTGGCAGAAGGCTGAACATAAAACAAGCCTTTCTCTTGTTTTCTCTGGGATACATTATTGGCACTAAATGCAGTCAGGAATCCCTAACTTTTCCTTGCACATGTGGTAGTACTGAAGTTTTCTCTTTTGTGGTTCCTGCCTTCTGTTTCGCACTAAAACTGAGCATTTTTTATCCAGAGCAAAAGATCAGGCTCCCTGCCTTGTTGCTTCACTAATGCCAAGAGCACCTGCTCCCTTATGATGCCTATCACCCATATGGGAAAGACAGTAAGCAACACCCACTGACTGAACTGTCAGTTATTACACTCCAGTTTTCAATAAAATCTTCTCTCCTTTGGAACAGGCAGAACTGTAGCTGCTTACCAACTGAACTGCTGAGAGGAAGGAGGGGGAAAAAAGCAAGTAATTGCATAGGAGGGGAGAGCTAAGTTGAAAAACCCTGACTTGTAACTGGATAGTGTCTTGTGCAAAAGGAAATTCTGCCTGGGGTTTGGGCTATAGAACATTTGCAAAAACAATGCAATACCCCTGCCAATACTTATTGCATGGGGCAGCTGAGGAAGTGGTGAGTGCATCTTTTGTTAGTTGTGTACAGCCATCTGAATGTCTTTCCTAGGGTGATCTAATTATCCGAGGCAAGAAGACAATCGTAAAGTAATCTCATGGACACTAACACATTCTGATCTGTTGGAACGTTGTCTACTACTCATCACATCCCTTCTACTCCGGGCCTCCCTCTGGTGGCAATGAGGACAAAATAACCCTGCAATTCAACCACAGAAGTCTCAGACACTGAGAAAAGAGCCAAGGCAAGAAAGCAAAATTTCTAAAGGACAAGCCATTAGAAATATCTCATGTGCTACTGTAGATCATAAGATGAAACCCTTTCCTTGAAGCAGACTCAGTCTAACGGACAGACAAAGCAGGCTTCTTAATGAGTAACAGAAAAGCTGGGGCTGTTATTTTGAATTTTGTGGAGAGTCAACAGGACAGAATGAAGGGGAGCCCTCTGAAACTACACAGGGATAATCCTAGCTACCCACCATGGTACTTCCCTAGAACACTTTTTCATGGGGAAAAGGGAAAAGAAAGTGAGCTGTATGCCCATTCACTATGTGCAGCGTGTTCTTTACTAAAGCAGGCAAATGATCAAGATAAACTGCATTAGAGGAGCAATCAGGACAGTACGAAACATGTAATGGGAAGCCAGCCAGGCTGGTGGCACAGAGAAAGGTTAGGTTATGCTAGGCATGCTAGAAGGACTGAGGAGAGGGAGGAACGTGAAGGAGATTAAGGGGAGCAGGGAGGAGTCCCACAGCCACAGGTGCCACTGCCTTTTAAAGTCTGCGAATCCCTTCAGCAGAGCTATGAGCACACACACCACGGGAAGCATAAGCTCAGTAAGTTTTCTGACAGACCTCACGTTGCCAAAGTCAATTATACCTCAGGACTTTGGTAATTACAGCGGACAAAGACCAGCCAACATGGGCCCTAGACAGGACGGCCAAATAGCAGCTAGTCGTTCTGCCGCCCGTTTCCCATATTTTGCTTCCCCCTACTGCAGTAGGTATCATGTTTTCACTTCTGCCACTGAACGGAGAGACCTAAGGCCATGCATCCCAACAACATACCTGAGTTTTTCTTGTCTGGACACACACTTTCATTCACACAAACACGCAAGTTTAGAATTTCAACCCTGAAGTCTCCTAGCAAGGTTGATAAACCAGAGTGTAAACAATTCTGTGCATTTCTCAATTTACTGACCTGAGAAGAACCTTTAGAAACTGGTACTGGAGGAAAACCTCCCAACTCACCCTGTTGATAAGCTGTTCTCCTGTTTCTGAAGCTGTGATAAGTTTACAAAGTGCCTGAAGTGCAGGGTTAGGCAAACCTGAAAAACATCAGCATAAACAGGGATTGTTAAATATCTGTTTCTTTACTGCTAGAAATGCAACAACCTGAACAGAACTAACTCGGCTAATTCCTAAAACCCCTCCCCCCACATCACCAAGCAGTTCTGGAAGCAGCAGCAATGAAGCAACAGCAATTTCCAGAAAGCAAACAATCTTCCCGCTTTGCATCTGACTGAGAGCTGGGAGAAAGGAATAGTCACATCATGGTTCTCAGATACTGTACCCAGTAGTAAATGATTCCCATCTATGACAAAATTTTCATAAACATTTACTTCTAGAACCTCTACCCTGTTAAATACTATTTCACTGATGTAAAACTTCACCATTTTACACTCTTGCATCAAAGAAAAGCAGGGAAAGGTTGATGTCTGCTTGGACAGACGAGGACAGAGCCCAGAGCCAGCCTGCTTCTTACCTAGGAGGGACTGTATGGTGGTGCTGCACTGCTGCAGGCGGTCACCGGGGTCAGAGGTTGGGAAGAACACAGCTGCTGGGAGGCCACTGGCTGGAGGGTCCAACCTAAATCCTACTGCAGTGAGTAGTGCCTGCCAGCCTGGAATGCCACCAACTTTATTCTCCACGCTTTGCTGGGAGGTATACATGGAGTTGTGCTGCCCGTTCTGGATTCGCTGCAATGATTTCTCCACCTTTGGGGAATACACAGCATTAGCTTACTTTAGAAGAGATTTTTACTAACCACCTCTTTTTATACAGCGAAGAGGCAGGTACAGCAGGTTTAGAGACAGTGAACCCAGTGTTGAACCTGACCTGTCTTACACAGAAGGATGTTAGTGCACTTGAAATCAGAGGCTCCAGTAAGTCAGCACTCACAGCTGTAAAATCACTGTGATGTCAGTATTCTCTGGGATGCTGGGGAAAGTAATGCCACAGGAAACTAAGTACCACTTTGATTGTGACAAGTTCCCTATAAGCCTGGCAGCTGCATTTCTCCCCAGAAGATGACTCGCATTCAGGTTCCAGTCTCTTGCATACACTGCTTATTACCAGGCAAGAGTCTGCAGCTATACGGTAAAAAGTAGAGAGACATGTGTGTCCACAAAACCCAGCAACTGGGATGACTAGCAATGTTCACAGGTTTCTATCGTCCTATGGATACTCCATATTCCTGTGGCACCACAGAAGACATATTGGAAAGAACAGTACTAAAAGTCATTAGAGATTATTCTAGCTATCTGGCAATTTGGCTTCAGTCCTGCTGCTCCCCACAACAGGCTACTGGCACATATGGGGACAAAAGTGCCTCTTATTTTCCAAGTATGCAAAGAGACAGCAGTCACTGTGCTCTGCATCTCCATGACTGCAACGTTCATAGCTATTTTCTTGTAGAAACAATTAACCCCAATGATTATCTCATCTTTAAAGCAGAGACCCATTTCAACAGCTGAGGGAGGACTTTGTCACAATACAATGTAAGATTTCACTTACTTTGCCTCTTTTTGCTCCAGACACTCCATCAGGTGTCCCAGTCTTTTTACACTGACCCAGAGTTTTCACAAGAGACTACCTTATGGTAAGGGATAAGGGCTGAAGGTGTATATTCAAGTGCGAGTGGCTACACACCAGGGTGTTCCTCTTCCCATTCATCATCTACAGATACATACCCACAGGTAACATTATCTCACAACTACACGGGCTGCAATGCCCCTTCCTGTGCCTGCTGGGTGTGGTAGTGTTTCCCTTCTCTTACCAGATGTAGCAGGACACGCAGAGCATCTCGTGCCCTTTCAGGGTGTTGCAGAATCTCAGTCAGGGCCTGTCCTACTAGTGAAGAAGGGCTGTTCAGCTTCATATCACTCCCAATAAGCATGAAGCCTGCAGAATTGAGAATGAGATATGCTCGATCACTTTTTGTTACAGAAATGTTCAAAACAGAAGCAGATAACCTCTGTCCTCTCAGACTAATGGAATGATTTGCTGTGATACTTTTTCTCAGAGCAGCTGCCCACTCCCTGCCTGGTCCCATAGACTGAAATTCCAGACAGCTTCTAGACGCTTCTTACCGTCCTCCTCTATTAAATCATCAGCATTTTCCTCTTTGAGCAAGCCAAAAAACACTGACTGCAGCTAAACTTGTCCTAGCATGCTCCGTGTCTCCCTTATAGCAGTGGAAATCAATAGATGCTAAACAGTGCTCACAGAAACAGAACTCAGAAAACTGAGAGCTTTCCCTGTCTTGGTCAGAAACCTGTCTTGGCTTACGCACCATCTAAATGCTAGATCCTCCAAATATCAGCACAAGGAGCTCTGCCTGCCCCTTCTCATTGATTATAGCGAGGTATGTAGCTGACCATCCTTGCTCTGGTGCTCTGAGACACCACCAGGAGTTAAAGGTGAAAGTCAGGGATTGTGTGTAACGAACTTGCTTCCATACCATGGAAGGGGCAGTACTAAGACAGCCTGAGTAGCTGGAGGCCTCTGCTTGGTGGTGATGCCAAGCACCCATGTCCATGCTCATTCTTCCTTGCCTGGGATGTGGTCACTTTTTTATTTTTCTTTATTAATGCTCCTTCGAGGCAGAAAAATCTTGGAAGGAAAATAAAATACAAACTGGACTGTAACCTAAACTCAGCTCCCACCTGGTATTGTCTGAATCACGTTCTAATGCTGGACTCAACAAGCCTGAAAACACTGTCAGACTAACTCCATATGCTCATTTTAACAAGCTCTCCTGAGCTTCCCACTTCCTTAGCTACATACACTTTACATCAAAGCCATACTCGCAACAGCTTCCTGATCTAAAAAACATGGTACTGCTTCCTGTGCAAAAAAAAAAAAATCCATTTGGGGAATGTCTGCAGCTTTCAAAAACCGGGACTTGTGCCGGCAAAAAAAAGGTTATTTGTACATATCCCTGTAATAACACTGTTGAGGGCCAAGACTCCGTCTTTCTGAATCTCAACTCGCTCATCTAATTGAGAGGGAGTAAGCACCAGCAACCCACCCCAGAACTTACGCTGCTGAGAAATTTCCAGTGGAAGCAAGGGAAACCCTTCTGTTAACAAGACCAAAAAAGTAAGCTATACAAGGTTTATGTCACGGAAATCACAGCTACTGGTTGCTGCTGCAACTTCCAGAAGTACTACTCTTGCCTCCTTGTTAGAGTTTCACTCAATTCTCAGTGAGAAGGTTCTGTAAATTTGCTCAAGCTAACTCCATCCCAAGTACCCAGGAAACTTGACCCTACAGATTTCAAACATAGGGAATGAATTATTGTATTGCACATTATTTCTTTCCAGTCATGATACTGTTGTGAGGAAACACACTTCACCTCACAATTGCTTTAAATTATATCAAATTCATAACCCATTCACTATACACAGTGAAATATTGACGTTTTCCATGACACTGACATTCAACCACACTCAGCTGAACCAGGGTCTGAAACACAGGGGCTGAATTCTGGGAGAGCACAGGACACGTGCTAGTCCCAACTACCTGCTAGCACCGCTTCTTGCTTAACTCAAACAATTTGGCATAAGAGCATTTCCTAGAAACCCCATCTTGTTTGTCAAAAAGCAGATTCTTCCTACCTGCCCAGTTGGATGGATGGGAGAACTGCTTGCTGCTCTGTACAGTTTTCATCGCTTCTCCAAGGGCTGCACTGGCTTTCATCCCATTTAAGAGGGAGGAGTAGAAGGCATGCACAAACATTTTGGAAGCAGACACAGGAACAGGCCAGAGCGACACTAGGACACACTGAGCACCAGCAGCCAGGAATGCTCTTGTCAAGCCAATTACTCCATCAGCAGTGACTTTGCTGCTGGATTCTTGGTAAGAGCCAAGAACCACTAATTTGACAGGAAGCCGCAGATCCAGGACATCAGCTGCTGTAAGCAGAAACTCCTGAAGAGGAGGGCAGTCTGAGATGCTCTCCACATCACTGGCATCATCCTGCATCCGAAGGGATTCTGGGATTGTGTAGGGGTTCCCAAAAGAACTTTTGCTGCTGGCTGGATTGCTATCGGTGTTGGGTGTCAGGACCAAAGCAGCCAGTTTCCAGGAGACATGGGTTGCAAAATGGACACATTCTGCCTGGGTGAGGGCAGTCATGACCCTCTCTTTTGTTGCTGCACTGCCAACTAAGGGCTGGCAGCCAAGTAACTCAGATACCATATATGCTTCCTCTTCTGCAGAGGGCATAGGTCCCCATAGCCACCTGTCCATAACTGCTGAAGGAAGCTTGGGATTTCCTATGACAGCTGCCATTGAGGTAGAACTGGAGTAAGCAGGAGTATTCTTCCTCGCATGGGACTACAGAGAAAAAGAGAGAAAATGGGGTTCAAAGATCTGTTTGTTATGGTGCTGGTAATAAAGTATCCTGTCTCTTTGGCTCTAAACAGAAGTCTGGTTGTCATAATTGCAAAACCACTTTGTGTTTCTTTAGTTTCTTCCATTTAACTATTCCAAGGAACATTTCCACCTGAGTCAAGGCAGGATTTCTATCCCTATGTCTTGGGTGAATGGATAGATAAGAACAGAAAGCAACAGGCTTAGCCCATGTCCCTTTGAGGGCTGCAGCAGAGCTTAAAAGCATGAAGAAGCTCCCAGCTTCCCACCTTATGGGAAGACTACTTGTAATCACTCACTAACTGGTTTCTCACACGTGTATTTCAAGGATCAGTATCACCACTGCCAGTGGCATGGTGCCACATAAACCCCACATCAGTAATGCTCACAAGGTTCAGACCCTTTTGCTGTTCCAGTGACTATGTTTAACCCAGTGCAAGCCAAGACAGCAGCAGAACACTGCTCAGCAAGAGCTGATGTGACTTAGAGCATTCTCCCTGAAGACCTGGGCCTTAGAAATGCTAATGCCAAACATCAGCATAAAGATACTTCTGTAGGATTTGCTTTTGGTATTCACTTTGCCTTAAAGCTTCAGTGTCACCAGACATTAGTGGCCTTCTCCACACAGAACACTAAAATGTAGGTAAACATGCTAGGAATGCGATAGGGCAGTCAGCTTGCCAAGGAAGCTCAGTACTGATCACAAACACCTACATTTCTGCAGTCTGCCATGTAGTTCCACACCCCAAGACGTGGTATCCTTTAGATGAGGATATCCAAATGATCCATTCCCCTTGTCCTTCCTTGGCATGCTTGGGGCTGTGATTTTGTACCGCACGAACTACACCAGAATCTACTTCACAGCTGTGGTGCTCAATGTGCTCATCAGAACTGGGAGTGCCTCGGGATGGTGGCATATTTGTGGTTTCTATTCCTGCATCTGGCATAGCAGGACAGAGCTGCTGCTATTCTGGCATGTATAGGAACCTGCACACCACAGGAGGGGTCTATGAGAGTGAGGTTTTATAAGGCAATGTCAGACCTTGGAGCTGGGATTCAGTGACTGGATGGATGGCACTGCAATGAGGCTGAAGCGCTCGTAGAGGTACTCGTTGGAGGAACTGCCCTTCAGGAGAGCAAATGGAATGAGGTACAGTTCTCCCTCCAGAACCAGTATCAGCTGGCGGTGGCGGCCAACAGGCCCACTGGAATGCATCAAACCCTGAAAAGAAAAGAAAAGAGAGAGAATCAGTTTGGCCCTTTCACTCCATCAGTGCCCCAGCCTGCACTTTTCGAGCATGAGGCTCGTGTCTGATTGCACATCAGGTTTGGAAATCTCCCCATCAGAATTACACTCTGTGTGAACACAGATGCGGTGGCAGGTGAGCGCACATTGGCATTGGACAGCTCTATACAGCTGGACCCTTGCTCACCTGCGCACAAACAATACCACTGGGATGAAGGAGCCCTGAGCACACTGACACAACTCTACAGAACTCGGTTGTCACACCCAGCCTCGGCAAGCGCGCTGGGGCCCAGCCTCACCACAGGACAGAAGCTCCTTCTGCTCCAGTGTAAAATCTTTGTTAACCCCAACCACCTATGTCTTGTTAATATTATTATCATCTTATCCTTTGAAAGAGAATATTCTTTCTGATACTGAACTTCAAAATAGGAATTTCCTATATAAAAGTAAACGATCTACAGACAGATTGTGTGTATGACCTGCACTTCAAGACACTTGACGCTGAAATCAACCCAGAGTCACAAACAGGTTTAAGGAAAAAGCATCTTATGGATGGAGAAGTCAGGCAGAGAGATTGATAAACAGGGAACTTGCAGATGGGCACAAAAAGTAACAACTGCTCCTGGTCCCATGTAACTGTGGGAATTTCACTCTTATTTATCTAGTGTATCATAAAAATAATTAGCATGCCAGGAAAGGGTAACGTCAAAGCACTAAAATTTGCTCCAGCTTAAACACTTGCAGCGCGCGCACACACACACACACAGTCAAAAGGACTCTCAATGCAAAATGGCAGTAAATTTCTAAGCAATTCTACACCTTTAAACTAGAGTAGCAGCCATAGCTTGGCCTAGCAAATAAACCACTCATTTGAAGATGAAACTTTTATCAAAGCTTGGATGAGACCAAGTCCTCAACTTGACATAGTTTTGGAGAGAACCAGTTCAACTAGTGGTGTTCTATTTCTGTCTAGACTGCTTGATGTTCCCAAAGGCAAGCTAACTCTGCAGCATTCACTGCAGGACGGAGACAAGGATCTAGTATGTAGGACTAGATCCTTGTCTCTAGATTCTCAATTCTTTCGAGAATATTCTTTTTAAGCCATTTTAATTGCCATAAAATGTAGCAAACATCTGTTTTGACAGGAGATAACCAGCTACTCAGGCTGCTCAGCAAATTAAGACAAAACTGCCTGACTCATTCTAAGTGGATTTTGGAACTAGCTTCCAATGCCTCCCAACATTACCTCTTCCTCCTGCAAATTCTGGGGCTTCAACAGAACAGCAGTAAAGGAAGTATATTTTTCAAACATATGGCTTACGTTTCATAAATAATAACCATCAAAACCTCTGAGGTGCTAGTTAGATACATTCTTCTTGGAAGAAACAACACCCATATTCTAACTCTTGTCTGGTATTTATCAAAGATTACTCCCTTTAACATCCCTACTTTAGAACATGCTTATTTCAGCTGAATCCCCATTTAACAGGGGAGAGAATAATCTTCCTTCTTTTGCTGCCAACAATGAACTACTACTATGAAATGCTAATGGAAACATAGACTTTTGAAACAAGATGGGTACAGATGTCAGAAAATCCTAACGTGTGGACGTATTGGATAATCAGACACTGCAAGAAAAAAGAAAGGGATATTGCGCATTTTGAGGGTGAGTATTACTGCGTGTGTGAAGTTTTATATATAGAGCTCAGACAAATGCACCCTGGTCCTAACACACAATTCTTCCTCTCTACTTTGCTCAGGGTCTGCCTGGAACAGACTTCCAGACTGCACTGTGATACACTGATAGCTGACGATTAATTTGAGACACGCTGACCCCGTCTCACTAGCAATCAAAGAATAACAGGAATCTGCAGTCAGTCTCAAGCTTTAGTTCTCAGGCAGCAGCAAAGATGAATGAACATTACTAAAGAAATAGAAAAATCAGTCCAGCAGTCTCCTCCAAAGGGAGTCTGGAGCGAGTCAGAAATACCAAAAACAGGTCAGCTATGAGGGAGAATGTCAAACAGTAGAAAGTTGAAGAGAGACAGCAAGGTGCTTTTAAAGGCTTCTTGCTATTTGAAGTGGGAACAAAACTGCTGAAGGATAAGAAAATTTTCATTTAAAATGAGTTAAAAATAGTTGCTGACCTCTTGCTGTTTCTCATGTTCTCCTCACAGCTCTGGAGCTCATCCTGCCCCACAGACTGGAGACGGCAGGGCCGTTGCTGACACACAGCAGCCTCAGGAGCCTTCCTGCAAACCACCTCCGCTCTGTCCTGACACACTGTTTACAACCCCAGCAGCCCTGAGGGGGGCCTCCCCAGCACTCACTGCCTGGGGTGAACCAGCACGCGTGCTCCGCAGCTAAATTTACCAGCCTCCATTCAACTGTGCCTCTTTCTGCAGAGCCCGAGTTGACAAGCAGCAGCTTCCCACCAGGGTAGTAGTTGCTTTCCAGAAATGTTTTTGGTTTGCTTGTTTGTTTGTTTTGTTGTTTTTTAAATACATATTCCATTTTACTTACTGCTCCAGGAGCTTTAGCTGTCAGCAACACAATCAGAGCATCTGAGCCATAGCGACATGTGCCTAGCAGAATTTTTCATTTATATGTAAAACCCCTAGAGTTTAATATTTTTTTCCCATGATGGCTGTATGTGCATTACAGAAACAGAAATAAAACTGTGAGGAGCATTTGCATTGCATATGTCTCCAAGAATTAATTTTAGGGTAAATTCTAACAAAAAAGAATCTCTTCAGTGAGAAAAAGGAGAAAAGCACGAACTGCCAAGCACAGGAACGTGTGCTCTACTTCGCAGCAACGATACTAGCTACACCAGGGATTTGTCACAAAGGTGGAAAAATCTCTGGTCCATCACTCACGGGGAGCACAGCTGTGCAGGGTTAGGCCAGCTGAGAGCTGCTGGCCTGGATGGATCCCTCACTTGCAGTTAGTGTCACTATAACTGGAAGTTTCCGTTATAATGGGACTGCCAAATCACACACAAGACCTGAACTACGTCTTCTTACAAAGTGGCTAGTCAGGACCCTGTACCCACTAATTCTGTGCTCTCTGAAAGCCCTGCCAAGCTCTAGGGTACCTTACTGGAGCCAACTTTGGGCCTCAGACACGCAAACCTGTCAAGCAGTGCCCGACCACAGCGTGTCCTCCCTGGGAAAGAGAAGCGGGCTCCTGGGGTTCCCCATGAGGACTTCCTCCTGGCCTGTCTTACCCATTTACACAAGGTGTAGGCAGGTGTTAAACTCCCAGGTGAAGCTTTCTCAGGAACGTTGTATAAGATGACGGAGAAAACCCATAAGCAGGGCTGACCTCCTCGCCCTGCAAAGAGGATGCACATGCTGCCTCTGGAGCAGAAGGCCCCGCTCTCCAAGATTCATGGTATGACTGTGGGATGGCAGGCTGACAGACCTAACAAAGGTTCAGGCTCAAAGTTTATGCCTCTGCAACAGAGGTGACTTCTGCAGTCAAGATTAAAGCATCCAAACAACCTTTAAAGAAACCCAAGGTAGAGCAGGTTTTCCCTCTCACATGACAGAACTGTGACATTTTGATCTGTTTGTTCAGCTGGATAGAAATTGAGAAAAGACTAATTCTTGACCAAGTGACTTTACCTCTTCTAGCTAGAGATAACACGTGACAGAGACAGGACTTTTTAATTTAGCCTGCCATTGCTCCGTAATTCTGGAACCAGGGACTGCACTGCCGCTCCTGGCCTCCTGCATGGGCTGGCCAGGGCTGCCGCAAGACACCGCACCACGCAGCTTCCCTTTGCTCCTGCATTCACCCCATGATCTACCAGCATGGGACAACACTGGGGCCTGCCCCTCCACCCCTGTGCTGGCAGGTGTGCCCTGGAGCAGCAGCACCCTGACCGGGCTGAGCACTGGGACACTGACAGTGAACTGGGTGGGCTGCTGAGCGCCTGACCAGCCCCAGGAACGGCTCCCTCCTGCTGCTGCTGGCACCTGCCAGGAGCTCGTCCATCTCCTTGCAAAAGCACCAACCCCTGGAATGGAGAGAGGGCAAGGCTCAGCTTATCTGGGTGCCAGCATGGCACTGCGTGGCACCAGGAGGTGCAGGGTGGGCCAGTGGTGCTGCCAGGCTCCCAGTACTGCTTCCTCAATCTCCTTGACCTATTTGTCCCGAGACAGAGCTACTGAGTTTGCCAATTAGTGTTAGTGAATTAAGGATACACTTCCTGCTTAGGTTCATTAAAAGGATCACACTTTGGCAGCTGGCTGGAAGTGGTATCAGCAGCAACATCCCTTTTGCCCACCTCCCAACAAACCCAGTCTCACCATCTGGGAAGACCAAGTAAGAAAAGCCACCATGCTTCAGATACGATCCCCAAGCTGCCTATTCTTGCTTTCCCACAGTGGCAGAGGATTTTGGTAAGTAAATCTCTACATTTGCAAGCACCAAAGGCTTACTCCTTCCATAGGTCCTATCAATAAGTCGTAGAGTGCACGGAGTGGGGGTTTGGTGAAGGAAGTCTGCCTCCTTGGAAGAGATGATGTTCCATCCTTAACAGGAGACATGGTACTGCTGAACAGACTGGTCATGCTCTGACAGCTCCTGTGGGCAAAAGGCAAGTGAGATATTAGTTGCAGAAATCTGAGGTCTACGACAGGTTGCCCTGACTTCACAACTCTGATGATGAGCCAGTCCCTGTCCATCCAGAGGACGCTGTTCTGTAAGATACTTCATGGTAGGGCTTTATTCTCCCATTCAGCTTCACACATCGCCATGAACAGTAACATTAATGGCAGGGTAAACCTGTTGCAGACAATATATTACATTGCTATGGAGTTTGTCTACAAACTCTATTGCCTGAAGTGCTGTTCACAGTTTTTATCGCATGCCTATGTACAGTGGTTGTGTGCAGGCAAACGTGAGATCCATTAAAAACTGACTACAAACACAGGAAGATTTGCACTTGCGTTTTGCACCAACTAATCTAGCGTTGTACCAAAAGGAAATATGACAACAGGCAAACAACAAGACCTGAAGATTATGTCTGCAGTTGCTGACACTCCTCTGAACAGCTCCATGAAGCCAGATGCAAGAGCTGACCTGGAGCCCATTTCTGACATTCCCACAGGCAGAACTCTGCACATGCTCTCCTGGCATCACCAGCCACCTAACACCGTCACTCTGGGGAGACTGAGATGGCATGGCTACAAAAAGTTATTGTCCTGTTGAGGAAATGATGTTGCCCCATTCTGGGCTCACTAATCCAGCAGCTGTACTCCCCAGAAAGGTTATCCTTGGCATGGTGCCACGAACAACCATTTTATGTGAAAAGGATAGCTTTCCAGAAAGTTTTAACAGGTGGGCCTTAAAGAAAAGGCAGGGAGGGAAATAAGACATTGAACAGTAATGGTAGTGCAAGGTCTGAAGTGTAACCAGAGTCACCACTGGGGCTGTCCAGTAATGAACACAACAATCTCAAGCATAAAAGGCCACCCATGAGGCAAAATATGCCCTGCTGTCCTCAAGGTGTGAAATGCATTTGAGGGAGGGTTCCGTGAAAACCCAGTCCAGATCACACTCTGATGATGCTGCGCAAAGAAAGCCTCCCTCCATTCTTGGTCTCTATGAAGCACCGTTTTGTCTCTCAGACGCCTTCCAACGCTACGTGCCTTTGCCAATCTACAGAACAGGAAAGCAGCTATAGTTTCTTGATTCATGACCAAACTCATGCACTTTGTCAGGACACTAGTCTGCAACGTCCTTTTTTTAAGAACATTTACTCAGAAGAAATGCCTTGTCTCTGTGTCTTATTTTTACCTCTTGCTCAGGCCCATTCTTGGCTATCAACACAGAAAAGAAATAAAAACAGAAAATATTTGCACATCCAGGAAATCAAAGGAAAACTCAGCATCCAACACATGTTAATCAAGGAGGTATATTAATAGTTGACTGCATATTTGCTCTAGGCATATATATTCATATCTATGCATATATACGTGCTTATAGCAGATATATACACAGATGCATATAGGCACAGTGTCCCTTTGTACTACCAGATAAAGCCAACAAGCAGGAAAAAACAAGAACAAAACATTGCACTCAAGTGCACTCCTTCTACCACTGACAAACTACAAGCCTCAGATATACCCCTGACCTTTTCTGACACATACCAATGGTCAGATTCAGAAAATTTCTTTTTCACCTCTATTTCTCTCCTCAGCTGCTTCAACCAGTCTCCAGACCCAGCTCACATCATGTCTAAAACATTCTCTACAGAAAAAACGATGCTGCCACCCATACTCCTCACTAACAAGGAATTTACATCTTACGGGCCAACAGGAGTCATTCAGGAATGTAAATGGAAGCCTGGTGTCCAGCTGCCCATGCTCTCCGATGCAGAGATTCTGTTGAAAGTATGAGTACGCTGCTGCTACTCAGGGCTGCTGAAAACTTGATGAGGTGGCTTGTGCAACACCATGTTCGCTGCAGGATCAGCATGGACACAGCACTGTGTGCTCCCCTCTGGACCTCTCTGCCTAGCCTCACTGCAGCAGCTGACTGAGCCAAGCACACTTTGCAGTGCTCGGTTGCTTCCACACTTTATGTGGCACAGATTTTAAAATCAGATTAGGAAATAAAAACTGTGCTTTCCCAATCTCATGCATTTCTAGTGCCCTCAACCTTGTGCTTAAAGCACATCCCTGCAGTATATCCTGCCTGATATACCAGTCTAGAAGGGCAGGGATACCCCACTGCTTATCTAGGAACCAGTGAGCATGTAGAGCTTTAGTCCAAGCACAACAGCCCTGACCTTCCCAAGAAGCAGCTCTTTGCCAGCAGGTGGCACTCGCCAGCCTCACTTTCTGCATTAAGCGATTTCTAACACACTAATTTATTGCAGGGAATAGGGGCTTGATTACTCTAATCAGCAGAGCCTCCTTCATCTTGGTTTCACAGCCAAGCAGCTCTAGATTTATTCCTTCACCACTCGGATTGCTTTTTATTAGAACAAAACCAAAGGAGTATCATAAATCTTTCACATCTCTTGCCTGTCTGTTCATGTACACAAAGAAGAGTGAGAAAATCCACAGGGGGAGGATGGACAGAGATCTTTTATAGCAGGCAGAGCGGACCTGGAGCCCTGGCTAGCCCACTCCCTTTTCTCCCAAACCAGTGCAAACAAATGGCTCTCCAGGTGGCTTGTCAGGCATCTGACTCCAGGCGATTTCAATACGACAAGAGGGAGACTTCTGAATCTTTGGCCAAACGCCCCTTCCAGAGAACACCAGTGCTGGCTTCTGGGATGATGCACTGATCATTTCTATGTTGCTTTTGCAATGTAATAGGGTCCCCTGATTTCTGGAACAGTAAAATCTCTTGTTTGGA
This sequence comes from Phalacrocorax aristotelis, assembly GCF_949628215.1. NCBI lineage: Eukaryota > Metazoa > Chordata > Aves > Suliformes > Phalacrocoracidae > Phalacrocorax > Phalacrocorax aristotelis. The sequence continues at coordinate 6,756,266 of NC_134290.1, read as the reverse complement.
AGCCTCTGCAAAGTCTCCGCAGTGCTGCTTATTTATAACCCTTTGTATAAGGCAGCCTGACGTGCACAAGCAGAGGAAACAGCACAAACTGGGACTAAGGACTGCTGGCATGTATCAGCGTTAACTCTGCTTCCGCCCTTTGTCCTGTAGATGCAGGAACAAAGCAACGATCCCTTGACAGCCTCAGAGAAAGGGGGAGAAAGCCCGTGTCATGCAAGCCTTCAGCTCAGGCTGATTTGGCCTACCACCAGCCTCTCAGGGCCTGTCTCTGCTTGCAGAGGATGAACGTGGCTGGGCCCAGGCACGAAGGAGGGGTTCATACCACAATCAGCACAGAGCTGCTCTTGCCTTGGCACTCTTTAGGACTCTGGATGAGTCAAATACTACTCACGACCAAGCACAGCCATTCTGGAGGGCTGGAAGTCAGCCTTATTGCTGCAGTGGTCTGACAGCCTCAGGACAATGGATATCCATCAGGCCTGTCATTCTGCAAGCCTTCCTCAAAAAGACCCCTCCTAGAGTTGCAGCCCTGAATCGACATTCAGGGCCTTGACACACTCACAATACCAAGCTGTGTGAAGCTCCAGAAAACGTTCAGATATGAGCTCCCTGTGGATGCTTTCAAGGATCTGCAATTATCTCCAGAACTCACCAGTGGTTGCACAAAACCCACAGACCACCCAGCACTGTCTGTCTGTGTGGTCTGTACTTGGGCAGCTACAGCGCTGCACCCTGTATGGTAGAGAACCAGATAGATAAGAGACTCTCCAGCCACTATTTTTCTGTCTGTCTCCCGAAGACCTCGCTTCATCCTGGGCCAGCCAGCACCCCTGGTACACCCCTATCTCTCTGCCGTGGAGGGGGTCAGCTGCTTGGTTCTCCGGGGCAAGCTGTCAGGCCCCTGAAGGCATTAATAGGCTTTAATGACCCTGACCAGCCCCAACTGGGGCCTTCACCAACATGCCCTGCCCATGGGTCCAGGAGCTGCTTTTAAGCTGGGGCCTGGGCTTTTGGTCTCTGCTCCAGCTGCGCTACAGGTATGCTCATCTCCAGCTCCATCAGAGCACTGCCTGTGCCTGCCCATGACCCCTGCCAATCCAGAGCCTAATCTGCCAGCTAACACCCCCACAGAGCTGCCCCCTCTCGATGGACTTGCACAGCCATCAGAGGGCTGTGCCTGACCCCAGTTACCGCCACCGGACCTGATCCTGACTTGTACACTTGCACACCTGGCTTGACCTCAAGACCTGCCTCATCACCAGGCATTTGCCTGATGATCTGGACTCCTGGCTGACTCTGGCTGCCACCACCAGGTCTGCCCTGCTCACTTTACTGGGTACTAGGGGACGGTGTCCGGCTGGTGCGGCCCCTGCCTGCAGGCTCTGCTGCTGCACCTGGCTCTCCATCCATTAGGGAGCAGCTGGTCTTCGCTGGGTGCACAGCCAACAGGGCCAAGATCAACACAGAGGCAGGGTCACACAACAAGAAGAGTGCAGATATGCTCAGACATCACATGACATTCACTAGGATGAAACCCTGAGCAAAAAGAGATGAAAGAGTGTCTTGGCATTTTTACTGCTGCTGAGACTCCATGTGAAATGTAACCACCTTCTGCTAGATTCCTCTGGCTGGATTCACAGGGACTTCACTCTTACAGGGGCACTCAGCTTGCTCTGGAAATCTCCAAATATGCTTCTAGGACTGGCCATGGACCCTGAGCATACTGACTCTGCTGGAAAAAAAAAAACCTCTTTGCAATTTTAAGGGGAGCTGGGAGATAGCAATGACCTTAGCAGAAGTGAATTCACATCTCAAGTTATGTTCCTTTTTACCTCCCAACTTGCCTTTTACAAATTCCTACCTTGCTGCACTGCAAAAATTGCCCTCAAGGAAGTATATTTTACTCTTTGAGCAGTGTCAGGGCTGATCCTCATGTTTTCTGCAGGTACATGGAAGGAGGACAAACTGTATCCGTATGATGGTGGAGAGGCCAAAGAAAAGGTGGGGGTGCTATATTCAGGTACAGGCAGTGATCAAGTCATTGCCAGAGAAGATGACTAGCAGGGAGGAAATCAGATTTTAATCTGGAAACCCAACAAAAGTCTAAGAGCCCTAAGCAGCAGAGAAAACAGAAACTGCATAATATATGAGCAACTTGGGGGCTTTATTAGCGGTATCCACAGCTTAGACAGCCATTGCCCAGTACTGAGATCACTGTAGCGTCCCTTCAGTGCGTCTTTCTCCTCAGAACTTCCTTAACTGCCAAACCCCCACATTTTTGCTTTTTAAAGCAGAACTGGCAAAAAATCATAGTATTCTCTGCTTAAAAGCCAGTTTACCTGATGACAGCAGCCAGAGGGCAACCGTCCCAAACCAAGGGCTTCCTTTCAATCACCCACTTGTTGCCAGACACGGAGACTGGATGGCTCCAAACAGTCCCAGCATCTCCGGGGCCTCATTTTCTAACACGGGACCTTAACAGCATGTGCAGTTTCTGTGCGTGAGGGAACTTGCACTGGCTCCAAGCCATGCAAACTCCCTTGAGGATCTCCAACATTCAAGCGCAAGATGTGAACATGCATTCAGGCCCCACATGAGGAATGCAGGGCCTGCCTTGGCAGTAGGGAAGACAAGCTCTTATTCTCAACTCCAAGCAGGCCCTACTCTTCTTTGTCCCCTGCAGTGCAGAAGCCAAAGCAGACAGATGCTGTACCTTCAATCCCTGCTTGTAAGCCATAATTTTACCATCCTCTGAAGCACTACAGCAGCAACAATCCACTCAGCATTGACCTGCAGCTACATGAACTCACTCCAGTAACAGCTGGCAGAAAAGTCATTGCACAGAGGAGGTGAGCTGGAGTCTGGAGCTGCACAATCACAGCTTGTGCGCTTGCTAACCATTCAATTCTGTTGCTAAACCAAAGTCCAAGAGCTCACAGTTCCTTGTTAGAGCTCTAGGACAGTGCACAGAAATGCTGCCTGCTCCCTTCTTATTTCTTAATCTGCTCTCTTCCATGCAGATTTTCACCTGCTTCCTTCCTGAAGCTTCAGGGCTCTTGAAAGGATGTCTTTGTGTTGTCCCAAGCTCAGTGTGCTGCCTACATGTGAGCCACACCACTCTGCACAGCTTTACTATAAAGAACCACACAGTACAGCAAGAGGCCAGCTAATGCTTTCTACAGTGCCCTTCTAGACTCTGTAACCTCCAGTTTGATCACCTATGGGACTGGAGCAGATGTTAACTACAGGACATATTCAAAGGCCTGAATTCAGGACTCAGCAAGCCAGGCGCAAAACAGATGAGGGAGTGCTACCTCTGTCACTAGAGCACTGGTATGCACCCATCTGCAGGCAAAAGGTGGGCAGGCAGGCCATAAAGCAGTGTCTTCTCATTCTCTTCATCTCAGTGCTCATGGTTGAGAACATCAAAGACAAAGAGCTTCTAGTGCTCCTCCTGATGCTCTTGTAAGGGTGTTTTTAATTAAGTGCCCAAGTTGCCCCATCCCTAAGCTTCTCCTAAAAGCTGCAAATCAGTTACCTGACAAGCCACCTGAGGTAAGCTCCTGGATGTGGGTTTGAGGTAGTGCACATGGCTCCTAAGGAGCAGAAAGGCATAGATGCTGCATGGTTGGCCTCTGCAGTGTTCCTGAGGATTAGCATTCCCTGGAGCAGAATCGCATAATATTTCTCCCATGTAATCAGAAGGGCATTCTTCTGTCCTTCTAAGCCTAATGAACTAGCAAAACACGTCAGCAATCCTGGGGATCTGCCTGTTTCATCCCAAACTAGCAAGTACTCATAGTTCATCATCAATCCAGCAGCTTGAACAGATATGCATGTGGATTCTGGAAAGAAAAACAGGCCAGTTGTTGGTGCCAACAGGCAGCTCCCAGTTTCATGGGGATGTTGTTACAGCTCACAGGCTCCAGTGATGGCTCACAACACTGCAGTCCAATCGCATTTTCTTTTCCAGCTGAGAAAGGCCTGGGGTATCCTGTGCTCATAATCCATGCTGGAGCACAGATCTATCCAGAAACCCTGGGCTGCACCATGCAGCCCCTCCCACTGGGGGAAGTGGTAACACTGGAAAAATTCTGTCTTCAATTTTTGTTTCAAATGCTTGCCCTCATCAGCACAGTAATGTGAAAGACTGAGACCTGATCAAGTTGCAAGAGGCAGAAAATGAGTGGAGACTGTGCTGCTAGTCCACAGTCCTGTAACTCTGGAAATGCAGCATATTCCCAGTTAAGATCTTTACAACTTTTAAGATTGACAGAAACACGTATTTCCATAATAAGTGTGTAGCAGAAAGCTCCAAGCTCCACACCTCAGTCAGCAGGCACAAAACAAGAGTTCCCCTGAAATTGTTCAGATAGTCAAGAACAGCGTGTGGCCACAAGAAGAGCAAATTCGAAATGGCCGCCCCTCAGGACAGAGTAATCAGTTAACAATTGCTGACAACTCTTTGCTAGCTATCACCTTAAGCTTTCAAATTCACCTAGAAACACAATGAAGATGCCACCCCCTACATCTTCCACACCAAGCTACTGAGTTCTTAACTGAAAGACATAGTCCTATGGTCCCTCCCATAAGAAGCACAACGATGCTTTCAGCCCTTGTCCTGCCTCCTTCCTACTGAATATTTCAGTTTCTAAAGAAGGATGCAATAGGACCCCGTGCTCTTCCAGGACCTGGCAGGGCTTCTTTGTCCCTCATATCCAAGACTTGAGTCTGTAGAACAAAATGAACACCTAACAGGCCACCTATCTGTGGAAGGCCACCAGGCACTCAAAGCTCCCAGGCTGGCTGCACACGCAACACTAGGTGGTAATGGATTCTCAATCGCATCAGAAGCAAGATGCAGAGCTCACCTGAGGGAGGGAGAAATTCTCACTGCACCACATGAACACAGAAGAAAAGGACAGAAGGGAAGTGCCTATGGGCCCCTCTGCTCAGACGGAGAGAGTGCCTTATTCCTAACAGAGATGATTAATGTTCCCTGTACATCCATGCTGTGAAGAATGGATGGTTACTGCAACCACAAAGGACAGCATCAGTTTGCTGCTCTGTGCCCCCACAACTCAGGGCAATAGGGAGACAATGAGCAATGGCACTGCTTGCACCCTAAACTTGCAATTTAGAGAAAAGCCTGTCACCCAGACGTCTTATTCTGCTTGCTGATCCCCACAGTGCAGTGCTGTATTCTCACCTGTTCAAGAGGTTGTTCCTGCTGACCATCCTCAGGAAGCCGGTTGGATCAGTCATTGAGTTCAGCTTGTTATTCATCTCCTCAAACTGTTGGTCCATGATATCCCCAGCTTCACTCTCAGTCTCGCTACTGGCACAGGCCCTGCAGGGGGAACAGCAGGGCGAAGGAGTCATTGATGAAAGACAGAGCAACAGCTTCGTGACAAATGCCCAGCCAGTTTTACAGAAAATGTTTTTCAGACACCACCTCAACCAAATGCTAAAGCCAAATTTTCCCTGGATTGCATCACCTCCTCCTGTTAGGCACACAAGAGAGGAACAACCCCATCCCCTCTTCTTCTCCTAGGCATTCTTCAAGGTTTAAAGTGTGTCACACACTGATGGAAATACAGGACCCAAATACCCATGCGCTGCAGGTATAGGCTTTTGAAGCTGTAGCACAACACAGAAAAGCCGAGATCTGCAGGAAACACCAACTCAGCCCTTGATTTGCCTAAGAACATGTGTTAGTGCATCCTTTTCAGATTTTCACAACAATAACTCCAAGCTTTGTATGCTTCTTTCACTGGCAAAGTGCAACATAAGAAAGGGCGCTGTGTTGCTGCTCCTGTTATACAAACAGGGAAAGCACGGAGAAGAAAGATTTACTCTATCAATGCCACTAGGACACCAGCAATACAGAGAGAAATAGAACCCAAAACTTATAAATTTTCCATCTCCTGACATTAATATCTAAGTTATCATCTCAGTGTAGATTTCTGTCAAATTGCTGCTGGCATTTTCCTTTGGCAAACACAACTATTGTATGTGGATTTTTAACAACCTCCCCTTTAATCTAAAAAATAATTTGCATACTATATGGCACATCACAATCCTTGGAATTTGTAGACTTAAGCTAAACCTACTATGCTACTTGCTGAAGCCGCCTTGTATCTCATTTCTGTTTCCTTTTGGGTTCCTGATAATTTTGAGCCTTTCCTCAAGGGCACATTTTCCAATAAAGAGCACATGAATTAAATTAATTTGCTGTACAGACCATAGGATATCTCGTAAGCATACTTCCAGGTCAATATAATTTAATAACCTGAAAGAATCAGTCTTGACAAAAGCCATTCACTGCACGAACACTGAAATGGGGCTGGCTGAGCAGCAGCTGGGGCAGGGGGAGCAAAGAAAAAGGGGAAAAGGTTGTCAACAGTGGTCTCCTGCATGTTTTTCCTCCAGCTGCAGGCATGCTCAGTTTTGAGTCCTGGCACAATTTTGACTAACATGATTAGTATTTGGAGCAACTTAGACACGCAAAAATCTTGAGTTCATGAACCCAAGAGAGCAGGCCATGTGTTCTCCCTAAAGAGAAAGGAGTCTGTCCCAACACAAGGTCAAGCAGACTTTAAAGCCTCTCACACTTTATATTTTTGCAAGTATGCATTGTCAGCTTAATTAGACCAGCTGAAAGGAACTATTTCTAGCAGGAAGTGAAGGCTGCGGTGTGGAACTGAATACTGCCACAGCAAAATCCTCATGACACATTCCATGACAGCATTCCTTCCTCTCCAGGAGCAGAAAATGGAAAGACGTGCCACTCTGGAGACGTAAAAGTACCTATAAACATGATTACAGCATTATGGAAGGTAATGGCACTTAAATTTGGACACAAAAGCACACAACGACAGTGCGCTTCAGCAAGCTATGAACTGAGAAGTCAGAGTCAAACAAAAGTTTTCACATGTGTGCTGTACATATTTAAATCCCTCTGTTCTTTGCTGGTAGGCAGAGAACAGGTTCCAGGGACTGCAGATGACAGCTTCTCCTCGGGGTCTGGTGTGCTGGAGCATGGTGGCAGTCAGCAATGCTGTAAGGAAGCTCTTCATCCATGTGGGGAAAGAGTTTCAAAGCAGAACATGACGTTTACCCACATGGAACAGACAGGATTTGTTTAATTCCCTGCATATAATTTTGAAGTGGGGAAAGAGCTTCTGCCTGTGATCATACCACACCAGCCCAATGATCTCAGAGACAAGCATTAAACCCAGAATCCTTAACCAAAAACATACCACTATCATCACCACGAAGAGATGAGGAAGCTGACATCACAGCAGATTGAAAACTCATCCCAGAACCCAAAGACTGAAGGACTCCCTTTGCCAGAGAGAGAATCTGTGGTGACAAATGGTTAATGGAACTGAAAACAATACCTGCAGAGCTGTTACACGAGGTGTAACTGCAGATTTTGGTTGTGTATATGCATATCTAGAGGGTAAGATTCAACCATCAACATGTGAAGGTAGATGTAACCTTCTGAATGACACAGTCCTGATGCTTTAAGAGAAGGGTAGGTGGAGCCACTTCAGTCTGGGTTTTTTCCCCCCTCTTGTCCTTCCTGTCAGTATTCACACCTTAGAGGGAGCGACTCTATTCTCCCACAAAGAACAGAGCACCACATGCACATATAAGACAGAACTGCATGAAGCATCAACATCCAGAACACAGCTGCAAAACCTAGGAAACATGAAGGCTGGAGGGAGTAACTTTTGACATTTGTCACTGTTGACATTTCCTTTAATGGGAACCATGCAACTCATTTTCAAGCAAGACTTGAAACACGTAACTCGGAAGGTGTGACTGATGCTGACAAAAGCAGAAGTTTCAGAACAGATTTTATGTAAGGACCCAAAAACACTAGCCAACACCACCAGCAAAGATAGGCCATGTCTTAAATGTACCATTTGTATGTTAGCGATAATCTCAGGACTATGATCACTTGGATAGCAGTGCCTATGTACTTGTAGCTTCTCAGGGCTTTAATATGAAGGAAGCTACTCCCCTGTTTACGTCTGTTCCCTTATGTTTCAAGTACTCAGCTGGCTGAAAGACCCTTTGCTCTTTCTCAGAGTATTTAATAAAAACCCTAGACTAACAAGCAGTTTGTTCTGCTCACAAGGAAATTAATAATCCAGTCAGCTGTAAAAAATATTTGTTTCCCTTCAGAAAGCCACCTTTACAACTATAAAAGGTTGTGCACCTTTTCAGAAAGCACAAACCCAAAATGCATCCAAATGGGACACAACTGTAAACCAAACAGACACTGATGTGGGGATCATTGGAAATGAGTCAGCTGTCACTACTTCTTCTGCTTTCCAACTGTCTCAATATTATGAGTTAAACACATACCAATCTCAGCAGCACATGTTTACAGCACTCCACGAACACAATTCTGCCAGTGCCTTTTTGAGACTGCCGGGTAATTTCACAAAACAGTAAGCTCAGATCGAGTTCAGGATGAAGAGTGAGTCCTAATGTAAGTCCAACCTGACTGCCGACTGTAGGCTTGCTGTGCCAGATCCACCATTTTGGCTACCAGTAGCAGCAACTCACCTTCATGCTCAAAATCTGTTACAGATACTGCCAGTATTTCAGTAACACTTACAAGGTCTGCATTAGCCAGACTGCATCCCCAAATCCCTTGTCTCACTGGATGACTCAAGCTCGTCTTTCCCCAATGGCAATGCCCCTTCGGAGCTCAGTGATGCTCCAAAGGAACTTCCAGACTCTGATGCTGTGCTCAGATAAACAGGATCAAACACCACGTTCCCCAGAAGTTTTTGGAAGAGTAGTATACATTTTTTCAAATTGTTTTGTATCTTGTATCATCACTTATGGATAATTGGTGGTGTGGTTACAAAAATATTTATGGATAGCAGCAAAACAACCAGAAAGGAAAAGAAAATCATTGTGCAGTTACCCCAAGGGAATAAAAACCCTCAGGAGATAAATTAAACCTCAGACCCCATGCATTTATCTACCTCCTAGCTGCAAAACCACATGGATCACTCTGACATTGCTTCCCTCCTTGGAGACTAGGGCAGTGAAACAGAGAAATTATCTTCCAGATACATGTCCATCTCGAGTCATGACATGTCTTTCTCCTCTTTCTTATTAACTTTCTTCTCTTGTGTAGGAGATCAATGCACGGCTCATTTTATTTTTTTCTGGTTTGGCGAGAAGTTTACTTTCCTCCTTCTTTGCAACCTGGCCAGGTCAAATATGGCCATGAATCTGCTTTTATTTTGCTGTCTGCACCTTTTTAGAAAATGCCATGGGTTATGGACTGCGAGGTTTTTGTGTGCTGAAGCAGTGTCTCAAAGATTTTGATCTGTCTCCAGTTTGCCACTGCATGAAGACTCTGGGACTGTACAACTTGTTTAGCTCTTACAAGATTAAGTTAATGTTAATGTAAACAATCTCCAGGGACTGTAGAAACGCACAACTAATTTATGTAGCAGGTGACTGGCAGTTTTGGAGACAGATTTCCACTAAAAGGTGGGAAAAAAGCATCTTGTGTTCTTTAGGAGACTGACACAACAGCCATCCTGTTAAAACAAAGAACAAAGAATCCAACTGCCCCAATACACAGCAAAAATCCTGAGATCTCCTCTCTAGCTGCCAGTGTTCTGGGCAAGCTCTTTTCTGGTAGTACAGGTGACAAACTTCTCCATCTAGGTTGGATACAATGCCAGTAATAGCACTTAGGCCTGAAGCCATTATGCAAATATAGACAATTATTGGGAAATGAATTCCATTCATAAATTGCATATAAATGTTTAGCCAGCTGCCAAGAATCTTCCAAGCAGCACACCGATATACAGATCCTTGATTTTTTTTGGTCTTTTTTTTATTATTTTAATAAGCTTTCTTGGCTAATGACTCTGAGCTGAAATCATGCTAGGCCCAGCCGGTATCATTCTGCATATTTTTTCTTGACATTTTTAAAACTGTCACAATTCTTTTATCTCAGATGTTCCTGGACAAGCAGGAACAATGACTGCTTTTCAGGATTTTGTATGCTTGAATGGGAACACATTATTTCTGTTCAAACTTTCTGCTATTTAAGCCCTTGCACAGCCCAGCCCAGAAATGCCAGCCGTGTTCCCCAAGTGCAGCCCGCAGATACCCAGTGCTCCCCTTACAACACAGCTCAGACTCATCCATGAGGAACCACAGAAAGTCTGTTTACACAAACACAGCCGTTCGCTGCTCCGTGCTGCGGCTGCACCAGCCCTATCTCTGTACCCAAAGCAGAGAAGCCCCAAAGCCTGCAAGGTCCTGCCAGAGAAGAGGGTTATTGCAGAAGGGAAACGCTTCCCTGCTCCCAAGAGCAGAGTGGGCAGCCCCATGCCAGAGGGCTGAAGCAGTCCTCTTGACAGAGTGTAAGCCAGAGAGGCAACACCATCTCATTGCTGTGATTGTCCCAGCTCACGTCTCTTCTCACAGTGACCGAAGGCGGGAGAGCTGCTGTCTCTCTTGGAGGAGCTGGATGACAGCAGCAAGCCTTGGCCAGGCCTCAGAGGTCGCACATGAAGTGCACAGCGCTGACTCCTGACTCATAACCCAGTGCTCGTACTAAGCAGCTTGGCAGTGGCTCTTCAAAACAATTCTTCAAGCTGGCCCGAGCCCAGAATCAGGCTCCAGGAGCAGGAGGCCGGGCTGGGGAGCCCGGCGCATGCATGCCCTGGACTAGCAATGCCAGAGCACCAAGAAGCAATGATAAGCCTAGCACTGTGCACTACTGATTTATTAGGAGACACCTTTTCCCAAATGTTCACAAACCATTTTTTTTCTGGTACGCAGTGAGGGAGCAGGGGGAACCTTAGGCAGAGCTTTCTCTTTAGTTCCCTAAAGAAAGGTAAAACTGGGAGAACATGTTACTACAACCCGAGCCCATCCTGCCTTGCAAACCTTTCAGGACACATTCAGCACCCCAGCACAGACACGTATTCTCTAATTTACTTTTAAATCAGTGAACATAACAGAAGCAATCTACCAGGCCTGAGTCCAGAACCTCTGATGGCTTCCAGCTCCTTTCCAGCATCCAATGCTCCCGTGAAGGAAAAAGCACAGAGGGACTCACCACCTGTGCTGAGCACACGTGTCTGCAGCCCTCTCAGAGCTTCAAACCCAGCAAGCTGACTGCAACCAATTTTGTTACTGGTACTGGCGACATAACACAACCAAGTGTCATGTTCTCCCTATCCCAAGGGGAGAATTAATTTGCCTGTGAGAGACTGGTGCAAGCCCTGGGGAAAGCAACTAGGAAATCTGGTACCATTCTGCATAGTTGAAACACCTAATGGGAAACTTCAGGTTTGGGGTTACGTTATTGCAGTCTGATGGAAAATTCCCATCTTGTCAGATTAAGGTGTGAGCATCAAGGGCAGAAAGCTGAGGACACTGCTGGGGAGTGGGCTACAAAGCACAGCTTGGTTTTACTGCTGCCTTCTGCACAGCAATGCTCTAACTCACGCCAGTGCAGCGTCAGCTATGCAGCTGTATTTGCTGCCTACGGTAGCTATTACAAAAGATGAACAAGGATTAATTAGGAGAGCTGAACAGCTTCCCAGTTGCCCACAGAACCCTGAGCACAAATTGATTCAAGGATCAATGCCATAATTTCCTCTTTCTTGGCCAACATCATTACCAGGAACACCAGGTTCGGGTGTGCACTGCCCCTGCAGACTGTGGGTCGTGCACAGAGTGGGATCTGCAGGGTGGTAGCCTCTAACACAGGCTGCTAACAGCTCCTGAGGGCTGGGCCAGCACCGTTAGTACTTTCACCATTGAAGCTGGGCAAGGAAGAGGACATTTGTCGACGGCCCTGGGGACTCAAGAGTGTTTGACTCTCAATTTTCAGTGCTCAATAAAAAGCAAAACGGTTTAAAAAAAAGACTAAAACATGGTATCACCTAAAAGAGCCAGTGGCTCCACTCACACCAGTTTTGGAGGCTCGTTAACAAATCCGCCTACACCTACATTTAGGTCTCCTTTGCACTAGTAGTAAACTAGATCTGCAAACTGCTGGGGTGTTACTAAACCACCCGAAGTAGAACAATTTATGACTAAATAGCAAGCTGCACTTCTAACAAGCTATACTGTCGCCACATCCTTTACCCTGTATGCTTTGTTCACAAATAACATACAAGGATGGGGACAGCCCCAGCTCTGCTTTTCAGACAGACGCATTCAGAGAAAAACTTGTAAATATCACCACAGAAACTATAGTTGCACTCATCCAATCAATAAATCAAACTAAATACCATGAGAGATCACGAGACTGAGTATAAACAAGCAAAACAGACTGACTGTGATAAATCCAAAAGATGAAAAAAATGAGGAAAATTAGTTGGGGGCCCTATCTGAGTAACGGATTGGAGTAAGGTTCTTCCCTCTTTGCTGAAATTCATCAGATTAATTAACTGTAAATTAGTTACTCAGTTATAGCCCCAAGGGAACATATTTGGAGGGGGGTGGAATTCCTATGGTATTTGCAGTTTTTCGTAAGTAAAACTTTGAAAGGGAATTAATTACACTGGAAACTGTAAGGAGGATGAAATCTGCCCATATACAGTCAGACAAGGCATCTGCCTCCTCATCCAATCTATAGATTCATTACACAGCCTATGGGTTCAAACCTTATTTGCATGTGCATATAGAATTACTTGGGAGAAAAATAGCCATGGATACAAAAATAAAGCAATTTTATTGTTGCTGCAGTGAAAATTTGCCCCTACTCTGACTCTCATTTCTCAGACTTCTCAGACAACTAGCTCATCCCAGACTGTTATAAATTGCTTTCAGGTGGGAGAGCGGGAACCAGGATGTTACAACCCCTCCACCCAACTTACCGGGTATAGTAGGAATCGACACCCAGAGCCTCCCGCACACTTGAGATGTACTGTTCCAGTGCGGAGTTTGTTATTGTTTGCAGGGTCACGCTGTTGGCTTCGTGGAATTCCCCAGCATTTTCTGTCAGGCTGTCACCCAGGTAATACTCATGAAATTTCAAAATTCCTGCAAGGCACAGGATCACGAGGTTATTTTTGCAGGGTAGGAAGAGTGCTGCCTGCAACTGTCTAGGAAGGTAGCACAGCCCCTAGCATTTGGCATTTCCAGTACAACTAGGGCAAAGCATTCCGTACCACGACTCCACAGGGCTTTTCCAGCATTCTGTATGACAGCCTTGCTTTAAAAATCTGTTTTTGTACTTTGCAGATGATGGCTCAGAGGTACAAAGGCAGAGCAGTGCTTTTATGAGATGCTCGGAATGTATTTGCTACTGCAGCCATCTCATATAAATTATAAAATAGATCTTTCATACAAGCACCTACCAGAGTAATTCGCATTTCAATAGATGCACATGAAAAATACCTGCTAATAGCCTCTGATCACATAAATTGAACACACAAGGTTCAAATGCCGAAGAGCGTTATTACTACCACAGAACCTCCTCACATCACACAAAGATTTTTCATTTCACTCATATGCATGAAAACACGTTCTATACAAAGAAAGGAAAAGATGGATTAATGCATAGTAAAATATTAAAGACAGCATTTCGCAGTGGGTGAACCAGATAAAGGACACTCACTGTTTTGTTAAGAATTCAAGTATTACTGCAGATAAAACCTTCCTCCATTCAGGCTGACATATCCTTCCCGATATAATTAATTCTACAGCCTGTGATCAACAGTAAAAGGCTGCTCTGGATGCTCTGTTTGCCCTAATAGCATAAATTATTAAACCAGTTAAGAAGAGTGGAGGAATAAAGAATAAAGCAACTCCTTCTGCAGCAACAGCAGCAAATACAGAAACAGCAAAGAGGCTCTAAGGGTACCATCTCAGTGGGATAACGAGGATCCTGGGCTGCCACTGTAGCTACTCTCTCGGTCAGCACTAATCAAAAGGTCACCGTGGCTGGGCTGGAGTCACAACTGAAGAGCTCCCCCAGCAAAGCTGCTCGAGTGGAAGCACCACAGTCCCTCTCCTTCCCAACACCTGACAGTGCCTTCAAGTACAAACCCATGTACTTGAAGAGTGCAACTGCTTTTCTACTAGAGCCAGTTCGGGCAAGGAGGAAACTGGTCATGAAGGCTAGTGGCAAGCCCTGTGCTTCTGATGCAAATAATTTTAGTAAGCCCAGCTTGATATCAATACTGTAGAATTACCAGCATTTTACTGAGCAAACTACAGGTCTGAGGAGCAAATTAGTGACTGGATGCATAGCAGGACAACACCATCTTACACACGCAACATTGCAGAACGCCCCCAAAAAGCATATCTTCCAATCACTGTCATCCCATCTGAAGTCAGGCATGTGTGAATGTCTGCCTCCCTTCCTGAAGCATTTTTGCTGCATTCTGAATAGTGCTTTTTATCTCTTTAGCTTTGTCATGATGAAGGGCTGCAATTATTAAATTATATCCAGAAAGAACTCATGAAAATTTACAGTCATCGCTTTATTAGATAATGAACAACAGCTGTCTGCAAAAAGCAATCCTCTTCAAATTAATCCTCCTTGCTCCTCTGTGATAAGTGTTTCCACATTCATATGAGGAGAATTCAGAGGATCAGGCAGTTCAATGGCGTATCAAGAAGTGGGGACGCCCTTCTGTTTTCTGCAATCCACTTCACTGAATAAATGTCAAAAGCTTTTGGAAGGATAAAGCACAGAAATATAATTAAAGTAGGGATTCTTATGCATAGAAGAATCTCATAGAGCCAACATACTTGAAATCTCATTACTGCTCTGCTCTGCCCTGTGGGAAATAGATACTGATTGGAGGCTGAAAAATGGATACATTAAACACGTGAAACATTTCCATCTCCAGGTGAACATCAAAGCCCTGAATAAGCACTTCTACGTCACTATTGCTGTGGCTATGCTACAGTTTTCAGTCTATTCAGCTCTAAGAAAGGATTCCCTCATACATTCACTCTGGTCCCACATTCATTCCTAGCTACAAATGGTACAACGCAATTCTCCCTTTTTAAGGCTTGTTCACAGGCTCTCATCTCCAAAAAGAACCTCACCTGCCCCAGGAGCCAGCAGCCAGCTGTACAGATAGCCTGCAGCCAGCGAGTAGTAGAGAACAAGTCCCCTCTGGCCATTCACTGTCTCTAGGACCTGGTCAATGGTCACTGGAGAATAGGGATCAGAGTCCTGCTGCCCAGTCTGGCGTTCCACAAGCAGGTCAGCAAATGCCCTTGTTCGTCCTCTCTCTGCTACTGCCAAAGCTTCATCATGGTGACCTGAAAAGAAAAAGCCATCTCTCAGACCTGACACCAATGTGGTCTCAGTGCAACATGCAGGAACAGCTGCTATCCCAACCCAAACTAAAACCAGGGAAAGAGTAGTCTCTACACTGGAATACAGTCCCACAGATCCTCTTGGCTGCAGGCAATAACATGATGTATGAGAAAATGGGCCACAGAAAGGCAAATGAATGGAGGAAGGAAGAAAGAAGATCCAAAGGTGCCTGAAACCAAAAGCAGGAGACCCTTATTTCTGTCCTGGCAAATAAACACTGTACTGCCTTGGACGCATGAGGAGAGAAGGATATATCATGAACTGCCTCCCTGCAGCTTCAGCTGAACTCTTGGCATGAGCCTGGAGTTCAGACTCGGCACACGATGGCATCTCTTACCGAGACTGACAAGTACTCGCTGCAGGGCCTGATAGGAGGATGTCTGCAGGTCGAAGAGTGACAGCTTGTAATCTGTGCTCAGCTGCACTTCATGTCGGATGGTTTCAAACAGTGCCGAGGCCCGGTACAGCTGGGAGGGAAAACAGCCACAGTGACTTCCTTACAGACGCAGCACAAAGCACTGGCTGGGAGAGCAGGAGGTTCCAGGGCTAACATACCCTCAGGCAGGGGAGGTCTGCCTCAGACAGCCCCTCAGGATGGCAGCATCCCTGCCAGAGGGGAGGTGACTTTGGATGGAGCAGGAAGGCACATGGGCCCGAGTAAATTCAGTTCATTGCGCACCCTCCCCCAGGATGCACCAGACATTTCCTCCCCTCAGGACGGGAATGACCCAAAGGGCTCAGAGGACACAAGCCCACCAGCACAGGGCAGACCACGGTATACCTGGTGCTGAGACTCTTCCAGGTTTCCACTTGCCCAAAGGGAGAGGCCAAGGCCATGGCGGATTTTGGCTTCATCTTCTCTGCGTCCCAGCTGCTCTGCCAGCCTCAGTCCTGAAAAGAAGTCAGAGTGAGAGAGGGCTAAAGGGGAGAAGGGGCTTCAGCAGCTGAGTGGAGCAATTCTGCCTCAGCCGCCTGTCGGGCTGTCAGCTCAGGGGGACCCCGGGCCTCCAGGGCTCCTATGGCAGGCAGAGACAGCCACGGAGCTGCCGAGTGGTGGAACGCCAAGCAGGCAGTGCTGGGCAGCTGCTGCTGATACTTGAATCGGCACCAGCAAGAGAGTTGCCTCAGCAAGACAGACGTTTCCATGGACCAAGACCTCCCTAAGTGAGATTAAGGTGCAGCCCCCATGAGACGCTCAATAAGCCCCTATCAGGAAGTTTGATGTTTAAACCTTAAAAGTCACACAAACAAAATCACACTGAGCTGCCAAACACTGCCAGAAAGACACCTCTTGCCACATTACTGGCTCATTTCCCACCAGCTATCCCCAGCCTTCTGGCAGGCTCCGCATGGTTTATGTACTGAGGCAGAGCAGAGGGCAGGGTCTGGCATGAACAACCTGGAGCTTGTTTCACTTCTAGCAGCACCATCTGTGTCGTCCCCCCTTCCACCATGCTCCAAACCTCTCACCCCGCATGCCCTGCTGACAACAGGGATGCCTCCTCTTAGGCACCTCAGGTTTCCCACAGACTGGGGAGCGGGGGCCCTGGCCACAACCATGCAGCTCAGCAGCAGCTAGCATTTGCAGGCTTTTCAGGAATTCTGTCACACCAGGAGAAGGAGCTGTATTTAATTTCTCCCCCTCAAACTTAATTGAATTCCCTCAGCACACTGGAATCCTGCCAAGGTCATCTTCAGGAAAACTAGACGAACTGGTGTAATTAATTCTTCAGCTTCCAGCTTCATACACTCCAGCTACGGCGCTCATCTCCATCAGAGAGATACCACCTTGAACAGATGCTGCTTGCATGCTGGAATCTCTTGCAGCAGCACAACTCACAAGCCACCACTGGCCCCAGCGCTCAGCAGCAGTGGGTGGCTTCTGGACACTGAGGGCTGAACCTGTTTCACCTCCCTGTCAAACACAACTTGTTTTTACTCACAGCTTAGAGGACACTCACCACCTGGACTCAATCCCCCTTGAACACAGAGGAAAAGCCAGGTGGCTATCACCAAGGCACACACCTGTTTGCAACCTGCTCTCAGGATCACAGAGATCCATCAAGACCTGATGTGGTTTTCTCAGAGCCAATTCCTGGTATGCAATACTATTTATAGAAAAAAGTTTACACCTTCTAAGCTCAGGGACAAGCTTTATAGACTCTGACAGGTGCAGCCTGGAGTCAAGCTCAGAGCTAGCTGAGATTCCTCCAAGAAGGCACAGACTGTGCTTTGCAATGCTTTGTCTGCAGGACACCAGGAAGGCACTGACTGACATGGTGTGCTGTCCATAACAGTCCGCTTGGACAGCTCCTCTCATGGATGCTCAACAGTAGCTATGGATGTCTGCAAGAGCTCTTGCATCAAAGGCCACTGTCAAACACATCCTCCCAGTGCCACGCTCACAGCACCTCACTTCTGTCCACGTCTTCAGGCCTCCCTCCTATGCCCCCACACCTACCATTACATGCTGTGTTGCATAATTCAGCCTCTTACCTTCCTGCAAGTACATCACAGCCTGAGAGTAGTTCTGCAAGGCGTGGTGAGTCCTTCCCAGGCTGCTGTAAGACAGAGTTTTGGCTACAAGGTCATTCATTTGTGCTGCAATGCTGAGGTGCTGCTCCTGATAAACTACCGCCCTCTCGTAGGTGCCCAAAGACTCGTAGGTCAGGCCCAGGTTCCCATAGGCCCGGCCTTGGCAAGTGGGGTTGTTGGTCTCCTCCGCAATCTGCAGGTCTAGCTGGTGATACTGCAGGGCTGTGTCATACTCTCCCATCTGCTGGTAGACCCCACCAAGGCCGCAGGCAGCATCACTCTCCAGAGCTCGGTCCTTCATCTCTCGAGCAATGTTCAGCTGGCGCTCCAGGCAAGAAATGGCTTGTTCGTAGTTCCCCAGCTGGCTGTGCAGGCTCCCCAGCTCCCCGTAGGCCTGGGCTTTGTTAAACGCCTCCCCCAGCTCATGTGCCACCACAAGCCTCTTCTCAAAGCACACCAGAGCCTGCTGCAAACTTCCCATAGCCCTGCAAGGGAAGAAAACAACAGCATTTATTTTGCCAGTATTTTCCTGAAAGAAGATGTTTTGTCATTTCCTCTAGGTGCCAGCTCAAACTTCTCAGGCAGAGACAAACGCTCCCCCCAGTAAAAATATATGACACCTTTGTATCATCCCCCTTCTTCTGCCACTCTATAAACTTTTCCTCTCAGGTCAGAGCAACATCAGCTTCATTATTTAGCTGGTAGCACAGTCCCCAGCACCCAGAGGACTCGGTTACTTGCTCCTGTGCCACATCCCCGTGCATGTGTACAACGGCCACACAAACACAACCCATCAGTATCACAATGCACCCATTTGTACTTTACTGTCTGTCATTAGAATACATGTCCAGTGCTCCTTACCTGTGCCCATTGCCCAAGCCCCGGTAGGCCTTTGCCTGATCTTGCATACGGTTCAAGCTCTGAGCCACAGACAGGTACTGTTCATAATACTTTATAGCTTCCTCAAAATCTCCCAGAGCCTCGTAACAATCTCCCAGGTTCCCATATGCTCGCCCCCGATCTAACACAGATTCATTTCCGCTGAGCTGCTGCAGCATGGCCAGCTGCTGTTCAAAGTAGCCAATAGCTTCCTCCATGACATTCATGTTCATCTTGGTAATGCCCATGTTACCATAGACTTGGGCTTCTATGCTGGGGTCCTTCAACTTCTGCCCAAGCTCCAGCTGCTCTTCATAACACTTGAAGGCCATGGTGTACTTCCCAAGTGACATATACACTGCAGCAAGGTGACCATGTGCTCTGCATTCACCCGGCATATCTCCCAGCTCCTGGTACACCTCCAGCTCCTGCGTGTGGTAACCTAAAGCCTTGTCACACTTCTGTATCATTCTGTAGGCAGAGCCCAAGGCTGCATAGGCACTGGCTTCCAGTCTCCTGTCTTTAACATGATGGGCTAAGCTCAGTTGCTGCTCATAAAATTTTATTGCACCATTTACGTCTTTTTTACAGACAAAAATATCCCCTAAGTTCCCCAGAGCTCGAAATTTAGCCTGGGAATTGTTCAGAGACTGGGCCAGGGACAACAAGTACTTTTGACACTCCTCTGCTTTGCTGAAGTCCATCAAGGCTTTGAAGGCCAGGCCCAGGTTGCAATAGGCTTTGGCTTGGCTCAGCTTGTCATGAAGATCCTTTGCTAAGGCAAGATCCTGCTCGTAGTACTTAACAGCTTCCTCGTAGTTCCCAAGGCAGTAATGGGCATAGCCAAGGTTATGGCAAACTTTCCCCTCCCCTTCCATGTCCTGCAGCTCTGGGGACAAGCGCAGGTACTGCTCATAGTACGGGGCTGCCTGCACGTATTCTCCTCGTGAGCAGTGGAAGTTGCCCAAATTGCTGAGGGCCCGTGCTTCACTCTGGATGTCTCGCAGCTCCCTGGCAATGTTGAGATGATTTTGGTAGTGCTGCAGGGCACGGTCATGGGCACCCAGCGCCTGATAGGCAACTGCTAAGTTCCCGTGTGTAGAAGCCTGAGAGGCACGGTCATTTACTTCCATAGAAATCTGCAGCTCCTGCCGATGGTACTTGACAGCCTGGTCATACATGCCAAGAGCGTTATAAGCATTGCCCATGTTGCCATAGGCCCGGCCCTGGGCCGCATAATCGCTTAGCTCCTGAGCTATGGACAGATGTGTCTTATGCAGCCGCAGCGCAGTGTCGTAGTCACCTTTCATCTGGTGAATGATTCCTGAAAAATAACAGAAACGGGCTCAAGAAAAACATTCCTCTATACTAATCCTTCTGTCACACCTTGCCATGCCAGGTCTTTCCTGCAGCCCGGCCCTCAGCAGCTCATGGCCTGGCCCCTTCCCCAGGGTCTCTACACCAGGCAACCCCATCCCTTCCCCACAGCACCCTGATGCATCCCTGGCACAGCTGACGTAGCACAGACCTTCTCAAGTGGACTGCTTCCTCACTCCTAGCAGGCAAAACATGGAGAAAGTTTTATACTACACATGAAGCACACATTCACTGCAACAACTGGGCAGTCTTGCCTTATAAAAAGCACATTTTCTTTTTTAGGTATGCTACTTTGTTTTTTCAGCAGTGATACCTGGTGACTCCAGAGCTCATACGCAACACACTGAGCAAGAAAGCATTTGTACTTGTTATGAAACATGGGAACAGGAGCTCTGAATCTGCTAATGTTACAACTGTGCTTCATTTAAACTCCATGGCTCCTTTGCAAACACTCGTGAACAGGCCTGGAGATCCAGGAGGCACTGAAGGAGGCCCTCCAAACACAGTTACCTGATCCTGCAGATTCGTCACAGTTACTTGATTAAGTGAAGACGACTTCAGGTATTTCCCTGCCCCTAAAACAAAACAGCTTTCAACTTCCATCTCCGTATCACAACCAATGTGTTGAGGGAAAAGAGACGTTGAGCGTCAGGAGGCAGCTGCCTTCCCCAGTCACCAGCAAGTGCAGCACGCTGTGATCAGACCCTGTGCATCACCCTCATCTTGGTTTGCACTTTGAAAGAGAAATCTGAAGACACAGGCTTTCCAAGAGAACTTGGAACATGAGGGCTGAAATTTGCTTTCCTGAGGGAATTTGGACCTCGCAGATTCATTTTTTAACTCATGTGGGATTGAAAACCCACGTTCTATTATGTCAGCACAAAGCATTCTGGCTGGAACTACCTGTATTTCTAGCAAAGCAAGTAATTCAAAAATTCCGCTCACCTTCCTACTGACATGAGGCTTCAGGAGAAGGCAATTTAGGAAACATGGTCAGAGCAAAACAGGATCAAAGCAGCAAACGCTTGGCTGCTGCTGATAGTTCATTTCTCTCCCCCCACACTGCAATCATGATCAAAGCTAGAGCTCATGCCAGGAGGGACTGGCTCCCTGGCATCTTAGTCCAGCTCCTGGCCAAATCCTTCCTCAGCTCCAATGAGGCTGTGGCTCTAATTGATCAGCGTTAGCTATTTTATCTCTGGTGATGCATTCCCTCCAGTGAGATGAGGGAAGGTGGTGGCAGGAAGGATGAGGTGAACTAAGCTAAGTGACCCCACGTGAGTATTTGGCCCTCCTATCTGGAGACACGGCCAGTGCTGGGGCTCAGTGGAGAGCCGCGCTGCCACACACAGCAGAGCGCTCACAGGAAAGACCACCGATTTCTGCAGAAAAACCACAAAGTAATTACAAGGGGTGGAATTGGGTTGGATACAAAGCTAAATGACCTAGAAACTGCAAAAAACAGTCATTGTGAAAGCATCCCATTGCTTCAGAACTTAAAATGATGGGATTACTTAAATGTCTCCCCTGGAAATGGCAAGAGATGTCCAGGATGGAAGCAGGCAGAATCAGCACTGCCCCAAGGAGCCCACGCTCCCAGCCCTGTCTCCCAAACACTGTCCCCCTCCCAGCCAGCCCCTCAGGGTGCCTCAGCTCCAGCACCGGGGCCCTGCCAGGCTCTGCCCAGTGAGACGTAACACAGTGGGTCTCACCTGTGAGAAAGCTAAATACACCTCTCTCTGAAAACCACTTCTGAAAACCCAGAGTTCCCAGAATAAACGGACAAGCAAGCTTTTCCTAATCTCTTACTGCTAAATGGACAGACTCCTCAAGGAGACAGGACATGCCATTGCTCTCCACCAGCACCACCCTCCACCTCCTCCGAGCAATCAGATGTGGGAAAGCACTCAGCTTGAAGTGACCGTAAAAGGGAAAGAGAGGACAGAAAACACATTAAAAGCAAGTTTGAGTTCAGCTGACTGCCTCGATAACTTGTCCTTTGATCAGAATCCTCTTGATTAAGAGTCAGAAAGTAGAAAAGAAGACAAATATTAAAAATTTTTAGTGGTGACTTTGGCACAAAGGAAGCAAGTACTACTTGAGATGTACCGATGAAGCCCAGTTAAGAAGCACTGCTGACACAGAGGAGGATGGGATTATTATGGAGGAAGGATTGGACAATCTTGTGTACCAGAACAAGAATGGGGCGATGAAAATCAGCAATAAACTACGCAAAGATGTGCACTTGAAGACTACAAGGGCAGGGAGTCATCAACTGGAAATGAGAAGAGAAGGAGCTACCCAGTGAATTGACGTATTTCCAGTACAGAACGACAAATGCAATTCCTATTGGATGCAGAAGAGTTAATCACTTTTCAGACCAATGCTGGTGTAGCCACAGAAGGGCATCAACCTTAGAAATTATTTTCACCACCTGAGTGCCAAGGGTCCATGAACAGCCCTAGAGTAGGAGAGTGAAGCAAACAAAACATTACTGTTAAAATGGCATGTGGTTAGTTTATGAATAATGGTATTACCATTACATGGCATGTGCAATAACATGAGACTGGATTCAATGCCTCAGAAGGCATCTTCCACTTCTTTTAATTTGATCATAGATTCCCCATGTAACTCTGAGCTTCTACAGCTTTTCTGGGAGAGCATCTGAGGCCAGCAGCAACCACTCATGGGCCAAGGAATTACACTGGGAACATGGACATCCTGTATTGTTGGAGCACACACCACCTCAAAAACACATTGCCTCCGTGAGTTGCAGCTTGCATGCCATGGTGCTGCACAGCACACAGAACATTTGCTCTTAGGCCACCCTCCAAAAACCCTTACACCACCAAGTCATTACATCACCAATAATATCCTAGGCAGAAGTGGCTGCTGCAGGACATGAATGAAGCAAGTCATCAGCAAGACTCTCTATAAAAGCACATTCACAGATCATTTCCGTATGCTTCATTAATCCCAAGTGTGTCATGCTGAGAAATAAAAACATAGCCTTACTTCTCAAGGAACAGAGTAGGAAAAATGTCACCAGGAAACTGGTAGGAGCTACCAGCCACAACTTGCTGAGGTTTGCAGATACCAACAGGCTGAAATACAGAGTAAGAGAACAGGCAGAAGGAGGACTGGCTGGAAGGTCAGATACCTGGAAGAACTCAGAATAGCATGCAGATCTTTCCTACCGCAAGGCTGGACACACCCACCCACCCAGATCTTACAGTGACTACAGGGACACAGTCTGTCAGAGATGCACAGGCTCCACAGACTGCCTGCTACTATCTACTGAGCCTTGCTGCCCTAGCGCCTGGAAACAAGAGCAATCACCTAGTTCATTCCCCTGCTTTGTTGCTGCTATTCAGTGGGTTCCCATCATCCTTTCTGTACAAGCTGCCATCCCTCCCCTAACAGCCAAGCATCCTGCTCTTTCCCTCCCTCAAGTGGCAACGGTGTTTTCCCATCCTCAGTCTATCCTCAGCTATAGACTTAGAATTCTTGATAAAACCGGAGACAGCCTTGGTCCTGGACTGCAGACGTATGGCTTGCTCTGAGGGGATGCTGACTCTACACCTTGCTACTAGTTTCACGTATGCTTATCTGCGAGCCATGTCAAACATGAGCTGTTTCATATTCTTTCCCATGTCCTGCATGATGCAAGCTCCTTAGCTGCAATCTTTGGCAACAAAACGTCAAGAAACAGAACAGAAGCCTCTTAGGAAAGAGAGAGGCTTATTTTGGGCTGCAAGGAATTCTGCTCATCTGGAACATGCAATAATTTAATACCCATCTCTCCAAATCTAGATCAGTTTTCAAGTGGATATCTTAGAAACCAAGATGACATCCAAGCAGGTCTGGCCTGTCATTTGGTGCTTCTGTTGTCCACATGACACTGAGATGGGAAAATTTAGGCTGAGAAAAACATCTGCAGAGCTGCCTGCCTGCTAGAGGTGTTGGAGCAGCATGGAATGCAAGTTCCTGCGTTTAGCACCTAGTACCTTAAAAAAATATATTAAGACATAATGTCAGGAGCCTGGTGTGAAATCCATACTTTAGCTTGTGCCCAAAAAACTCCTTCTAAATAGCTCTTGTACTACTGTATCTATTAGCCATCACAGTCCTCAGGCCAGACCACTGCTGTGTGCAGAGTACAAGATGCTCGATCAGGCTGAGGTTCCTCTTGCTACCCATGGATCACCATGTGAATCCTACTCTGGTCACAAAGTTCCTCTCCTTATTTTTCCATCTGAGCCCTCTTACCCTACCTGGATCAACATCTCTGGTAGCACTGGAGATTATTTTGGCAAATACTCAGCTGACTTGACAGAGGAAGATAAACCTTTGGTACCCCAAGGTCATACAGGAGGCCCTAGTGAGCAGACAGGACGCCACAGCTCAGCCCCAAAGCTAAAGCACCCTGAAGAGGCTCCACTTCACTGTGAGGAATAAGAAAAGTCAGTCACAGTGGTCACCATTAAAATGCCATTGACAACTCAGGAGCTGTGTCCATGGGAGCGGTGGATGAAAGACGCGGATGCTAGTCAGAAGTCCTCTGCTCACTGTAATTACCCCTCTTCTTCAACATGGAGGAACTTACCATGGAGTAAGAGTGCTGGGGATGCTGAGCCAACTCAGACTCTCTCCCACTGCCACTTAATACTATACTTGATAAAAAATGAAGTGTCTGGAGCTGGACATAATAGGAAGTCCTGCCCCAGGACACCAACCTCTCCTGTCCCACATGAAGGAGAAGGAAAGTGGAAGATGGCAAGTCAGACACAGAGCATGGCTTTGAAAGTCAAATGGCAGCCAGAGAAGTAAAATTCATACTAGAGATTAGGGCAACAGGTTACTGAAAGAGCCAGCGCTGCCACTCTCTGGAGAGGCTATCGATGGGTTTCACCCTGGATACTATGTCCACCAGAAAGGCTGCTCTCTGTCACGAGCCCTGCTCAAGCACATTCCCAGAACTTCATCTTAAAAATTAAGGGTGCACTTGGAAAAAGAGGAACCTGATAAGAGACCCCGCACATCACCTCCTGGTATGTTTCCATCATTTGCCAGTGGTAATTACAAAGGACAGCCCAGGAAGGAAAGGTTCTGACTCAGACTCCAAAATCATCACCTACCAAATATATTCTCTCTTTGTGCATTCCTCAACAGACAAAAATGAGGTTCGCAGATGGATGGGAGATGAAGCCTTCACAGTTCTAAATGTTTTAGTCAGCCTCTTTACTGCCAAGAAAGGAGAAAAACAGTGAGCAAATGTTTACCAGGAGATACCCAGGACAAAACCAAGTAGCATAACAGAGAACAAAGCTGTGCTCTCCTCACCCACGGAGCCTGCTATCACATTAGTTTGCCTAAGCTGTCACCCATTTATTGTGGCCACTTAAGGAAGAAGGATCCAGAAACACACCGTCACTTCAAAACATCAGCTTTCTGGCTCATTCTTACACCTATAACCATTGACTTCAAAGTAAAAGGCAGCCTTCTGGTCCAGCAGCTAGACTACATTCTGGAGTAGCACATGAAGGATACAGCAGAACAGCCCAAGACAAGAACCCAGCAGACATGAGGAGAGATGGTCAGAGATAGCCTTTACTGCTTTATACAGTGTAAAGCACCAAAAATGGCACAAATTACATTAATTCACAAGCTTTCTTTCCTTAATGATGAATACAGTTAGAACTGGGTAGAAACCTGTATAAGACATCAGCAAAATAATAATAAAAGTTATATTCTGCCTATACAAATCACTGATTTTTGCATTTCAGGTAACAAATCAGTAAGGTGAGAGAGAAAGTGTCAGACTAACTTTGGAACAGTCTTTGCAGCTCCTATGCTGGAGCCTGGCAGGTGGTTACAGCAGAAGTCAAAGGGACTTCCAGTCTCCCACTAGCATCAGCCAGTGCAGAAAAAGCCTCTGTGTGGTGACGGGGTCACACCTGCACCGTGGCCTCCAACTTAGACTGAGGTAACACCACTCTTGACTGAACCTGCTCTTTCAGAATGAAATACGAACGTGCTGAAAGATAAAACAGAGCACAAGTGGTTCTGAAGCTCACCGATGTGATCGGAGAACCACGTCCCAGCCCCCTCCTCAGTGGGGACAGGACAGCCTAACAGCATCCATCGTCTGACCCGTGCTCTGCTGCGATGCAGCTGGCTGGATGAGCGCGTCTGTGAGCAGTCAGAGATGAGGGAAAGGGGTCTTGGGTGAGTTAGCTAGTCCTTCAGCAATTGGGGAAGAGATGGCCAAACGTAACCAGCATTTTTTGACACCAATGTTTCACGACAAAATATCTGGCACCTCTGGACAACATACCAAGCACTTGAAGACAGGGCATAGCAGTTCTCTTGTAACTGCAAAGAAACGCTAAGCACCAAGGGAGAGACTTTATACTGTGTTTTAATAATAATCTGAAGTGTCCTCTCTTAATCGCAGTGGGAACCCTTAATAGCTGCAGAGGCTGAAAAGCCAGCTCTCTACATGGAGCCTTGGCATTTGGAAACACCATCTGCTTTGCAAAGGTTGACAATCTGAGACTTCTGGTTAAACTCCACATCTCCTTGTTGTGAAGGGCTTGATAACTTGTGACTTGTCCTCAGGCCATTAGCTTCTGCTTACCGAGTCATAGAGTGCATTACATCTCCCTGCAGAGCACTACAGCAGCTGGGCTATGTTATATTCTGTTCTGTCTTGCTCAGCATTAGATAGTACACTTAAGAGAGCTTTCCATCTAAATCAGTGAAAAGCAAACAGAACATTTCTGTTGCTTCAGCAAAGAGGCCAACTCTAACATTCTGGCTTGGCAACACACATTTAGATACATTTTTTTGCCTGTCAGCATGGTTATTTTGATGAGGTTTTGTTTTGCATGTGGATTAGATGAAAGAGACAATTAAGACTTGACTTTTTAATTGGTACTGGATGCATTTTAAACAACAGTAATACACTTTCTCAACAAGAACTGCATGTTCTCTTTCTCCAGTATAACTTAACTCTGACAGAGAAGACATAAAAATATAGCCAAATAACAGCTGAAACGTGAGATCCTGCACTCAGAAGCTAGGAAAACTATTCTAATACGAAGTGTAGGGTGACTGAGTCAGCATACCAACTGAAAGTTATATTTAGGATTAAATCCAATACAGGAAAAACATTCTCTGCTACATCAAAACTCTTTCCTTTATTTTTATTTTTTTAAAGAAAAATTTCTGGAATTATAAGCTGAAAACATAATTAAAGCCAAAGCTGCTGTAAGATTAACAATGGTATTAAGATGAATCTTCTAGTCCCAACTTGATTGATTTTGAGCCAGCAAAACAGTAAGAGAATTAAAACCTCAAGTGAGTACCGTGAAAGGTTGAGGAACAACAGCAACTTGCTTCCTTTTGCAGCAGTGTTTGTTTCATTCTGGGATGAGGCAAAGCAACTACAGTGAATATGAGCACTTGGAGCAAATTGCTAAGCCCATCTCGTCTCAACACTTCTGTACCCGTTTGTTAGGGTTTTTTTATGATGCTGGGTAGCACAGGGACAGACTGCACTGAACATACAGGTAGTTAGAAGAAATGCTGCAGGACTTTAATTAAGCTCCTTCTAGCAAAAAAGGTGTGGTCTGCTCACTGGCAAAGGGCTCACAGAAACAGGAGACAATACAGAAAACTCTAGAAGGCTCACTATCACACTGACAAAGGGAAAAAACCCAAAACTGAGAAATAATTGGGGCAGTTCTCCAGAACGCAGCATGTGCTTCAGAGGGGAGGCGAATAAAAGTGGTTCTGATCTCTGGAGGTTTGTCAGTGCTGCTCAGAGCACGTCCACCCCCGTTTTATAGGTGCTCATGGCTGAACACAGCTTTGCCGCCTCCCAGTAACTATGCCAGCAGAACGGCCTGCACACCCTCTGGTCAGCTTCCACTGGACACAAAACACATTAAGTTAAGCTTCACAGCAAGAGGAACTTTCCCGCAGTCCTGACCATGAGCTGAGAAAGCCAGTGCGTTCCCCAAGCATAGCCAAGGACAATGTCTCCACCTCCACCAGCAAGGACCACAGTTTACACCTCCCCCTGCTCCCCGCCTGGACAATCCAAGATCCTCCAGATGGGCCCCTCTGTCCTTGTCACAAACCAGGGGATCCCTCATGTCTCTGCGTCTCTCAAAGAGCAGCCGCACGCTGGCAGCAGAGATGGGGGATGTAGTCTGTGCTTTGCTAGATGCGTCTGCTGTTGTTCTCTGCAAAAGCCCTTACATAAATATTAGAGGAAGCCAGATGCAAGGCTTCATCCCCCCAGCCCTCTTGCCCATTGGGTGCTCTGTCACACTAACAGAAATGTTATCCCTGCTCACTGCTCTGTAATGCTAAGCATGCCACAGGCTCTTTTGCCTTACACGCCTATTTTGCTTCATACATTTGCCCTAATTTGTGTAAAGGAGGAGACTGGCGACACTAATTAGAAAGCTAGGACTGTTTTGTTTTCTCCAGTTCGTCTTATCTTCTTCATTCGGCTCCTGAAGACTCAGCTATTAAGAGAAATTAAGTAATTCATCAAGCCCTTTTCAATTACCTGCTGTTGATAACATCAGAGTACAATTAGCATCTACAAATGAACCAAGTGCCAACTGCCAAGCAGAAACAGAAGCTAATTTACAGCATGGGGCAGCCTGCAAGAGCTGAGATTCAGGAGCTGCCAGCAAACACGTATTTTGTTATATCAGCAACAGCCCTGTTCTGCCACTCCCAGCCAGCTGAGAACACATCCTTAACAACAGCTGGGATATCAGCAGCGCAAATGCTGTATCCCACGGCAGCGATGAAAACGCATCTTTGGTCGCTTCCACATCTGGCGCTATGAAGAAGCAGGAGTGGACTTCACTTCGATGTAATTCAGTCCTTCCCAGCCCACCAGCAGGATGCCAATGTCTCTCCTTAGAACACGATACTCCTACACTCTATTTTAATCTATACATTCTGAAAACAAACTTACTTAGGATTTGACCCATGTATCTTACATTTATTTCTGACATCTGAATAGCTCTTCAAATGCAATTTACCTTTTAATTTTCCATCTGCCACAAACTTGTGCTTTCTGGTGCCTTTCTGAGCAGGTTAATAATTGAACACGGGGCACGTTACATCGGCACACGATCTGCCAAGTGCCTGTTTAATTTATGAAGACAATGTGGTGAAACTGGGGTAACTAAGAAGATAGCACACAGCAAACCTCCTGCACCCTGGCAGCAGATCCCTGGTACAGCATTCCCATACAAATTCTGCTCCATGTCATGGTCTTACCTAGATTGGAGGAGGCTCTGCCTTCAGCGGCTCGGTCCTGTAGGGTCTCGGCGATGTGCAACTGTTCTTCATGGTACTGTTTAGCCCTCTCCAGGTCCTGCATACATCTAGCTGCATGGCCCAAGCCAGCATAAGCTCGCATTTCAATGGCCTTCTCAGCCAGTTCCTGGGCCAACTCCAATACATAGTTGTGGTACGACATGGCTTTGTCGAAGTTTCTCCGGTAGTGGTAAGCACTCCCTAGGTTGCTGTAGGCTCGAGCTTCCTCCCGCTTGTTCCCCAGCTCCTTGGCGATCTTAAGATGTTGTTCATGGCACTGCACCGCATTTTCAAAATCCCCCATTGCAATGTACACTGCTCCCATGTTGCCCAGCTCCCGCGCCTCAGAGAGCTCATCTTTGGACTGCTTTGCAAGGAGGACACACTGCTTGTGGCTAGCCAGTGCGTTTGGATAGTCCCCAATGGCTGTGTACACGTGGCCCAGACTACTCAGTGCTGAGGATGCTGCCTGCAGGGATAAGAGAGAAAAAGTAAGTACAAGCATTCATGCAAACAAGTCAATGGCCCCAGTCCTAGAAATCAAAGCCACAAAAAGCCATTCTGGAGAAAGAATGTGACTAGCAGCTAGAAAACCTGCTCTCTGCAGTTCTTCTACACCTCTCAGGGCAGCTCAGGCAGAGGCAGAAGGAATGGGGTTGACTTGGGAGAATAGGGCTAAGATTACTTCTTTCTGGGAAGTGTACAGTGTGTCTACGTACCAGGTAGAGGGGAAGGACGGCACTGCAAAGATGCAGAGACCACTGAGGAAACAGAGAAAGTGATCACTGCAGAAAACTGCACTCCAGGACCAGGCTGAGCTGTCTCACAGGGCAGCACTTCCCATGTAGGCAGCCACACTTCAAGTCACCTCTCATGACTACTTTAACATCTACACCAAGTCCTGGTAACACAGCAACCAATCCTGTATGGCAACTCTTAAGGATGTAGACAAATAATGATATTCATCTGCAGAGAACATTGTACGTGAATGCTTGCCCTGTTCCACCCTCTACCCAGTAAGCTCACGTCAAAGCAACAGGCTCCTGAGAGCCTGCAGGCAGATACCAAAGCACTGTCAGAAACCAGCAGCAGAACGCATAATCTGATATAACCATGTTGCAGGCTCAGCCACCACGAGGAGTCTACAGACTCTTCTTTCCAGGCTAAACAGCCATTGACTACCTGCTGCTGGAAAACTTACACACTTGCAGCCAGCACTCAGGTAAGAGAAGGGAGATACCTCTGCTGCTTATCTTGTAATACCAGCAGGCCAGTGTGCAGTCACCAACATCCTCATGCACTTCTGCTTGGCCAATCACGTGATGCTGTGAAGAGTGCAGTTCTTATTGTGCAGCATCACGGTCCTTCTAGCACAATATCATTTGTTACTGAGCCCCAGACAACCTTGGGACTGCAGCAAAGACAACACTATGTCAGCAGCTGGAGCATCTGTCCCCTGGGGACATCTTAAATAAATACAGCTATTTGAAAACCTGAGCTCTTACCACGAGAAACAGCTGTATTTAACAAGACAAATTATCTGAGGATCAGACTCTCTTGCCTACTGCATCTACCAGGACACAGTCCGTCCTTCCACCTGGCAGAGCCAGAATATACACAGCTGGACAGCAGGGCAAGAAGCCAAGAGCAGGGATGTGTTCCTTCTGCCTAATGCGTATCTGCTGCCTCAGCACGGCTGTTCACTCCACAGCCCTGACCCTGAGTCCTCCATGGCCCCTGCTTGTGCATTCCCTTTGCCGCCTAGCTGCTGCTGCAACCCAGTTCCACAACAGCCGTCTTTTCTAAACCTCCAGAAAGGAGCAGTCAGGGTGAGTGGTCAGTCTCACCCCTCCTTAGCCCCCTAGCTCAGGAAAAACCCAGTCCACCCTTCCACCCAAGATGGTGACACAGCATCTCAGGACACTTGTCCTTACTATTTGAAATGGCATAACCCCATGCTACCAGCAAAGACGCAGCCTCACCCTTTTCTGATCCTTGGCTGTGTGCACCCAGTGCATCCTTAGGCTAGCGTTCTGTTCATGCAGTGGATTCTGAGCTCCCCAATCACCTGTTCAAGTTTCCTATTTCCTAACAGGCAGGATCTTTGACCACAACACCAGGCTGCAAGCAGGTGGGGCCCCTTCAGCTGTTCCAGTGTTGGGAAGAAAGGCATGCTCCCTCCTTTCTTGCTTTCTGAGCTCAGCCGCTGGAGCAACCTATGTGGCAGACTTGTATTTTATTTTGCTACTCCCCTCTTGCTATGACTTGGATGGCCCTCCAATGCAGCTGATGCTGGTGCTGTTTGTTTAAGGAGAAAGCACAGTTTGGCCTTCTGGGTGTAAGATCCCTAGGTGCAACACCAAAAGCTCTCCCATGAAAGGGGATTCCATACAGTGAGTGCAGGAGGTGCAACTGAAAGCACCTCACAGGTAATGCCAACCCGCTCTCTCCAATTCGAACACCACAGAAGTGGAGAAAGGCTTCAGTGCAATACCACTGAAAAATATACCAGCCTAACACCCAAGGAACACAAGATGAGCTGTAAAAAGTGAGCTTCTTGCTCTGTACATGAGATGGGACTCAGACCATAACTCCGCAGCAAGGTTCAGACAGCAAGACGTCCTCCAGGGCTAAATTCAGCTAAGAATTTGTAGATTTAAGCCCACCTCTTTTAACTGTTCTAAGCAGCTGCCTCTTCCACGCTGTAAGTGCACAGAAATGCTTACTGACATCAAGGTTGGAAGGAAACCACTTCATTAAATTAAGCAGCCAGAGTAGCTAAGGGATGGTGGTGGCTCCCCTCAGTGCCCAGAGTGGCCAGGATGAACCTCTCCAACCTACCCAGCATCAGACAAGGAAGTCCTGCCATGTTTCCCTTGAGAAGTCATACTTCTACGCCAGGAGCTACACAAGTTAGAGAGCTTTCCCTCACCCTGGGCATTCCCTCTGGACACTCGCCTTGCCTTGATAACCTGGTATGTTCCTGCTTGGCTCCCACCTGCAGCCTGGCCATACCCCACAGATGCAGGATTTTAATTCCTCTCTTCAAGGCAAGTGATTAACCTCTTCCTGGTCACACTATCTAGAGATCAGATATAAAACGAAAGCAGATCAGAAACTATATTCTACAGGAGGAGAGCTAGCTCAGCACCTCTCAACTAGAAACATATTTTGCTGTTGAAATTGCATCCCTAAAGCAATAAGCCTTTCATGACTTTCAAAAACAATGGCAGGAGAAACCTTCCTTAAAATTATTTTTACTAAAATTACATCATGATTGGAAGAGTAATGGTGAGTCAGGAAGATCAATGGGCCAGAGCAGGAGGCAGAGAGCACAGGTGATAAAACTATTTTTGTGACCAGCAGCATTAACAGAGTAATGTTTCCACACTAAAGAACTGTATATATGCTGTGCTGATTCAAATTAATAAGGAAACAATTTTTTCTGATACAAGAACCTGTGGTGACAGATTAGCTATTAAACACAATTTATAGGTCATAAGATAGAGAAGTTATAAGGAAGCTCTCCCTTGGCCAGCTCCGTAAATAGACAAGCTGCATTTGTTCTCCCTGAGGCATCCTTTCAGGCAGCTTAATTATAATGGAGAAACTGCCAGAATTCAAAATATCTTAATTTTTTTCACTTAGTGCTGCAGTTGAACTTCATTCAACACAAGGGACAATGCAACAGCAGTGGCAGAGCAGCAGCTGCTGTCAGGAAGCCCTGTAGCATCCCTGCAAGGCTGTGATGCCACTCCACATGACAGCGGGATGGGAAAGCCTTGGGCTCAGTCCCACAGATGGTGAGAGCAGCACTGGGTTTCCTACTGCCAATACATGCTATAATGAACTACAAATAAGCTGCTTTTGCTGCTGTAATTACCACAGACTAGAGAGGGGAGCAGCTAGCAGCAACTCTTCAGTGACATACACCCTAGCAACAGGCTGGGGACGAAGCCCCCAAACACACTGCCACATGGTCAGGTGGTTTCTCAGGCTTGGGAGGTGTTTCTCCAACAGCCAGCATGACAGGTGGTATGAAAACCAGCTAAACCCTCCAGAAAAATATTATTTATAGCCTCTGCAGAAGCACAGGCACTCATGAAAGAAAAAGTTCCCCGTTGGGAGGAGGAAGCCAACACTAGTTCATGCTGGCAGCACCACAGACATGGGGTCTCCAGCTACAGACAGCTTGAACAGACATGCTTCCAGCAGGATGGCGAGGCAGAAAGGACGGGTTCTTCTTCAGACACAGGCACTTGGCTCACAACAGGGACCAAAGCCGTATTCACTCCAAAAACTACCTGTGCGAGAAAGCCTGCAGAGCACTGCCGCCCTCTCTTCACTCCTACCACCCGCAACTCCTCCCGTTGGAAAACTCCACATCACCAGCTAGACCTGGCATCCAGCTGGCCACCGCAAGATGGACGCCCAACAGGACAGCGACGCCTTCGGAAGGGACCTGGACCTGCCCGGTGCAGCAGTCCGCTGAGAGGGCCGTATCTCCTCGCTCCTGGAGGGCAGATGCTGGCAGAGGCCCCAGCCCCTCCTCGGTGCTGCTGCGACCGGCCGGGCTGCGCGGGCAGGACCAGCTACCTCCACTCGTGCGGCTGCAGGCAGAGCTGGGAGGAGGCCCTGCTCCACCTTGGTCAGGCTCACCGTGGCGTCAGCGTGGTTTGGTCCTGGACAGACTCTTGAGCAGTGCAGTGAAGTAACTTTTTGGCTGACACCAGTGAAGAAAGGCTTTTATCTAAAGGAGGGCCTTGAGGGGGCATGATTTGAGATTGCTACAAAACAAACATGAACATTTTTGCTCTGAATTTTCATCAATTTTTACAGAAATCTGCAAGAAGATTAACATACACATAACATTCAGTCACTTGCAACCTCACTAGGGAAAAAAACCCTGAAAAAATAGATACACACAGACATCTAGCCCAAGCCCAGACTGCAATACTGCATGGGCCCATTATAGGCTTTAAGGTGCATTGGAACTCCCTTCGTCTCCTGATATGCACTGCTGCATGGAACAAACGATAGGATGCTTTGGGCAAAGTTAAAACCCAGCACAAAACAGTCAGCAGAACTGATTCAGCACCCTCAGTTAATTCTGGAAGACAGGCCACCACCACCAGCAGCACTTCTGATATAACTGAGGAGAGAATGGAAATGTCTTTCTGAAAAACAAGGAATCAGTGAAAACTGGTGTCTCCTAGGGCTGCTAAAAAAGGATATTTATGCATGCAGTTTGCTGAATAAGATGAGCTATGGCAAAGAGCCATCTAGACAGACACTCAGATGATGTTAATGGGCTATGGCTAGGGAAGAGGCATAAACGGAAAGCAGCAGATCTCAGACTTTCTGCGCACAAGAGGAACTTGCCAGATGCAGAGACTGCTCATACTGTACATGGGAAGAAATCTTTAGGCATTCTCCTAGACTGGGAAGCAGATCACAGTGAAATTTGTGTGGCTGGAAATGTTTATTCTCAGGACTCCTAATCCCTTTGCCCAATAGCATTTCCAGGCTCACATAAAGACCTAGAATGAAGGGTACAACCTTGGCAACCATTCTCGGGGCATGCAAAAAGACTTGGCTTACACGTCCAAGTGCCCAGGGCTGGATCATCCAAACCAGGATGTGGGAGGAGGATAAGAGAAGTAGAGAAGAAAAATAAGCAGGAAGAGGCAAAAAGAGAAATGGAAAATGAAGGGCTGACAAGAAATAGCCCAGCTTGATTAGAAAGACGGGGCTGTTTCCAGAGGCAAGGCTGTTGCTCACACAACAGCTAGCCAAAGCCAGGAAAGCCACCTCTGCCCTCTGACATGGCCTTCACACTAACACTCCCCATGTGTTTTATTCTGCAGCAGCTTCCACTGTTAACTGATCTGAGTGCTCTGAGAGAAGCACTTCTCAGTCATCTTGGAGTCTGCATGAGCAGAGCCTATGGCACTTTTGGCTTCCTGGGGGCTTGGTTCCCTGCAGCATCTCTTCTCCAGCAAGATAAATATCAGTACTCCTTATGTGCTCGTGGGGGCTATCAGTGGAAAGACGGCAAAGCCTGACATTAAAGCAGTGTTTAGGAACAATTTGGTGATTACATCTGCTGGGGGACACCAATGACTCACTTCAGGGGGTTACTAATAGGATTCCAGAAGATAAATTCA
The DNA here is from genome assembly GCF_949628215.1 of Phalacrocorax aristotelis. Lineage (NCBI taxonomy): Eukaryota > Metazoa > Chordata > Aves > Suliformes > Phalacrocoracidae > Phalacrocorax > Phalacrocorax aristotelis. Next base: position 6,720,608 of record NC_134290.1, on the reverse strand, counting down.
TCACTGTATACTTAATAAAACCCTCCACATAACAGGATCCACCGGGAACTCTTAAGTGGCTCACACATTGGGCCAACGGGGTAGGGGTATTCCCGTATGCACTGGCGTTAAGAGTCAAAACGTTGCAGTGAGAGTACAAGGTTGACACTTAGCTGCGCATGTGAAACAGGCTCCAGTTGTGCTAGCACAAACCTGGGCTTGGTAGCAGGGTGATGGGAGACTACAGCTTCATACCAGTCGGGTTTTGCATCAGCAAACAAAGAAAATCAATGCTTTCTATATCTGACAAAGACAAATTTTACAGTGGGGATTGCTTACACCTCCAATCATGCTATTTATCACTTTACTAGAAAGCAGATTCTTTTGCCACTGAGCTGAGGCACAGAAGGGAGTTCTGAAAAAGGCTTCTAATTGCTCTTTTTCTTGGGAAGAAAAGCGAGCTTAGGCTTTTCAGCTGAATAAGGTAAAGAGTCTGATGTTAAGCAGATGTGCATCACAGAATGACAACTAATAGGGACCTGGTGACTTGGAGAGATGTGCTTCTTAAATATTTCACCCTTGCCAGAGAATGTTCATATCCCAGTTATGTTACATTTGAACAATTCTTTGATTGCACAGCTTCCTTAAATGAAAACACTGTGTAACAACTCTAAAATGGGCAAGGTGAAAATGCTCTACCGGGTATCTCACTCTAAGGTAGTCTTAATCGCCACAGGCACCAATTAGGATTGACCAGAGATCGAGCTTTTATAACCAAGGTGGGGAAATAACTGACATCGAATAAGCATTTGTGAAATTCAAAAGCCTTACTGCAGCATGCTCTTGCATGCTGTTTCTCTCCTTCCATTCTTCCTCTGGGCATGGGGTACCAGCAGTGCCTGATCCTACATAATGCAGTGGAGCCGTATCCAAAAGATCAGCCATGCATACTCATTACATCTGTACTCCGGACAGTCAGCAGTATGCTCTTTTCAAGAGCTAGTATGCCTCCTCATGTGCATATTCTTGCTCTTGAAAGGTTTCCTGGTTCATCTGAGTGTATTTTGGTAGTGATGAGGGGAAGGCAGCTTCAACAGATTGTTTCTGAACACACGCAAAGAAATACTTAAATGTGAAAGTATTAACAGGACGAGTTCTGCTGGTGTCACCATAAAGAGTAAAATCTCACCATATCTTACATCAGTGTAACGTTTCTGTGCAGGAAGTACACAGGTTAGTTTACGGGAGTGCAACACTGTAAGCTTTTAAGCTCCTTCTGTATGTAAGCATGTAAGCTCTGTTTTATAGGCATGGGCTACGTAACTGCTGCACACAAAGGCAGGACAGCAGCATAACAGGGAGTGAGTACTTTCAGATCCACCAAAATGATCCAATGGCTGTAAATTGCACTTTATCTCCACTTCTATTAAGCCCCTTTATAATTTCCTCAGAATCCACCATTATTCCACAACTAGCCTTGGAGATCTACCGATTTATGTACTAATGCAAGTTTCACACCCACAGTAGGTGCCCCATCAACACTCAAAGTTGCCCTTCCCTCCTCCCTGAAAGGCAAGGCTGCTGTGCCAGTACCACATCCAGCTTCTTCCTTTATGTGGCCATCTTGTGAAAATAAGAAAGGAAGCAGAAGGCAATATTCTCCTCCTGTATGTTATCTGTACGCTGAAAGAAGGAACTGATTTGCTTTTAGTTAATGATTTCCTGGGGAAAAAGAATACACTGGAATCAATATCCCCGTCAAATCCAATTTATTCACAGAAGATCTCAGTCTTTTACATAGAAACTACCAAAAAATTAAACCCCAAAGAAGCCAAAGCCATGGAACAGAAGCACAACAATCTAAATGTCTGGAAGGAACTTTGTAACTACTGCTAACTGAACGGGAACAACCAGGAATTAATGACACAATAGAAAAATTCAAAATAGACAGCAGGAAGAGATAGCTCCAGTCCCCTCTTGATTAATGGATTAAATCCATAGCTCTGCAGGTGTCAAGGACTTGCTGCCCATGACAGAGGCTGCCATGGGTTGCGTTTACAATCCGCTCCCAGCCATCTCTTTCCTTACTTATGCAGGGAAATTACAATGTTCCAGAGGAATGATCATTCTTCCTGTTTCATGGCAAAAGAATCACACAAATTATGTGAATCCAGGCAAATTTGAGCAGCACCATAGTTCCACTGTCAGATTATTCATAGTCAGTCATCTTCCTGAAACCAAAGGCTTCAAAGGGAACATTGACTTTCAGCTGCTCATCTGGAGACCAAAATAATGCTGCTCCAGTGGAAAATCCATTTACTCAATCTCCTCCCTTATCATTTAGGAGCTAGTGTCCAGTTCTGCTGAGAAAACTTGTAAAACCAAACCTGAGTTACTCCCTTAAGAGAACCGCAGATATTCTTGCCCAAGTTAGCAGGGTTTTGCTGGAAAGCAAAAGCAGCAACTAGTCCACACCAATACCCATTTCTTAAGAGTAAAACTGCTTGCCACTCATACTGAAAAAGCTGTTCAGGTTCACTGTGTGAGCTGGCAGAACACCACTCACTGTGTGAAGGCTGGGTACCTGGGAGGAGCATGCTTGTTTCTGGGGTGGGCTCTGCAGCACTGAATTCTCATTCCACAAAGAAAAGGAAGTAATGCAAAATACACCAGGGCAGGAACACTACAAAGTAGATCTCAGCATCAAGTCTAAGCATCACCTGGAGCTCACATATCTTTATCCCAAGTAGCCAAAATTTGGTAGCTTTCTGGACATAGTCTAAAAGGCTCCTGTGTGAAATCACTTTAGAGAGGATGGCTGACTTGACATTTTTAGTGATGATGTAAGAAAAGAAGCCCTCATTTAAAACCACAAGCTCCTCTGAGATGGTGACACTGAGGAGTGATTCATGTCCTGGAAGAATAAGCCAAACTCGGAGCTCACAGAACTCAGAGAAGCTCTTTGTGCAGGCAAAGAAATCTCTAACTCCTACACAGGCGTGCTGACCTGTGCCAATCCTAATGCTACTCTTGCTCATAAAGCTGGATTCCACTTCACTGTAAACTCAATACAGGAAAGCCTTGGCCAAGGTGGACCTTCTGAAAACCCGAAGAGCACTGCTCCTTGAGTTGCAGCTCTAACACAAGTCTTCTGCTTCATTTCTTTCACTGCAATTGGGTACAGGTCTCAGTACAGTGCTTAGTTTTGCAGATACTGTGAGAAGTAAGTAAAACCAGAAGACTGCATTTCTTTCAGCTAAAATCTGTATGCTGTGGAGGTCAAGTGCGGACATTTAAAGGAGATCCTCAGGAAGTATTACATTTCCCTTTTGAGTCACAAGTCCAAACAAAACAAAGCATATGGCCTTTTAGCACATTCCCAAATTTCCTGCACTGCACGAAGGAAGATTTCCCTTCGTTCTGCTTGATCCTATCACATTTGAACCCGACAACCCTGTAGGAATCCAGTCAAGTTGACTTTCTCTAAAAAGAGCTGCTAACGACAGAAAGAGAAAGGCAAAGAATTTACGCTCTCTTACTGAAATCCAACTACCTGATGCTTAAGCGCTATTGTTGCTCACATCACTGAACACATTCGCTCACCCACGCAGGTAATTCAGTCTAAGATGTAATGCAGTGCCCTAGAAGACCCAGAATCCTCAAATGAACTCACATGGCAAATGTTTTCTTAGCAGCTGGTACTCGGCCTTCCTCCAAGAAAGCAAGCCTTCCTCCAGGATGTAAGGGAGTTCGCCCCAGATCCCTAATGAAGCAAGGCTACCATCTGCACTGAGGGGCTGAAATCAACAAGGCAAAGGATAGCACTGCACTTTTTAATGAGGGTTTCAATGTGTACCCACACAGATGAGATTCTTAAGTCCCAGTGGTTAATCAGAGGCCCCTCAAAGACCAGCTATTTGAAGTGTAAGTGTACAAGGGAACCATATGAACTGGAAGGTTTATGTCTGCAACTTTGTAGGCTCAACAGAGCCAAACATCTGGGCCAGAAAAACACTGAACTTTAGTGAATTGAACAATGCTGCAAAAACTGTCCAGGAAGACATTCTGCAGACTGAGTCAAATCTCTCACAAGTTCTCGGTAAGCTGAAATCACAACACCTGCTGAACCTGAGACTTCAGGGGCAGGAGGGGTGAAAATAAAGCTTGTGTCCTATGAGGAAATCTAGAAAACCAGTCTGCCCCATTCTAACCTAACTCTGTACTGGCTGCTTCACACCCCTTCAACAGCCCTACGCAGAGGGATTCAGCACACCTGTGCTACCCTGATCTGCTCAGCTAGGCCGTTCTAGCAAGTGGCCAGTATTAAGGTTTTGGTTCTATAAATCAGATCACCCTCAGGTCTAGTACCAAATCAGCAATGATTCTGGAAGACATGGACCAGGATTTGCAAACACCTCCTCAAAAAGCCAGGAAAACATTAGCACCTGTCTCCTGGTAAAGCAAGCAAACTCTTTGGTCCCACAGAGACCTGAATATTACAGCACTGCTTTTGGTGTAAAGGGCATATGTCTTATAAAATAAAGAACACTCAAGCCACAGTTAGTCTCGACATAGTAACAATTGTGCAAATGTGCTGGGATGCCCTGTGGAGCCCCCTTCTCCTTCGGCTCAGCCTCCTGGTTGATCCCTGGAAATCCTGCTGGGCCCCTCCACCACTTCAGCTGCCAGTTGGGAAACTTCTGCCAATCCAGCCAACGGTGCCTCTGGACCGTACCCCTTTCTGACAGCACAGTACTGGGAGACTGAGAGCTGAAGCTGCATGCTGGGCAGTCAGTGGTTCTTGGCAGCTTTCATCCCCAAGTAATAATAAAAATAGATATTAAAACCAGCTTGAAATCAGCAAGAAGGCGCTGTGATGCTAGGCTTCATGCAAGGGCTCAGATCAGACAACAACTTTCAGAGGGAAAGTGACCCTTCTTTCTGCAAGTCTCCAGTCCATGAACTGCAAGGGCCTGATCTTTTTACCAGCTTCTGGTTTCTGTGGGTAATTTTCCACTGAGTTCCTAGGAACTGATGTTGGTCTCTCACCTCTTTGGAGAGCAGGGACTGGGAGCAGTCTTTTGCTTGAGTGGTTAGCAGCCTGATCAACCATTCTGTTGTTTGTAAATCCTGTGTAAAGTGTCATGGGATTTGGAAAGCTGTTTCTCACGCAGAGGCTGAATCAAAAACCAGCTTGTTTCAATTTCTTGAAAGTACCTCCAGGACTCAAGATCCCCTAAAAGAACCCCAGAGAAAAACAGAAGGAATAATGGAGAAACAAGAGTGAAGAGCTAATCCCATGCACTAAAAATGTTTATGAATATAGATGCACCACAGTCACCCATTTATTTTCTCGCTGCTTGATCTTTTTGATAAGGTACTGGGGGTTTTTTTTGACACAAGAATAGAAGAACACTCCTGCAAAGTTACCATCTCTGCAATATGTACGCACAGTGTTTATGCAACGGGCTGGAGCCTTTTGATGTTCTTGTGGTATCAGTAACAAAGAGACACTAATTTTTAACAGAAGCTCTCACAGAGTTTCCAATCTCTTCTCTTGAAAAAGCTCAAGAAGTGAAAGCTATTGGCTGTTTAATACAGTAGCAGTGGTCACACCCTAAACTTGTAATTCCTGCACTTCTATTAGCAGTGGCTGCATTAACCACTAATATAGATTATCAATTAGCAAAGCCCTTCTCAGCCTGCTCCTTACTTCTGGAACTCCAGTCAGATGTGATAAAGCTATAAGGAGTAAGGTATATTCTCTGAGCCCTTCCTGTTCATGTTGCTACAGGCAGCAGATAATCCACTTCTGGCAGACAACTACATTATAAATTATTTTGAATCGGTGCCTTCACCACAGAAGAGGAAAAGGGACAGAAAAGAGAAAAGCAGAGAAACAAATACCTTCTCTGTTCGTTTTCTGCAAAGCCCTGTCACTTACTGCAGCAAGTACTGCTTTCCTCCTTTTGCCTCCACAGCCTGTTTCTGACATCTTAGTTGACGTTTTCATGCATGACAAATTGCTTTAGCCTGAAGACTCTTTCCAGTTCTCATTTGTGAGGTATTTATATCCTGTCCTCATTTTCCAGACTGTTTGCAAGCATAACAAGATAACTGTAGTCACCAGATTTTAAGATTTTTCCTTTCTGAAAAGTTTGGCAGCCCCAGGGTCAGACCACCTCTTCACATGGCTGAGTCCCACACAACTGCCATGGGCTCCCTCAAGCTGCAGTTAATGAATGAATTTCATTCTTAGCCCTCCGCCTGAGGCTGATGATAATGAAGCACAAACAAGCAAGCAACTGACCAGGTGACGATCACTTCTGGATTTTCAGTGGGAAAGAGATAAAGTTGGCCCTATGAGAAATCATATTTTAAACAACCTGAAAGCCACTTGAATGCAACGGAAGAGGATCATTGCTGTGAATGACAATCCATGCAAAACTAAGTTCTGCAATAGAATAGGAGCAGCACCCAGTGCACTGCTGTGCACCCAAGTAACTAACACTACGTGATCGGGAGCGTAAATGGAAGGGGTTTCTTGGCAGCAGTTCAGATACCGCTCAGGAAGAACAGGCAGACACACAAAGGGCCTGCTTCACTGTGCAGTATGGAAGGTCAGAGTGTGCTTTCTATTTTCCCAAATACATGCTACAGAAATCAGAACCTAATATAAATGAGATTTTGCAAGCACACATTAGCTAACCAGAAGAGTCTCTACTTCACTGCACACATTTCTCAAATTTTTGTAAAAACTATCAACAATCGTAAGAAAAAAATCTCACACATGTGCAAAGTTTCATTCACATTAAGCTGGGGTTGTGACTGGGAAGTGGAACGGGGTAGTAACAGCCCAGCCCAGCTCACCCCACAAGACGTTAAGACAGACTACTGGACTCTAGCCAGTCTTCAGTGAGCTGGTACCTCATGAAGCCTTGCAGGATGGCCTGAACCACACCAAGCCAAGAGAACGTACAGCATGGTGTACTGCCACGCAGCAGAAGCCAGGCAGCTCAGATGTGACTGCAGGGCCTAAATCAGTAATGACCAACAGCCTTCCACCACCTTTCTACACAACATCTCTGCAGCCTGTACAGGTAAGGGACAGGGAGGTTCACCACTCTGGAATCAAAGGGCCAATGTTTCTGGCTGCTTTACTGTCCCCACAGCCCCTTTTTAGTGGATTATGCTCTTTTCCAGTTGTTCTCCCAGCCTTCTCTACACACATATAGGATGTGGCATGTGTAACAAGACACTGTTGTCAACAGTTCACTACATCACATAGCTACGGAGACAGAAGTGCCACGTAACTCATTCGTGGAGTCTGAATCAGCCCCAACCCACACTTAAGAGCTGTTCATCACATAACTGAGTATTTATGTTAAAAATGCACTGGATTGATCACAAGCAATATGGACACTGAGGAACTGAGAAAATGTTCTGCACCACAGAAATATCATTCTTTGCTCCCTGAACGTACATGGCAGTACAGAGTTGAGTGCAGTTCTGTCTGCTCTATGCTAGCTAGTCCAGGTTTGTGGCACAGGCATGGAAGCTGCTCCCGGTATCAAGTCAGAAAAATACTTTTTACAGAACCTCATCACACAGCGTGAACAGTTCCTGCTCACAGGAACTGTGAGCTGCTTAGCAGCCACAGATATCTCCTGGGGACTGGCACATACGAGGATGCCATCTGTGCCTGCCCTGAAGGGAAAAGACAGACCCCTGCATGCTCCAAAAATGCAATGCACAGGCTCCTCTCTCTCAGGTTCCAAGCAGCTGCAATGGGACTGAGGAAGCTGTTCACAGCTGGAAGAGCAACTCTCCGTGAAGTGACTTGGCTTGCTCTGGGGACAACTGCAATGACAGAACTGGGCGACAGCAGAGCAGCACCACTGACTCTGTAAGGACGTGGCACAGCGCAGCCACATGCCAGGACGTGCAGGATGCTCACATCCCGGCTGCGAGGCCGGGCACTGGCACTGCGGTAAGGAAAAGCTGTGCTTGCTGTTGAGCGTGAGCTCTGCTCCAGCTTCATCTCAGTGACAGGCTGCAGCATGCGAACCTGGGGCAAGTCTGCACAGCTGTGGAAGGACTCTGGATGTCTGACAAGGTAACCAGGAGGGGAACCTGGCCCACAACCCATCAGCTGCACATGTTCTGATGAGCTCACTCCACACTGACATGCCCTGTGATGGTTTCTCCAGAGAGGAAGGGTTGCACAGATTCATGCTTCCAGCCAAACCTGCAGCACAACTGCTAGCACAGGGACTCTCACAACTGAAGCACAGAGAGTTGTAATTTCATCTCTGGCAGGAGCCCTGTGGCTGCCAGCAGAGTCCAGACAGAAATCATTCTGGGCCAGGAAGGGATGTAGGCAGGCAGCCAGGGAGGCAGTCCACGTTTTAGACAAGCTCTTGTGCCATTCATTCAGAAAGAAGTTCAGCTAGGGGCACACACCTTGCTTAAGCAGGAGCCAGAGCTGATACCACCCAACACACTTGCTTGGAGCCATTCGGCTTGCGGTGCCAAGGGTGACCAGTTTACGGCATTGGCAGCACGCCGGCCTTTGCACAACTGTCCCAGAGCAGGGCAGCTTAGACCACTGCAGGCAAGGTTCAGAGCACACCAGGGTGCCCCACAGGCCAGATTTTAGGAAGACTGAACACAGAGTCGCTCCTGATGGACGATTGTGCCACTTCTAACTCAGACTATGTTCCAGTCTTTTTCCTTATCTATTCTGCTGACTTAGATATTTCTAGAATGATTGGTGAGGAACATGAAAAAAAAAATATTCTGTTGCCCTGTACCACAATGCATGCAAGGAGTTGAGGCAAAAGGCTAAATACTTTCAGCTTTGCTATTTACTGAAGCTGTGGCTTGTACAGACAAAGCACGGCAGGAAGGACACCTGGAAAGCATTTCCCCTTCCTGAAGGGAAGGGGAAGAAAAGCTTGGCTTTACAGAATTTACACATTTCAGTAGAAAGAAATGATGTATCTTTCCTTCTGCATCTCCTTCTGGAAATAAGAAAGTGAAATTTGATCTTTGACTTGCACAGCCCAACAGTAAGTAGCTGTAGTTTACAAAATGTAGGAGTTTTATGCTGTGTTTCATTGCTGGCTCCAGCATGCTTTAAAGGGGACTGGGAAAAACGACTAGAATTGCAAACCTAAATAACCACCAGCGGCTGAGCTGCACACAAAGTATGTTCAGACAGTTGCAGAATCTGCAAATTACCAGCTGAATCCAGACACTATGTCTGTCACAGCAATCATATTTCACTAAGGCTCCTCCTCCAGAGATGCCCAGCAGCCGGTATTCCCTGATAACCTTCCATCATGACAGTCCTCTGATGCCAGCAAAGGTCTCTCATTGCAGTCAGCTCCATGGCAATGCGCTCTCTGCAGTGGAAAGTGTAGCACCTAATTGGCGTCTCGAGTCTCCTGGACTTCAAGCCCATGGTTTCTCTTTATAATGGGAATTTCTGCATTCTGATGGTTCCCCTACCACACAAGCACTTTCACAGATATGCAAGAGCAAGGCGACAAAGAAAACCCACAAAAGCCTGCCTAATAAACACTTTTCTTCCATGCCACTTAACCACCCAGTTCTAATTATCATTTTCATCATTCCATTTTCCTGCAAATAGTCAATCTCTCTGAAAAAAAAAAAATGCTGAAGCTGCACCAAACATTAACTCTGCCTTACACTTGCAATTCTTTAAAAAAAACCATCTTGAGACAGTAAAATCTAGTTCATCAGTCTGGTTACTGAGCCTATCCACCTGCTGCAGACAATTCTCAGGACAACATATGCTTATGGAGATATCCAATGCAGCAGCCAGTGGCCATAGAAACAAATGGACAGTAACAAGAGGGCACTGAGCCCTGCCCAGCTCTGCATCTAGTCCTTCCAGAAATAGCTGCTTCTAGAGGGGAGGCAGGGGGAAATCCCTTCAAAACCGGGCCAAGAATGATTGATGCAAGCTGTTGGGCATCCTGAGTCAACAGAGGGGCAAGCTAGCATTGACAAAGTCTGTCATTCCATCTTCTGCTCTCCTCTCCTCTGGGTCCCGCTGCCCTTCCCACAGTCATGCTCCCTGAGAAAAGGTGCAGCAAGAAAGAGACACGAGTCATTCAGCTGCATCTTCATCCCAGCCCCAGGGAGAATTCAGGGACTCAAACAATCCTCTTCCTCACCCAACACCTTCTGTTCATTCCTGCCTAGCAAAGAGGGATGCTGCATCTTTAACAAAAGGCCCAGTTCAGCTCCAAACGTGCCGGCCAGCAACACACAGGAGCTGCCAGCACCCAGTGGCTTTCTGGCAACATCATCCTTCCCAAAAGCTCAGTGCTGGCAATGCACTTTCACACAGGCATTAATTTTATTATGGTTAGTTTATGATTTTGCCTTACTGCCCTGCTATTTTTGAATGTGGAGCTATAATAGACGGCGTCTGACAGCCCAGGAGAGAGGGGAGCTATTACATTGCGGAGTCCCTGCGGTACCAGTGGCCTCTGCAAGACAGGATTCAAGCATAGCCTATGTGAGGGTTTGGACGCTGAACCTGAGGAGGGGCTCCACAGCTATCCTTTCCCTTTCTGTTTCTGCCTGTCAGTCCTCACAGCTTCAAAATACTCCCTCAAGTAGTACTTTTCCAAATTATATACTTTGGAAGGAACACAGGTCTTTCCAAACAGTCATCAACGAGGGCCACTCCAACCCATCCTGAGAGGTCACCCACCGTTAGCTCTGCCTTGGCACTCTGGCCTTACAGAATTTGTAATACAAGAGAGTTTTGCACACCTGCAGAGCAGCTAGAGATGAAGAGGAACCGGGACACAGGAAACTACTGTTACAGGCATCAAAATCTTTCACATTTATTTTGACTCCAACCTTTCCTCAGACCCTGGCACAGCTCATCAGTTGCATTACCCTTGTTTAAATTACAGCTCATGATGTGGCATCAACACACACTACATGGGTTACCCGATGGACTTCAGAAGATCAGGTTACCTGGTGTTAAAAAACAAAGTAATTGCTTCAAAAATATAGTGCAGACATAACATCCTGCATCTCCGTTAGTGAAAACGGATAGGTTTTGTACTGCAAGACAATTAACATGCACTAGCTATCTTATAAACCCCAACAGAGGCAAGACACAAACTGCCTTTGCCCTGAGGCAGTGCAGTGAACTCCTGGTCTTCCTTCTGCCCTTGCAGTGGCACAGACAAATCTGCACAAGCCAAAACTCTGCATGACAGTCAACACCTGGGTCTATCCTTGATATCACCTGGCTTGTTTCTTGCAGCAAAGAGACGGTCAGACAGAGTGTTTAGCCATCACACCTTGAAGACTACCATTAAGGAACCAGGCGAAAGAATTTGAAAAAGGAACTTGTAACTTCTGCAATTTATGATTTGAAGGGCACAGCTTCTCTGGTATCCTTAGGTTCTTAAAAGAAGGTAACAGGCAGTCTAGGAGAATAAATTCACCACCTATTTTTCCTGGGAGGTCATCACAGGACACAGATTTTAAGTTCAGTGTCACGTTCAACTCAGCAAGTTATACTAAAGGTTAACTTGATCCTTTAAGTGAAACTTTGTCTTGCAACCCTGCTCCATCCTACTCACATGTAGTCTTTTATATGAAGACATAGGAATTCATAGAATCATAAAATCATTAAGGTTGGAAAAGACCTTTGGGATCATCAAGTTCAACTGTCAACCCAGCACTACTACGCTTCCTAAACCCTGCCCTGAAGTGCTGCATCTACACATCTTTTAAATATCTCCAGGGATGGTGACTCCACCACCTCTCTGGGCAGCTTGTGCCAGTGCCTGACCACTCTTTCAGTGAAGAAGTTTTTTCCTAATATCCAATCTAAACCTCCCTTGACACAGCTTGAAGCCCTTTCCTCTTATTCTATCGCTAGTAACATGGGAGAAGAGACCAATACCCACCTCTCTACAACCTCCTTTCAGGTAGCTGTAGAGAGTGATAACGTCTCCCCTCATTAGAGTTTATCTTCTACCTGGACTTTACATAATTACTGTTTCTAATCTTCTGCCCCAACATCTCTCTCTCTACAGAGAATCAGTTTGATTTATTCCCTGTTTTGGGTGGAGATACCTTTAGTCATTAGTACTTAGCCATGTTGTCACAGGTGAGCCCTGTCCTGAATATTTAACCCTGAGTGGTTTTTACTTGGCAGAGGTGACTTCCCTATGGTAACTCTGTTGGCTGGCATAAAAACAACTCTTCTATCAGAAATCCTGTACTAGCCTAACTGCAGGCCTTAGTCCTCTCTGAGGAAAAGCTCACACACTGCAAGCTTCTGATGCTCCTCGGAGCCATTTTCTGTGACAGGCAAAAGACAATGACCTAAAATAATGTAACCCTAGTCTTCCCTCTTAACACAATCTGCCACTCTTCCTTCTGCACATCACAAAGACCTTGGCTACTGGTTTAGGGAACCTCTCTTGGTAAAACTCCCAGATCTTTCATGGACACATTGTAAAAACTGGAAAAAAGAGCAGCAGCCCAAGCTACCAGTATGTATCTTCCTCAGCACATGAACCAAAAGACAGCGTGCACTAACGTTTTAGTAACAGAAAGTACAGAATATGTCATGAGAACATGAGGCTACTGCTGGTGTAGGACAGGGCTGTAACTCTTTATCTGTGCATCTTCAAGCAGCAAGGAAACAAAGCCAACATTTCACTCTACCGTAGCCAGGTCAGCTTAGAGAGCAGATCCTCTCATCCCTGTTCAGAAGCACTAACCCCTGTGCTGGACAGCATGCCATTATTTCAGGACATGAGTGGTTAAACTCTAACGGCCTGCAGCTGGCTCTGAGCAAGAAAGGAAAAGACAAGTCTGTACCTAAGGGACCCACCAGCCTGAGTGTTTTATTTCCACTTCTGTGCATAAATTAAGTAGGTCTTAGTTGGAGCTAGTGCTAATGGAGCTGCCCAAAGACAACCTCCCTAATGTGCACACACACAGAGCTACGGTCCCACCAGCCACCAGTCCTTGCGCTTGCTCCATGCCCAACAAGCTGCATAGCATCCCACTTGCTTAGGAAGGGATGGTCAAGCTTTGTGCTGCTTACCTAGGGACTGTAAAGACACAGTTCAGTGACACCCACACTGCTACCAGTGGCGTGGCTGCAGCACGGATAGGTGCATCCACACCAGCTTCCCTTCAGCCAGTAGAGGAGACACCGTTATAAGAGCAGCAGCATAGACTTCATCAGCGTTCTCAACTTGAGTACATTCCCAGGGTCTGCAGCAGGCCAAGACAGCCTACACTGAAATCTGCTCTGTTTCATCTTCACAGAGAAATGAGAGACTACCAAGCTGTGCTGCTATTTCCTCTTTAACTGCATCCAAACGATCTCAGAGCTGAACTCCTGCACTCACCTCCATCAGAAGAGAGGCAAGTGTCCTTCCAGATGGCCCTGCCTACCTTCCCCTCTTCTACTTCTTCTGTTGTCATCCTTTTTAGGATGGTATCCTACTGACCACAGTGACCATCTGCAAAGCTCCACAGAAATGAAAGAATACACAGAAAGACTTATGATTTCTAGTTTCCTGAATCAACTGTACTTTTAAGTCTGCTAATTCTTTCAGAAACAATCTCAGAGAATTAGCTCATCTGGATTTCCTGACCAGCCAACTGCAGATGGTCAAAAAATCCAACCCATCACTTCACTAGGATGGAAAGCATTGAAATGACACTGGAGATGGCTACTTCATGGTGCTCATTATAGCATCTTGCTAAGAACCAGTCTTCTTACATATGTGTTTGGTCTATGCAGATGAGTACATTCAATAACCCAAGGTCTCTCTTGGAGAGACCAGAGGTATGCCAAATCCCAGCTACTTTTGCTCCATTCTTTCTCTGGGCAAAAGTATGACACAACAGCCTGAACTTGTCCCCACACTGTGACGGCAAAGAGTGGATGACCTGTCTGGACATATTGACTGTACTCGGTAAGATGGTGCTCGCAACAGGAGCTGCACAGACTCGCTGTGCCAGGGAGAGAAAATCATCTAAAGTCTTCAGTCCACCTGAGCAGCTTATATGATTCCCCACTCAGCTACCAAAGTTTCCCTTCTCAAGGCTTGCGTGGGGAGGACATATCCGAATGCTACAGCCAGACCCTCTGCAACTTCCTCCTGGGTTTATGGGCGCCGCAATCCAGAAGCTCCTGCTACAAACATTTGCTTCAGCAGCCTCAGAACCCAATGCTCCCTCCGAGGGTAGCAGTCTCCCATACAAAGGAGCACTTTTTACCTTCTAAGCCAATTCTCTGTACAGTTGGAGGTAAAACAATTACCTCATTACAGTCGCACACCAAATTCCCTTCTGGTGGAATTCACATCAGCACTACTGCAACTTTATAACATTTGCATTATAAAAATGTCTGCAAAGGAGGCCAAGAAAAACAGCTTTTTGTTCAGAGGAAGCTCTGTGGTCAAGATGATGTCATCAGAAAGCGCCAAATTAATTTCCTGTGGTTACATCCTACAGGAAATCCAAGAAGCTCAGCTTTCTTGCTAAACCAAGTAGTCATTTGTTGTCAATAACTGTTAATTACGTGCCCAGATGTGCCATAAACTAAGAACTATCACGATTAGCCTTCGTTCCCTGGATTACTCCCAGATCAACCGTTGGGATCTGTTTAGATCAGCGGCCTGAAGCTAGCGACATGCACCAGCACTTGCTTCCCCGGGCCAGCCCAGGGGCTCTGGGGCACACAGGCTGCTGCGCCTGCGCCGCACACCAGCACAGCAAGTTTCCTGATATTTCCTTTGGTCTCCTCCCTGCAACAGGGGGATCTGCTGCTTAGAGAAACACCACAGAGGAGAAGCAGCTATGTAGATTAGACTCTTAGCAGGAATAGGGACCCCTAATCAAGAAAACTATAAAGACAGTGATGAGTAACAGCTTTTCTGCTCTGCATGAACAGAAAACAAGGAAATCAGGAGTGATTCAGGAGGTTTTCCAGCTGGTAGAATAATCAAGGAAATGTCTAGCACGTCCCTCCCCTAGTCAGTCCTTCCACAACCTACTTTTCAGTACGTATCTGGAAGGTTTACTTGATATTTAAATTATAAAATAACACTTTGCTAAGCACTTGGCTAATTCAAATGGATCTTTTCAATGACTTATCAGTGGGAAACTGATCTCCCCCAAACTACTTGCATTTACATGAATTCACACCTGCCCTGCTGCCTCTGGCCACTCCCCTCACCTGCCATGTAACACACAAGCCTTCTGTTTTCACATTCACAGTAGAGGGGAATCCACTGGAGGGGGCAGGAATAGCTTTTGTGTCTGTAACTTGCACTAAAATTATGATTTCTGTCCTCACAGTGAACTTTCAGTAGAAATCTCTTGGGACAGACTCTTCAGTCCATGCAGCACGCTTCCCTGGCCTGGCAGGGAGCCCAGCATAACACCTCGAGAGCTGAATAGTAAATGGTCAAGGCAAATCAGATCCAGCCCAAGCAAGCCCTACACTTTACATAACACTGTATTTTCAGATTTGCATGGGTTCTTTTTCCTTTAACTACTTTTTAAATGATGCATGTTAAACATCAATGTTCGGTATGGGGAGCTAGCTCATTACTTGTTTGGAAAAGGCATGACAGGATATACCCTAACAGAGTTCAAATCAGTGGGATCTGTATCACAGGGAAAACAAGAGCTGATGACAGCCAGGGTTCAACTGCAGAGATGTTGCATTGACACCTACTCAGCAATAGCTTCTCAGACCCTGAAGCCTATGCATTGTGGGCAACACGGACAGGAAGGGAGAGGGAAGCAGAATGCCTTATTCAGAGCCACGTAGATACTAGAGGCAGGGGGAAGCAAAAGGACAAGCCAAGCATCCTGCCACCCTCCCTTACACACTGCGTCTACTGGTACAGTTACCTTAACAAAAGGCAAGTGAATAGCTGGGAAGACAAATCACTTAGCTTCCAAACCGTCAGAATAACGGGGCAGACAAGGCTTCTTGACATGTTCATATCTCTCTAGAAAACCACACAGTGCTGACTCCCAATCCGATCTATTTAATAAGCTTCCTACCTCTCTGTCCTTGAGTTTCATGGCGAGCACCAGCTGATGTCTGTGGTTAGTAAGGGCCTCCCGGTAATTTCCTTTGGAGAAGAATGCGGAGCCCAGATTTCCATGAGCTCGGCATTCTCCCGTCTGGTCACCTGAGTCACATGCAAACAAAACAAAGGTTAGCTGACAAAGGTGTCACTGGAAGCGTCCAGCACAAAGACTGGAACACACTGTACAAGGGATGCTCCGGTGTAAGAACCAGCATCAGACAAACTCATCCTTATGTTTAACACACAGCCAAAACTCTCTTCTTTGCTGGCCTTCAGGAACTTCTACAATAATCATCAACCTTATTTTTAGAATTGTTTTAATTTCTTCTTTGGCCTAACATGTGGCAATGTCTCATCCTTCCATGTTTATTCCTTGCTTGACATTAGCAATTTATTTGTGAAGTAAGTTGAAGGCCCAGGCTTAAAACAAGCAAAGAGCACGGCAGCTTTCCCCAGAAAGCAATTCTGCAGCACAGCTCAGCTCAGACACAAAGCACATCTACTATTATCTTTGAGACAGTAGTCCCTGTACTCTCAGCGAACACTCCTAGCTAGAGCCGTGAGTCACTGTCTTCACTTCTGCAAGGTTACTGCCTTTCTGTCTCACATACTGTCTCCTCTCCTACAACACCCTGAAAACTTGAAAGCTCTCTCAAATACCATACACAAGAGGGATTTTTCAATTTGTTTATTTTTTTAAACCTTCTTGTGCATCCATTTTCTCACTCCTGATTTGCTCCTTCCCTGGCAACTGCCTTAGAAGCTCAGACTGAGTACCTTTTTCCATCTAATTCTTGAAAAAACAGATTGCTTCATTTAAGACTCATTTAAGGTTTTGAGCCCAAGTCTACACAGGGGATAAGACCAGTTCCCACATACATGACACCAAAAAATTAGAGGACCCTGTAAAACCTTAGCACATTCATTGATTATCTGCCCCCTCACACACATAGGTAACAGGGCTGCAAAAGACTATAGTTTGCACATTTCAGAAATTTCAGACTTGATTTAGCAGCTTGTGAAATGCCAAAGAGCATTATAGAGAGATGCTGGCCATTAACACAGCTATTAATTTGTTCCATCTGTACCAATGCAGCACTCAAGCGAGTGAAATGAGAACTCTTACCTAAAGTCTTGGCTACGTCCAAGTCCTGCTGCATGTATCCAGTGCTTTTCTCCGTATTCCCAAGGGACCAGTATGCACTGCTCAGTGCAGAGAACACTGATCCCCGCAGCTTTAGGCTGCAAGTGCCGATCTTCAGGGCAGCCTCTAGCACCACTACAGAGGCCCCATGGTGGCCCGCAGTCAGAAGTTCCTGGCCGATCACAGACACCACCACAAAGGGGCTCTTGTCCAGCTTCATCTTCTGCAGTTGTTGATAGGTGGGCTCCAGGGACTCTGAAATGCAAAAACAAAGGCAGAGTTACTCAACAAACCAAGTTATTTGCATCTACAAATCACCTTCACAACTCATCTTCATTTTTCATAACCAAATGACACACTAGTTAAGGGCCAGACTGCTCAAATCAAGCCAAGATTTATTATGGGAACTCAGGGCTCAGATGCATCATCTAATGCCTAGTACATCAATACAGATCAGCCAGGAAGCTGATCTTTTCCTTGCAGAAAGCACTTCAGGAAGACAGGGCAAGCATGCAGTGAGCAGTCTCATACTGAGCTCTGAAGACTGGCCCAATGGTAGAAGACACCTGTAGAATTTTTTAGGAAATTCGAAATGGGCCACCAGCAGTGTATAAGAGCACTGCAGTTTCTGCTCCTTCAGCACAAACTTTCAGCTGAGTGTCTGCAAAATCTATGCCTGTCCAGATACCATGGCACACAATGTGCACCAAGAGAGGTGACAAAAACTGCAGAAAGCAGCTGCTGCTCCTTCTGCAGGAGAAGGTACTCCTGCAGAATGACAGCACTGGACCTGCCAGACTACTGCATGTTTCAGTGAGGACATCAATGTAACAGGACTCCAGAATTTGCTGAACAAGTGGCAATTCTTGATTAGATGCTCTCACCTGAATCAATGCCACCACAACAACCTCAGAAAGCCTCTTGATCCCTGTTTTCATCATTTCTGCCTCTCTACAATCACCAAGTGTATAAACAACAACAAAAGAGGCTTTTAACACTTTCCTGAAGGTGTAAACAGTGTGAACGCGCTGCCCGTTACTGACATTCAGTTAGATCCTGGGATTAAATACAGATGTAAGAGGACAGAAGTAGTTGCTGGAACACACCACCACTTACTATGCTTATCACTGCAAGAGCAGGTATGAACTCAGTTCCTGTCTTAAGGAGCTTACTTATGGTCTTAGCCAGGTAATCCAGGCAAACATCGGGGGAGAGAGGGGTACACACAAGGAGAATGGAAGAAAATGGAAAACAAAGGAAGTGCTCCTGGTAACCCTCGAGTCCAGTGGGAAAGGGAGAACCAGCACGGAAACAGAAGGGCAGACATGGAGCTCATGGAGCTCTAGTACAACAGCAAACAGTAAGGGGAGACACAGGGTCACAACCAGGTAAAAGATGCAACAACAGTGATTCAGTTATTGAGGAAGGGAGTTTCACCTTCATCTCTACATACTGCCAACCCATGCCCCCTGAATCCATCAGTGTCTGCACATAATAATCTTTAGCACACCACTGACACTTGTAGCCCTTTTGCCTTTCTGGTCGCTCCTCTGCTTTCTCTGAATGCAAGCATCCTGGAAGCTACCACTCACGTAAGTCTATCCATGGCTTCAAATAACCTATTATCCTGGTAGAATCAAGTTACAAGGGACTGGCTTTACACCATAGACAACACCTGAAGAGATCTATGTCTCTCCTAGGCAGCAAGTTCTTGGAAAGGGGACCAGAACAACGCATAACAACTACTTAAGTGCTTGCAGAGTGCCTAGCGCAGTGGGACAGAGACCCTGAATACTGTTTTACAGCAGTATGGTATATATACACTCTCAAACTTAAACTAGTACTCTTAAGCAAGGCTAACCTAAAAGCTGCCAAACCAGTAACTGGGAGGATAAAAACTGGAAAGCAGCAACACTGAGCAGCACAGTAGGGAGCAGCAGTGTAAATATACAGCTGCAGTGTAATAGGACAGTGAGATCAGCCAGCCAGATTTGGGGATGCTTACATAGAAATACCACACCACTTGCGTTCTAAGCAGCAGCCACAGCACCTTTGAGTACCAAATGAAATTAGCTTCACAAGGCAACTGCTATATAGGACAGAAGCTTCCAGATGAATTCACTTTAGATGATGGAGAAAAACACGAAAAAAGGAAACACCAACGGCCATGTTTTTACATTTCTGCGTTTCTTGGCCCCTAAGCCCTGGGTTCCCCAGCAGTATCTGCTGAGAATGAGTATTGCACAATCCCTCCCAGGAAATACCATTAGGACACTGCAGCACAAAGCTTGCAAGAGAAACAGAGCAACAGAGCAAAGAGGAGACTACTTCCTTCCTCTAGAGAGGAAAATCCTGGAAATGGGACATTATGAAAAGAGAGGCAAAAAGCTGCACAGCTAATATGGATTTAAGGTCCATATGATTTCAACTGAATATTAGTGAATTAGCAGAGCAGCCTTTTGCCTCCTGGAATGCTGTGTTTTGAGAGACATTAGTACCACGGAAAAGCTGCTGACGTGCTCTTCTGGGCAAACACTAGCCCAGAGCATTTAAGATTCCCTGTTCCCAATGGCCAAGCACCAGTGCAATGTGGGAAGTTGTTCCAGTAATAAAGCAAGCCAGTGTCACAGTAGTGCACACCTCTCTGTCTGCACTGATACCTGACAAAAGACAAACAAGCAAGGACTTGGTTGGAACTGCTGCACACCGCCAGTCTGATTCACCTCCAGCACCTCTCGAGCTGGGTATCACCTTGTCACTGTCCCATCACTTGACACTCACCATTCTTGAGAAAACCTCCTGGTGCTTACCTCGCATGGGAGATTTCATGGCGGCCTCGACCATGCCAACCAGAAGCTGAAGACTCTTGGGATCTTGAGCCAGTCCTGACGCAAACGCTGCCAGTGCATCTGCATGACGTCCAAGATACTGAAGGGCCACACCCTGTCGGAAGTATGCCTGAAAAGCCAAAGGGGAGAAGAAGACATGCCAATTACTTAATTGGTAGAAGTCACAAATAACAAATACACCCACCACCTCATGCTGGTGGATGCTGGGCTTCATGATCACATTCTGATTTCTCTAGTCACAATGGTTATAATCAGAAAAATCTACCACCACAGTTTGGTTTGTGGCTGCCGCCCAGTCACTTATCCCCACAGTGTGATGACTTTATAAACCTTTACAAGGCCTCTGAACTGTTCTGGAGACCAGAGACGGTAATTACCATTAAGGCAAAGCTTTCCCCTTGGACTTGGCCAATTACTTATCTACTTATAACCAAATGTTCTTTCTTGAGACCTCCATTTCCGTTTGCTTGACTCACACAACATACAAATAACTTACTTATTTTCTCATCAGTTCTTGCCAATGAGTACAATTTAAACATCTAGTACTAGGAGATACCAAAATGTACTGAAAGCTCAAGTTGCAATGAAACATGATGCAAAGATACAGACAGAAGCAGTGTATATATCACACAATCAGTTAGGTTGGAAAAGACCTTTAAGATCATCAAGTCATATGCACTACTTAGATTGAGGCAAGACACTAATAATTTTTAGCAAGAGCATTTTCCTTTGTTTCTTCCTTTCCAAGGAAACCATTCATGGGAACGTGCAATACCTTCAAAGTACCTTAAATCTATTGTCTTGTATTTCCATATCTACATCAGCAATAACACCAATATGCAGCTGTAAAGCGTTTCCAAACAGAGCTTCCCCATCTCCTTAAATTGGAATATCAGGAAACTACACACAAAGCAAGAACTGCAGAAACATGTTCTGCTCACACAACGCCATGGCAAAGCTGCGGCTCAGAGAGTATCCAGAACTTCCTTGGGAGCCAGTGGTAAGAGATCACAGAAACCATAATCCAATATTTGCTCGAAGTACTCAGATATATTTGTAGCACATACACCTGGACACCATGTTATAAAAATGTCTTGGATCTTCAAGCACCTTTGATGCCCATTGTTCAGGTTTTATATTCATGCCTTTGTGATGCAAACTTTGCTGCACTTTTGGTTCATTCAAAGCTATTTCGATAGCACAAATAAAACTGACAGAAGTTAAAGAAATGTAAATAATGTTTTACAAGTGCTTTAAGAACATAGCACTGCTCCTTGAGATTGGCTCTCTGTATTGTTTTCATGGATAAGACCTCATCACTTTTTCTCTCCATCTGTAATAGAAACCCGCACTCAAGATACATTAAGTATATGTCTGTTGAAGTCTTTTTACATAAACAGGATAAATCTCCAACTAATATCCAAACTGGTATTTCATTAGAGCTTTCAGACACTTTTGGAATCCAGTCCAGGAAGGCAGAGATTAAGGAAAATCAGAAATGACGTGAGAAATTTAGAGACATGAATATTTAATCTCTTTTCCATTAGTAAGCCTTGATTGTAAAACCACTTTTAATGAATTCAATGAAAGCAAAATTCTTTTCATTAACCTTTAGTATAAATGTGTTCTTACTGAATCAAACAAGCTACTGTACTGGAAACCCAATTCAATGTTAATTAGATTACTAGCATGAAGCTTTAAATCAAAGAAAAGAAAAAGAACTAACAAGCGCAGTGGCCATCAAGCACGAGTCCTCCCAGCAGCAAGCGAACTGTCACATAAATCATGGCATACACTTTGAAGTCCTTTTTTTCACCAGAATTATAATTTAATTACTTACTTTACCACCTGATGACAGAGGCAGTTTGACACAGCATGTTTCTGATGGGGACCTTCCAAGCCAACATGGCTGGTCCAAGACAAACGTGTCTGCCTGAATCAGTTATCAAGGATTAGGGCACAAATACGCAGCAGCCAGCAAGGGAACTTCCTACTGTGTGTAGATGCCTCTGACGTCTCACGCTTTACGGGAAGGTAGGAGCCTGCCATCTCCTCCCTCAGAACGCATGTTACCAGGACAGATGGCACATCAGGAACAAGCTGCGTCCTCACCACTGCAGGCAGTCAGCTAAGCCCAGAAACCAAAAAATTCACTTGTATGTAGGGTTTCAAGGAAAAAGCAGGAGGGAGACAGATGCTACAAGCAATGCAGACAAGCTTCCCACAGTCTACAGAAGACAGGATTGCTACAGCTTCTGTTTCCAAGGTTCAGAAGGGACCACATAGTGCAACCCTCTCTCAGATCCCATCCTATACACACAAAGGCTGTAGGACAAGAAGTAACATACAGCTATAGGTACAGTAATCTATAAGTTAGCTTTCATGTCTCCCATGAAGAAGAACGGCCCATGTGAGGAAAGCAGAGAAGCAGCAAGCTAAACAAAACACAGGTGAGGCCTCTGCCCTACGTCCAGTTCTCGTACAGAAATCCAAGTGAACATGAGTTCCCAGCAGGACAAAACACACCACAGCTGCAACACCACAAAGCGCACGCATGTGTGTAAGCCCGGCCCCAAGTTTCAGAGCACTTTGCAGAGGAGCACCAGGCCTGTCTTGCTCATCATTGCCTGCCCAAGAACTCCTACCACTCTCACTGCAAAAGAAGGGCCCTGCCTAGTTGGGATGAACCACCGGCTACAGCAGCGACACTGGTTTCTAGCACCTGCCCATCCAACCCTGTCACTTTTGTGGAGCACTGAGCACATCTCAAATACTGAGAAAACAGAGTCCTCATCCCCCAAGCCCTGCTTACAGCAGAGACACCACAGGCTCCAGATGACAATAAGACTGACAATTGTAAACGAGACAGAGATGAGATTCACAAACAGCATGCAATACAGTACTGTGCATTTCCAACAAACTTTCTGGAAAGTGCTTTTAACCCCTCCACACATCTATTCCTGGAAATCCGCTCTGGAAACCACTTAATTTGAATACAAACACAGCATTCAGAGGCCCAAAGAAAAACCTATTAATTGTAACCGAAATTAAGATTTTGGCCAATTTTTCTCCTGCAAGAACCCTTTCCTTCCTTTCTCCTCCAGTTTCCAGCGTATACAGAACATTCTCCACACATTGTGTTCCCCAGAGACCTTTAACAAAATAAATAAAAGGCATTCACATCACCTATTTCCTCCCCAAGAGGCATTCACAAGCTAGTTTAGCACTGGAATGAAGACACTGTATCAAGGGAAAAAAATCTGCAAAGAGGAAATGGTGAGAATCACCCTTTGGAAGAGGAGAGGAAAAGGAAAGGCAGGGAGCCAGCAGCGGCAGCTGAAGAAATGAGACAAGGAGCGCCTTTCCAGTCCCGACACAGTCTTCCCACGCTTCAGCAAACTTTACATTTTTAATCACACTACATGAAGATAGAAGAGTACTCACTCTACGGTAAAAGTTACATTAATTTTCCAGTGATCCCAGGTAAGAAAAAACTATTGGTTCCTTTTAAGAAGTTTAAAGCAACAAGAGAATGATGTTTCACTAATGACAGGACAAATGAACAGCAGGTGCTTTCCTTCTAACCTGAGGCTCTTTGCATCCTCAATGTAATACAAAGAGCTGGAACAATCTTCATTTTTTCAATCTCTGCATCATACTTTCCTGGAACAAGGCATTGTGCAAAAAGAAAGTCTCGCTCTCAGCAGAAATTTAGCACTAGATGCATCTCCCTATTTTCTCCCCTCCCTGTGTCGGCATGATTGAGCACGTGCTTTGCTCTTCCTTTCTCCAGATTCACTGGTATGCCACAGGTTAACAGCACCTGCACCCAACCCTCCAGCCAGAGCCAACTTGGGCTCTGCACAGTGCATCTGCTGACGTCTCCACTGCCAGCCCCTGGAGTAAGAACAGGGGTGCAGCACTACCAGCGGAAGCCTTTTGGGAAGGGAAGAGCATTAAAAGGTAAAAGGCAGCTCTGCCAAACAGTGGATCTTATCAAGTCACTGATACTAAATTAGAGAGGTTGTTAGTGAGTAATCTCACGCACCGATGGACCTTTAGCTCTGAGAACACAGACCATACTGCAGGCTCATACAGTCATTTTTTAATCCACTGGACAACTGACCTCTCTTCAGCCAGTTTAAAGATTTCATATAGCCAAGTGGAGATGGCCTAGGAAGGAGGACAGGGAATTATTAGTGCTTTTTTTATCCATAATACCACTGAAAGCACTGCTGACATTCTGAAAGCAAAAATAAATTATTTTAACTAATTAACTTGCAGAATATATCTGGCACTTGAGACTTCACAGCCATACAGAAAACTGGTCCTGTAACAGAGGCTGTTCGTACAGCGAGTCCAAGTACAAAATGCCAGCGATCTGAAGTTGCATTGCACAGGTCCCATCAAAAAGGCAACAGGTCTTCCCCACCTCATTCATATTCTGTGTGTCCCCAACCCGCCATTTATTCAGACTTGCCTTTTTGCCCCATGCTTTTCAGGATGTGCTCTATTTTCATGGCAAGAATATAATTTTTAGTGCTTTTCTCTACCCGCAGCTTAATTTTAGAAAAATTGTATGAACAAAAGAATGGGAAAGACCAAATTCCTAACCAGACACTCCAGTTTTACAGAGGATGGCTGATGGTGGGGCTGCAGCAGAGCCAAAGTCTGCCCAGTCAGGCATAATCTCTCTCTACAATTCGAAGCATGAGTCCTATTTGTTCTGCTCAATTTATTGACCACTGTAGTTTCTGTACAGGATAGTATTTTTCATCTGTGTTTATTACAGCCCATTTAATGCACAAGGAGAGTTTCTACCTGTCCTACTAGGAGTTGCCACTGGACTGATTGCTGCAGTGTCACAGAATCACAGAATCACAGGTTGGAAGGGACCTCAGGGATCATCTAGTCCAACTAGCCCAATTGCCTGTGTCCAGGCAATACAAACAAGCTTGTTAGTGTTTTGCTCCTCATCATCTGAGATCCCATCTAGATAACTGTCTAGACCCTAAATATTAGATTTTCACGTGCAATCTGAAACAGGATTAGAATGTAAATGTCATCACTGAAATGGCTGATACTAAGAGGCATTCTGAAATTGTTATTAACCCTTCTAATATCAATACTCAAGAACCACTTTAGGCAGAGCAAGAGTACTGGCTTATAATTAATACAAAACATGCAATGAATATAAAAATACAGTACAAAGAAACCGCATTTATGAATATGAATGGGACCTCTAAAATTCTCAGGGTTCTGCTAAATAAAAACAAGCCCAGTAAACGAAGCCCAAGACAACCCAATGCTTTTCTTACCAAATAAGTATCAAAATATACTTTAATTTTTTGGACCAGGGAAATACTAGGCAAATACTCATGCTGTACTGGCATCTGTAGCAGGCTCTAGAACAACTCTTTGGGCTCATACCATTTTTCCCTGTAGAATCCATGGCAATAAATTGTTCAGATCCTTAGCGTGTCTCACACGCGATGCTTGCAGGAGTTAGAGGGAAGCAGCAGCCGCAGGAGTTCAGTCCTGTCTTACCACGGTCTCTTGTAAGTCTGAAGCATGAGCTCATGTTTCTGGAATATGATTTAGTACCACGGTACAAGCATTTTTCTAACAGTAGTCCCTACTACACTTCTTACTGGGTAGGACAGTATTCTGTTTATAAATATTTTAAAACAGCTAGAATTAGGGGATTAACTGGCATGTAGGAGCCCTGTGAGAGCGTACTGTCACCCAGCTGCCTTAGGACACATCAAGATAGCCAGGCAGAAAACTGGGAGCCCTACCTCTCTCTCTGAAGTAGGGTAACCCTTTCAGGAGTTCTATGTGCAGCAGACAATGCGCAGCTGAACCCCTTCGAGCACTTCAGCAGAGATCCTGCTGTCTGCAGGCTGCCCACAAGGAGTGCAGAGACAAAAACTAACCCGGCTTCAGGATCTCCATCTGCCAAGGGTCAGGCACCCCCCTGCCTCCCCTGATGCCCAGGGGCTCCTGCATCTCCGTCTGCGCCTCCTGCCTTCTCTGCACAACCCCCTTTCTGCAGGTGGTCCCTCTGCCGTTGTACACAGCCACGCCACGCTGCCTACGCCACCTTCCTAGGGCTCATCTGATAATTTTCTCAAACTTCACACTCAAGACGCATTTACATAATGAATTGCTGGCCAGTTTGTAACTGGATGATGGAGACAGAAGAATGAAACTGGAACGGTATCAGAAGAACCTGGAGCAGAAAATTACTGTCAAACAAACATGGAAAACTTGGAAAAAAATGCCTCAGCCTTAGACAAAGACTCCCATTGTACACAGGGGAGGAAATTTAAAACACCTTTCTATTCATGTCGGCTTCAGACCCTGGACAACCAGCTATCTGGACAGGAAAGGCAAACACATAGAAAACACTTTTTCCACAATGCTCCCTTGGTTTGCCAGATCAGGAGATGATGCCAAAAATAGCATGAATAATCTATGATGCATTTAATCAGCCTGTCCTGAGTCTGCAGAACACCTCCTGGACAGACGGACCCACTGCCCTGCGCAGTGGACGCTTGGCGTCCACCAGCCAGCTCCCTCTCTGCCGCCCACGCGAGCCAGGCCAGAGGCTGACAAATACGACATGTGCGATGAACAAAAAGGAGGAAAATGTGGGAACGGCTTATTGGGGCCAAGCACCAGGTTGAATCTTTCCTCTCCCCCTGTAACTGCTTTACAGCCAAATTTTAGAGAAAAATACAGGACAAGTCTCTGCTGTGGGATTTCAGGAATGTGAGGAGAGGGAAGAATGCGCTTTAATTCAGAACACATGCAGCACATGCATAAATACTGTTTGCCGTCCATATGAATTGCACTCCCGCTTTCACAGAGTTCAGGCTGCACCCTAGAAAACAACTTTCCTTCACAGACCATATGCTTGGCTGGCACCTGAACCACTACTGTCAGCCTGTCCTAAAGAACAAGCAGAGGTCTTGCAAATTTATTGTCTTTGCAGCATAGCTTCTTTATCTTCTACCTATTTCCAAGGTGTTTCTTACAGGAACTATACTACTCGGAAATGGAAATTTTCTCTAAGCCCTTTGAGCCTATACAGAAAAACAGGATGGGGTGTGTGTAAAATATCAGGCCTTGTCTTAGCCAAAAAAAAAATTATTATTCTTACTGATTGTGCTTCCACTATCTCCAGTGGGAGACTGTGCACAAATCACTTGTGCACCTGAATTAAATGTAACCATCAGTAATAGAGTCAAATCCTTGCTTAGTTACATTGGTTAGCACAGAAGTTAACAGCTGAGCTTTTCATATAGCTTATTGTTGTTGCTCTATTCTTGCCCGCTCCGGGCTCGCTTTAGGAACAGCGGCTACAATTTAAGACACTTTCTTCAGAGGGCATCCCCCACCTTTCATAAGTGTGCATCATAACAGACAATATTCCTATCTTTATCAGCTACAGCTCTCAAGCCTTATTCAATAGCAAGAACCAGCCATGAGCGGAGAAAAGTACTCTAGAGAAGCATCACCAATCTGTTGGTGCCCAAATACTGCGCAGGGAAAGCACAACCAGACTCTGTGTTTAAGGCTGGCAGGCACAGATGCAATTACAGCATTTCTCAGAATTCCTCCCCAACTCAACGGGGACAATTTTTTGCCCAATTTCTGGCTAAACAACTTGTTTTAGAAATTGCAGAAGATAAGCCACCCCTTCACCCTGCTCAGAAGCAACACCAATCTTGGTAAGATATTATTGGAGATTTAATAGATACAGAATTACACAAAACTCAAATGGACTAGATGATACCTGTAGGCTGCTTCTCAGTGAAGTTTGGGGCAGTGGCAGGACTGTTTTTAACACCACATTACCTAGTGCTTTGTTTAGTTTCAGCACTGTACCATGATTTAAATTGTATTAACGTTTGATATTTAACTGCCAGTGTACATCTGCTCACAATTCTCCCAATTCTAACACGCTGAAAGTGTTGAGAACCTTTGCAGAGCTCAAGAATATACAAACATATGCTATTATTTGTTCTTATAACATTAAAAGCAAAGACAAATGAAAAAGCAGTACAAAGGGAAAAGAGGGAATAATAAAAATCTGTCCTAAACTGGAAGACATCCACCACGAGATCTCTCTTTGCAATTCAGCTTGAGTGTTCCAGCACAGTTTCATTGTCTCACTTCGAATTACTCATCTGAGTAGCAGCTCAAATGACTGCCCCCCCTCTTTAGCATTTCTCCATTTTGCATGCTGGCAGGCTGCACAAGTTTAGGTGGATCACACTGAAAACCCACAATAAAATCCAGAAATGGGACATTAAAGCATCTGGTCAGCCCACAGTCATGAGGCTTGGCACTCAACAAATCCAGCGGGGGATATTTCAAGGATCCGTGTTAGCTAATGCAGCACTCATGGACTGGACAGACAGTCCCAACATAGGTGATCTGGATTCACAGTTAAGGCAATAGGTCTTTCCCCAGCTGTGCAACTGCTGATTAAAGTAACATTGTTCAATGATTTGTAATTGCCAGCTTGTA
The DNA here is from genome assembly GCF_949628215.1 of Phalacrocorax aristotelis. NCBI lineage: Eukaryota > Metazoa > Chordata > Aves > Suliformes > Phalacrocoracidae > Phalacrocorax > Phalacrocorax aristotelis. The sequence goes on along the minus strand of NC_134290.1, from coordinate 6,691,962 downwards.
GTGAGACTCATGAAGATGACCAAAATCCTGACATCTGGACATAAGGATAAATAATACTATGGTTGCCGTCAGCATTACTCTGTTCTTTCTAGGCCAGCAACTCCAGCAGACATCGTCAGTGGCACATCTGCACATCCAGCTGAGGTGCAGCACAGTTACCAGCTAGCTCTCCAGCCAAGGGAACCCTCAGCTCCTGCAGCACACAAACCACAGGACACCATGCTCGAGTGCCACTGTCATGGGAAAATACTGGCAAGCACTTGACAGCAAAGCCTCCTTCCAGTCTCAGAGCATGCAGATGTCAGACACCCTGCAGGTGAGTGTCTGGTATGCAGTGGTACCTAAATTACCAGAAGAGAGACAAATTTATCACAATCCCTGCCACCCAAGGCAATGCTCAGGCTGCCTAGATGGAAGCTATCAACAGACCATCTTATCCAAAAACACAGCCAACTGCTTTGCCACCGGCCGCCTGCTGCATCTCCACTCCGCAGCAGGACATGTCCTGCTATGCCCAGCTCCTCTTCTGCACAGCAGGTGGGTCCTGGGAGTTTGGTCTCTCAAAACTATCTCCATACTTTTGGTTTTCTCCAAATCCTGGTAGCAAGCCTCTGCCCAGAAGACTGGACCCTCTTGGCTTGACTCTGTCTGTAAAATCTCTCTGTGCCTTGTACTTCTCCATTATCTGCAGCACATTGGCCTGTTTTCAGCTGCTGTTTAATTGCTGCCATTCTGAAAACCATTTAGGGTTGCTTTGGAAAGGCATGCACTTGTCCTCACTGAAATAAACAAATAAAATAGGAATCACAAAAATCAAGACAGCCAGAAGGCAGAGGTGGTGACCTGCATACTCACAATTTGGAGCTAGACAGTGCCATCTCCAGTTGAGTCCAATAACCAATAAAACATTTGTTTTCTGTCAGCCTTATCCTGCTTCGTGATTTCAGCTGTAACCTCTGAACCCGAGTATGCTTACATCTAACAGCTATAGTAGCAGGCCATTCAAGAAAGGACAGAAAGTGAGGGTCTCCTTGGGTACAGATTGCTTAGTCACATCAGCAGGTATTTGAGGACTTTGCCCATTTACAGAGGGTACTTAACCCTCTCAACTTAAACAACTCGAGTACTCATCTTACCAGATTTCAGGTGCCTAAAATCTGGTAATCATGAAGGGAAAGTACTGAAGTAATTGCAAAGACTAGCTAGTCTGTCAAGATTCAGCTGTGATAAAGACTAGTGACTTTGTTTTTAGCTATAAAGAAAATCTTAGAGAGAGAAGCTCCAGTTACAGTGAAATGTCCTTCTATTTCTTTTTCAGCATTACAGCAGAGGTAACTAAAGCTCCTTTTAAAACCACGGCTGCTCACTTGGACTGGTTTTAACAACAAATACTCTGATAAAGAAAACAAGACAACACGTTTAATGCAATCCCTCCCTAGAAATCTTAAGCTGCCCATAAAGCTGATGCTGTATTGTCTTTCTCGCCATTTAATGGCAGTTAAAAGCCACAGGCAGGGAAGACAGTTGCTTGATTATTTCTTTTTTAAATTGCTTTTAAAATGGCTTTTCTCAGAATCTCAAACTTGGTATCTGAGGATTCTTGTTTCTCTTGCTGAGTCACTCTAATAGGAGATATCTGATGGGTGGCAAGTCCAACTGGTGAGCTCCAGCTAGGGCACACAAAAGTTCTCTCTCTTCAGAAGAAAGAGAAGAGTGCAGGAGACAGATTCTGCAGGAAATGCCCAGGAATAGCCCAGTCTCAGCACAGTATGTTTTACTTATATTTCAGTTATCATTAATGAGGTTAGAAGAGTATAAGCACAAACCTAAAGCAATGCGTTATTTGCGTTAACTCAGGAAGAGGAAAGATCTGACTCTGTCCCTTGCCTGTTCTAATGTCTGCAGTCAGATCTAAACTACTGAGCAGGTGAAAATTAGGAGAAAGAAGTACTAGAAACAATCACAAGACATCGTAGAGAAAAAGTTCCCTGAGAATATACCTTTCAAAAGGAAGATCAGTCAAGTGTCCCTTATCTTCTTTCTTACATGCTCTACCAACCTAAATTCAAGCCCAACCACAGAGCCATTTCAGGTATTTTGATTTCAATTCAAAGAAACAACAAGCAACTTTTGGCCAGAGGTACAACATGGCCAGACAGCACAAAGCAAACAAGCAGTGCTGCAGAAGGGACCCAGAGTGTGGACTCAGCAATGGGCAGCTTATAAAAGGCTACTTTTAGACTAAAAGAACATACTTTCCAGAAGTACTATAGTACCATGTACTGCAAAGTTCAGGCAATGAGACAGATACAAACAATAGGAAGTAGATTTAAAATGTTGGTAAGACACTTTGGTGTGGTTATAACAAAGTGTTACAAAACAGAAGACTGACTAGACAGGGTGTGGAAAAGTAGCAAAACGGATCTCCACAGCTTTGTAGTTTTCCTTTGTCTATGGCAAAAGGATAGGGCTCAAAATTAGTTCAGGATACTGAACCACCTGCACAAACTAACACAGCAGCAGCTCGGCCTTCCTTCCTTTCAACTGCATGACTGAGTCCGGCCACGTCACCTAGCAAACAGTTGTCTGTCAACCACCTTATGAACTTAACTCAGACACATAAAGACGATCTGTTCGAAGTTGGTTAATAAGAAAATTAAGATTACTAATTCCATATGGAGCCATCAGCTTATGGTTTCAACACAACTTTGTGGCTTAAATGAACACTGGGAAATCAAATGTCATCTTCCTGAAGCATCCCATCTGGAAACCTGAATCAGACGCAAAGGGGAGGTGACAGCTCAGCACTTCCATGAAGTACGCGTTCACTCATGTCCCCAAAGCATCTTATGCAGACTCCTTCCGACCTCCTGCCAAGTTACGGTCTCCCAGCAATCACTGCAGGAGCACAGGGCACTTCTGGGGTCACACAGCAAGTTCACTCCTCATTTTCACTTGGAAGTATTTGCTTCAGCATTGCTGAGAGAGGTGGATGGATGTTAGGTGTAGCAGTCAACGGCAGAGTGAAATGATCCAGCAGAAATCATCTGAGATTTCATTAAAGCTGCCAGAGTTCTAAGTTTGTATAAAAAGGGAAGGGGGGTGGGGAAGGGGAGTTTAGAGAATCAGATCTCTTACCTTACCAATGTATTTTATCCAAATGACTCAAAACCTCCATAACTGCTGAAAGTCAGATAAACTTTGATCAGCATCAAGTGTAAACAGCAATTTGAATGTCAAAAGTACTACTGCATTATAGTATTTTAAACAGGTATTTCCGGATTTTAACACAAATGGTCTTCCCAACATACAAGACATGTTCTACTGAAACAACAGCTCTGCATACAACCAAATATTCATAGAGGTGCAAGCGTGCTGGAACACCCCCTGAGAGCCTCCAGAATTATGCTGGGCTTTGTTGTAAACAAGCCCTGAAGCCATTTCCCTAGCATACGTCTCCATGGGTCTCTTCTAAAGACTGCCCTGACCTTGAGCTACACCCCTATCTCAAAACAGAAACAAGTGAAGAAAAAAAATCAGAACAGTACAATCTCCAAGAGCCATCAAAATAGAAGACAAAAGTGCAATGAAATACATAGTAGAAAAGGCACATGATAACGGTGACTTGTAACATGTTCACACCACGGTGGCTGCAGCGTACCATGCAGGATGGAGCTGGTCCATACCCCCAGAGAAGTCCCTTGTGTTCAGGAGGGCTGTGACAGAGACACCCAGCACACATCTCTTGCAGACACAGGCTCTCCTGCCTCTTGGCTCACAGTCCCCCATCCCATCCCACCTCCTGTCTGTGCTCAGTCAGCACCGCCTGCCAAGAAGGACAAAGACGATGATGGGAGAAAGGGGAAAAATCAAATTTGCGAAAGTACTAAATATATAAATCTCTTTGGCCAAGGTGAACGTGGGAAAAATTCTTCAGGAGAGGCGTCACATTTAGCAAGTTTTGCCAGATTATTACTCTTGTAACGCGAAGAGGAGAAACAGCAACACCACGTTTCCTTATAATGACTTGTCTCCTTTATCACAGATCTCTGAAGCACCAAGTAATTTAGTAGTTGCCATGGAAACTGCTAGTTTTATTGAACAATCCCAAAAGGGTCAAGAGGTACCATCAAACTGGCCAACTGTAAATTATTTCCCTGCTAAACATCTGCTTCATTTTAGTTGCCCTACCACTTCTCTGTTTTGTTGTTAGAACAGTATTTGGACTGACTCCAGAACAGGTGTCATTCTTCAGCACTGCAACAGGGAGATCCAAAATAGCAATTTTTGCTTTCTAATACATTGTAAAATCCTTCATACAGAGGAGCCACACCGAGGGCAGAATGGTGAAGGGACTATGGACTATTCCTTCCTCCCACACATCAGCACTGACCCGAGACAGCAAGAACTAACAAGAAGAGTTAGTTTTCACTGTGGTCCCCAGAGGTTTCATGTTGCTGCTCACAACAGCCATGAAAAGAATAACCTCCCAGACTGATCCATTTGTGCCTTCGGAGAAGGGACGGAACAGAGCAGTAGGAGTGCCCATCCCAGTGCTCAGCTTCGTAACCCTGAGACAGGACTGTCACCCTTGCTAGCATCAGTCTATGCTCTAGGAACACAAAACATCACCTTGCCTGTACTGGACTACTAGAAAACAACATAATCTACCTTTCTTTACTCATCACACAGAAATTAACACCTGAAATTGCAAACACCCGTTAGCAGCAGCTATGCCTACAAGGAGACCAGGAGAACAGCAAGAGTACTGGCTGCATTTCCAACTTTGCTGTTGAACTCACTAGATTTCAGTCCCACAAAAGCGCCTTTCTTCCCAAATTCATTATTATGCCCATTTCTTGAATGTGTGTCTGTTGTAAACCCGAAGCATCAGCAGAAAGTTACAAGAGTGTAGGAGCAAGGTTTCTTCTGCGGAGGACACAAACAGCTTTTCAGCGCAGAGGCATTCCCTGCTTCTTTTCCATGGACAGAAAGCTGCCCTAGGCAGCATCACCTGGAAATCCTTATTCCAACACCTTGTACCTTCAAGCTACAACTGTGCTTAATTCAAATCACCAGGGTGGGCAGGAGAGAACATTTTATTACAGAACATACCTGAATTTAAGAGGCTGCATGGTTGCTAATGACAACCATACCCAAGCTCTTTGCCCAGGGCAAGCTAGTAAAGGGCAGGCTCTGCTCCTTCTCCACACGCTCTCTCCATTCTTCATTTGGATGAAAATATCCAAGTGATGATGAAGAAAGCAAAATCTACGTCTGTGTAGACAGGTTCTGGTCTTTCTCACATATCCTGTGAACTCCATTACTTCTGTAAAGTCCTTGCTTGGAAGAAAATATTCTAAACTCTGAGGCATTTGGTATGCCTTGGTATGGAGACTCCAGCCCTTATTCAGCTTTTCCATCCCAAAGAACCCCAGGAGAAATGAAGACATTTCTCTGTACATCCACAGGAAAATTTTCCCCTTCATCAGGTGGTGAGTTCATAATATTAATGTTGGTTCTCCTTTCTAAAATTATCCACCACGCACTAAAACTTCCACACACCACAATGCAGCACATCCTTAGGCACTGCTCTGTTGGGACACACTCAGAGAAAGAAGAGCTGGAATGAGCTCTTTGTGACGGCCGCAGCCTCAAGCAGGCCTGGTGAGGACTAGTGCCTCTCATGATGCTGGGGCTTTCCTGCTTGCAGAGCCTAAGTCTGGACTCCTGAGAAAATTATCTGTGGATGACTCTGTCCGGATCAGGCCTCTATCCCTAAGTGAGCACACTCGAATTCTTGCGTTATCATACTCTTATTTAAGACTGGCAACCACAGTTTGGAGTCTTTGGAAAGCAGATCCCCCAGTGACTTGTGTGACATTCTTAAAAGACCTCTCTACCCAATGAAGACTTTAAAAACAGGAGTCTCACAACTGCTCTGTCCCTTGAAGACAGTAAGTTGCCTACAGAACTCAAGGGCATGAGGTGTGCCCTACGCACATCTTTTCCCTTCCACGACTGGCCCCATGTCACTCCCAGCCTGCAACAATCATCATCAGCTAACCCCTGAAACATGCAACAGTGCAAGGGATGGGCTTGGGTGCAGGGTGCATGGCTGGAAGTTTCTTTGAGAAAAGGGACAAAGCGCATGCTTGGATCTTTCTATTAACAGCCTCTTCCCAAAATGAGGGGCCTCACGGCAGACGGAGGAAGGAGCAGAACTTAGGTCAAGTGAGAGGAGTCCAAAAGGTACAGAGGGTGAAGGAAGGGACTGTCTTCTCATAGCTGCTCATAATGCTAGGACTGTACAGAAACTACAAATCATGCAAATACAGCTACAAATATACCAAAACCAAAGAGGAACTTTCATGTGTCGCAGTTACCTACAGCTAACAGGAACTCATTACATTTGGACTCTGATGCAGGCAGGTGCCAGTAGTAGAAAAGCTTCCCAATGTAGGAATACCGCAGGACATGCCCAGCAAAGAAAGGTCACACTCCTCCAGAAACACAGACTACAGGAATGCTGAAGGGGAAAGCTAAGCGCTGCCCTCCCCAGGGCCAAAGCTGGGACACAGAATAGTACATCCCAGTTCACTGAAGCTGCTCAACAGCTCAATGATCTCAAGTGTTAGTTCTCTCGCAACTTACAGACACAGCAACTGCCCCTACAAAACCAGCAGTGTGAGGCTTTCTGTACCGAGGGTCTGTTCAGCATTCAGCAATTAAACACCTTGCAGTAACGACCACTGCACAACCAGCTCTTGCTTCAACTGAGAGTCCCTCAGGACAGGCACAAACCAAGCAGGCCCTCAAGTACAAGGCACACACCACCCACAGAGACCTCACCAGCAGTGCTCCCAAGGATAAACCCTTCGTTAACAACTTCTTGCCACTTCCTCTTCCACTGGCCTCTATTTTGGCATTACCACAGGAGATTTTCTGAAAAACAGTATGTTACTGTTTCACTGCAGCATTCTTGCAGGATCAGGATAAATGCAGCCATGATGAAAACTAAAATCTATCTCTAGGGAAGGAGAAAGTTAATAATAATTACAAGTTCGCTGAGGAAATCTCCGGACAACAGGGATGGCTGTGGCCTCTTCACTTTATGTGAAATATAAAAATTTGAATAACCATGGGTAAGAGGTTTAAGACAGCATCAGGAAAATTTCCTCCACAAGGTACCAAGAAAAAGCGATGAGAACGAAGCGCAGAAAGCACTGTCTGCTGCTCGCCACCAGCCTGCAGCTCCATCAGGGTGCCAGGAGGTGAACAAGCATGCTTAGTGAATAATTGAAGACACAATAATGAAACCTCAAGCATGTCAGAGACATAATATGGTTTTGTAGGTTTCATCACAAAGCCTTTGAATTCCCAAATAAGACACACTGAATAATTTATCCCTGTGTCAATACTGGGTCAGCAGCTGTTCACTCATAGCTAACGATGGTCCAACACGCTTCAAGACACTTGAATTGGTCTGAACAGATTAATGAGCAGGGTCCAGGGGGAAGAGGTGATGAAAACTCAGCCCATTCACCCTTCCATACATTAAGCTTAGATAAAAACGTGTAGACCCAGCAGCCACACTGTGTGCATGAGGCCCCACAGATTGTGAACCGGCTCTAGCACTGCCCAACACCACCTCATCCCGGTGCTGCTCCTCAGCAGCAAGACAGCAGGAAGCCAAGCTAGGCTGGGCTGGCTCCGGGCTGGCATTTACACCCCATCACCCAGACCCGTGCTCACCCAATTTGAGTCCAGAGGCTCACCATAGTTTACGGCACCCTACCAGTTGCATCAGCCACAGCACTGGGGAAAGGGGAGAGGAAATCAAGCCAAAGGAGTCAGCCCCATCCTTCTGCTCTAAAGCACTCTCCCTCATCCAGCTAAGAGACACTCATCCCAGGAACCTGACTTAAAGGCCTTGTTAATCAGGAAGGTAAGCGTATTTGGGGAAAAATAAACATGACTGACAATATGAACTAGAATCTGCTTCTTTTAATTTGGAATGCTCCCTGTGGGCTCCTGGCTTCATAAAGCCACGTCTGCTGTCCTGTATCTGAGCCCATCCTTCAAGCTGCATGCTGACACGAGCTGTCTCGGCAGACCTGCTCCATGAGGCAGCAGAACAAACCTTTCGCAGACCCACTGTGTTCAGACGCCAAGCGCTGCCAAACAGAAACGCTGCACGCGGCATTGCAGCCTGATGGAGAACAAACGCATGCGTGCAGTTTGATTAGAATTCCTCATCAGTCTTCCAGTTCTGCTGCAACTGCCCGAAGTACAGCGTTTGCACCTCTAGCGCAGTGGCCCACATTATTTAATTATGCATGTTCTTCCCAGCAGCCAAAATGAACAGCAGAAAAACTGTTACTTTCTGTAGTACCTGGAAGTCCCCAGTCACAGCTCTATGACATTAAATACTACTCACTCAGTAGAATAGGCAGTGTCCAGCACAGCAGAACTCACTACACAATTGTACGTGAAAACACAGGTAAGATACCAAGTTAAGAAGAAAGTGTGAATGCGGACAAAGACCCTGCTGAAATACCCATTCCAGTACGATGAGCACTGCACCGCCTTTGTCTAGCCATCACCTGGAACTTGCCAGGTATTTATGTGCATTCAGATTTTAACACCTGATTTTATTGGTTTAGTTTTAATTTTTTCAGGTTTTTAGCATTCACTGATGGGCAGGCACACGTGCAGCAAACCATAGCTAGTCTGTTTAACCAACAACTGTGTGGCAGCAGGTACAAATCCCTGTATTTCCAAGGGAAAACCCCCTATTACCACACCCAGCCAGCTGTGATAGGATCCAAGAGCATGGCTCAATCTGTCCTGGAAATCTGCTTTAGATAATATGAATACACAGGCACTAACACACGTAAAAAAGGCTTGCAGGATTTAAGTCAATTCACAACCGCCAAGGACTTACCCACATATAACAGTCCTGAAACAGCCCCCATCAATACCATCTGATCTGATGGCATAAGTAATTACCTCCTAGTTCATCCTTTAAATGACAGAAGAATTCTTCTCAGCTGAGCTATTCCCCTGAGCCTCTCTCTGGGAGGAAAGAGCAGTACATCAGAAGCAGAGCTGCGTGCTTGTAGCTTTCCCTACAGAAAAGGCAAGCACTCACTAATGAATTCCCCTTTCCACTTATGCTTACATTAGTTTTGTAAAGTATCAGGTTATTTGAGGGGGAAAAAAAAAAAAATGTATTACAACTACACTCTGCACAGGTTCTCTGGGCATTGTTGATAATAAATGATTGTTTCTCTTACAAACCTCTTTATCACTTAAAAAATTAAAATATCTGCAATAAGTTTTGTGAGGTATTAGTTACGTCCATTCATTTGTAAGGTACAAGCTATTCTCCCATATGAGACCTCTTGGTTTGCTATGCTGATAATTGTTGATTCTGCACCATCTTTTAGCAGAAGCTCCTTTTCTTTCTCAAACCTTGACATATTCAGAACGCTTTCACAGACCTCGCACACAACCCAGCTCTGCTATCTACTGCTAAACACAGAGCAACTGAACACGGCTGCACCACAGAACACAGTCACACTGCAAAGGATTCCGATTCATGCCTAGGAGTAACTCTTGGCAGCTTTACTTCAGTAACGTGAGTTGCACACCAAGTTCTGTGCTCATCACTGCTTTAAGACCTGGCTCCCAGTTACCATACGGGGTCTGTAAGCTGCGTGCGGGATCTGACCAACGACACCCAACAATTATGTTGTTTATGACCATCAGGATAGTTACAATGCTGAGGAAAGCATCAAGTGCCCAAACACCTACAGCTAGAGAGTAACCGCAATTCACTGTTTGCGAAGAGAAGCCAAAACCCTTGCTGTACATGGGGAATGTCCACATCCACTCTGAACAGCCCTGACCCACAGCCCGGAGCGATCAGCACTCAGCTCAAAGGTTGCCAAAGGCCATCACTGATAAACCGGGCCTGTGCCCCCATGATCATCAGGAACTCAATACAGAGAGGATTCAAACAATGCCTTGATGCCAAAAAGGGAGATGAAACATTTTTAAAATAAATGTAAAGTAAGAATTAAGAGTCTGGAAAGATTTGGTCATTTAAATGACATGTCAGGCAAAGGCAAAAGACAAGGAATGAAGAAAACAAATTCACTTAAGTGTGCACATGTGTGCGCTCATGCATACGTAACAGCTAAAGACATCCAGCCACAGATCAAACGTGCCAACATCGTATTAACATCAGAAAACTGAGCTTTGCGTTAGCATGTGTACACCAGACATAAGGAAAGGTGTAATTGCTGCAATCGCACCAGGGTCACCATGTCTCTGTACTGTGCTGGAGCAGCTGTTTCTGCAGGTCAGTTAAGCAGTCTTCTATTTAATTCTTGCGTAATGAAGTGAAAAAAAAGAAGAACGTAATTCTTTAGGTCTTCGTTAAATACTTCAGTAAATAATTCCAAGCTTTTCACTCTTCATATGGCGATCTTTCAAGTCATCTATTCTTTCTCATCACACATCTTCAAACGTACTTCTAATCAGAGTGTCACATGTCAACAAGGAAATCACCATGCGGGATCACAACCACCATACTGGGTCTAACAAAATGTCCGCTCAGACTTGTATGTGCTTCTGGCAGCAGCCAGCAGCAGCTACCATGGGAGAACAGGGCAGGCACGCAGTGACTGTCCTCAAAGCCCTCCCCCTCACTCCTCCCGTTTGTGACTCTCTACAACCTGGAAATAAGACCATGCACTATGTTATTTCATTCTGAGGTTTTCATGCTGTATGTTTGTTCTGTGGCACAGCTGTCCACACCTGTATGCTACAACAACTTCTGGAGATCAAGGGTGTACCAGTGACGCCCAGGAACTCAAGGGAGATTGAAAGCCAAGAGTTTCTCCAAGTTGAGAGTCACTTTAAGCAGAGGCATAGCAAGACCCTACCTCAGTAACTGGAGACATCTCTCTGTCACATTAGGCATCCAGATTTCACAATCAGGGACTCAGACAACCAAGCAAGTGTTAGGCACAGGAAATACCATGTGATTTGCTTACCAGACGGTAGTGCCCATCTCACAGAATCTCACAGACTACTGGCTCGATATGATCTTGGCCAGGTCACTTCTCTCTGTATTGCAGCTGAGCAGATCTGCAGAGGAGAATACCTACCATTCCTTGCAAATAATGCAAGACCCATGTGTAAGGAAATGCTTTAAGTGCAGTTAAGCAGGAGACAGGAGTCTTGTCGTGACTCAGGGCATTAGGCAGGAGAGTTCTGCAGAGGTACATTCTTCATTTAACCAGACAATAAATACATGAAAGCTAAAAAATCTTAATGGAAAAATGAAACAATTAGGAAGTGCCTTTTTTGGGAAGCATGCTGCTTCCACTGCAGCATGACAGAGGTTATTCTGAACTTATTACTCTGACTGGATTCAGCTGTAAGTAATTAAATTTAGTCATAAAAGTCTGATCTATAAATGGAACCTACAAAAGCAATTACCGTAGCTTCCATTAGATCAATAAGCAATGGCAGCTCTGTTTGATGTAAACTGAATCAACCATCATCTATGCTGCATGAGAAATGACAGTAACTAAGTCCCCTTGCAGAGATTTGCTTTGAACATTACAGTTTTCAGTGAAGAGAGTCACAGGTTATAAATTTCCGCCATGCTCTGCTCCTTCCAGTTTAACAGCCTCGTGGGCAAAAAAGACAATCGTATCGTACGATTCAAAGGCACTATTTTGGCTCCTGTTCTGCCCTCATAAACCAGGCGAAGGCAAAGCTAAATTAAACATGCAAGAAATGGGGTGACTAAGCATCAGGATTTTTTTAAAAATATGTTTTTTACACATGCTTTTTCTCCTGTTGGAATCTAGGCTACGCAGAAGCTGACGGACCTGTGAAGCAGTTGGTATCTCTCAGCCCAGACCCAGAGGACACACATTTTCCCTTTTCAAACTGCCACGGTAGAAGTCAAATTGAAACAGCAATTTTGGAACAGAAACAAAATGAAACAAAAACACCAAAGAAACCAATCTACTAGCAAGGACACTGGGAAGCACGGCCTTCTGCTCCCACCTGAGGGTGCCAGTAAGAACATGCAAGTAAAAATTAGTCCCTTACAGAAACACCTACCCCAAACACATCAGCCAGTTGCAAAGGCAAAGCGGTGTGTGGTAGTCAGAGCAGACAGCATAGCCTAGAGTTTAGACTACCTGACATTTTCCATTACATAATCTTCGTTCTCTGCCACTTAAAATTTTGCCAAACTGACACAGTTGAAATTTCCCATGCTGGTTATCCACGTGAGACTACCTAAAAAAGGTGCTAAATGGTGCAGCCACTTCTCTGAGCAGGATTGTGGGGATATTTTTTCCCTTTGAGTTTAAAAAAAAAAATAAATTTAAATCCCAGCTATTTATTTTCCCTCTGTTTCCTCCAAAATTTGGAACCAGGATCTGAAAATAAGCAAGGATGTCAGAAATAAACTTGGCCAACCTGCAGATCTCATACTCAGGACAGCCTTGGTACGGTCCAGCAGTTATGTAACCATCCACGTCCCTTACCAGTATTTTTTCACCTCAATGCTGCAATATGTAGACCTTCCCCTACAGTGACTCCTTCTGCACAGAGGCAGCGGCGCACTGGGCGCAAGCAGAATAACCAAGGACCCGTACTGCTCCGCCGTCAGCCGAGAGCCACAGAGCGCCCTCCCACCATGCCCGCCTTCGTCTCGCCCACTGCCAACCCACTGAGCACGATGAAATAAAAGCTGCAGCCAACAACTACTCCTTCAGCCCGTGTGCTACAATCACTGCCTTGGACCTTGGAATTGCTAATACTTCTGGAAAAAAAATCCTTCCATGTAACACCATTGGGGCAGGGGGGAGGCGGGGGTGGATGTTATTTGGGTTTGCCTTTTTATTTATTGTTTTTTAAACACATCCTTTGAGTTACGCTAACAAAGTGAATTGAAACAATATTAAAATACTAATTATTTTAAAAATCAAATTCAAAGTCTAAAAAATGGGAAAAATGAAGGTGTGCAGGCAACCAGAATTCAAGCCTGTGTATACATTGTCTCTTTCCCTAGTAATGTAAACACATCCCCTTCCCCCAGCCATCTGTGAAGAGGAAAAAAACAACCAACAACAACAACAAAACGTACCCAAAACATCCCAGCAAACCACTATAAATAAACTCTAGCATTTCCTGTTATGTGAAGGGCTGTTTGACCCAGCAGCCTTCAGGTTTTACACATTCCTCGGTTCATTTCCAATTCCCTTCTATCAATCCTGCTAGCCTTTCTTTTACTCTTGAGAGTCAGATTTTACGCACTTCATGCCCCATAACTTATCCTGCACGGACTGTGCGATCAGAGTTGAACAAGTAACAAAGCAGGATGTTCCTTTCACATGATAAATACAAACTTGTGCTTGCTGAGTCCTCCCTCACAGGGCAACTTCCAGGCTTCAGTGTCCATTACACACACCCCACACAGATGAACAAGAAAACAGAGGGAGAGAAACGGTAGCGATTTCCCACTCTCAGGAAGATGTCAGGACCCCACTGCGTGACCACTCACACACAAGCTGTGTACTCAAGGGTGTCTTTATATTGCATGCTACAGGCAGCAAGCGCTTGTTCTTTATGGTCTGTAACCTGGGGGGGGGGGGGGGGGGAACAAAAACGCTAAACAGCCACAATTGCAAAGCACAAGACCAAACTAACAGAGTCTGTATTTCTGCTAGGCTTATTTCCAGCAAAGACCGCAGCCAGGACGAGCCTGTGCCTGCCTGCAGGACCTACCAGGGCACCAGCGCCCACCAGAGAGCACAGCAAACAGCCCTTCACACCCTGCGCGCTGCAGCAGGAAGAGCCAGTTCTAGACACTGCACTCTGCCTGCAACGTCTCCTTTTCCCCTCCATTTTCTGTCTTTCTCCACAGGCAAAAACATACACTGGAAGTGCAGCACTGACTCATGCAGGAGAAACAACTTGTATGTGTTCCCTTCTTGTCAAGAAGATGAAGAGCCTGTGTGTTGCTGGAAGCGTTCATCAAATTTGAATTCCCAGCTGGAATTGCAATCCAGGGACCCAGGTAGCAGAAGGTCATTGCAGTAAACTCCTCTGTGCCCGGACATTAGCATCGCCATCAATATTACAGTGCTCACCTTCATGATACTAGCAAGGATAACAACCCCCTCTTTATCGTGCTTCCTTTTACTTCACAGAAGAAAGCAGAAACAATAGTTAGCAAGTACAATGTGATTAACAGTGTAATAAAGATCAGAACCACTGCACGTTGTAAAATCTTTGCTTGGTTTTAGAGGAGTTCTTTGACCATTATTAATGACATTGTGCAATGAGGTCTGCAGCAGCATAGCAGCATTAGAAATGATTCACTGCCACAAGATGCTTCTCAACCATTATATTCAGGAATGCACAATTCTGCAAGCTTTTCCTGATCAATCTCTGTGCATAGAAATACGGGGAAGACACAGGATCTGTGAGGAATGAACACAAATCCCCACAGACTGAAAATAATACAGAGAGTTGTAAATATCTTATAGGCCATTCACTAGCAGATGTTTTAATTTTGTATGTAACACAAAAATTGTAGTTATCATTTGATAAGAAAAATGCTAGAGTCATTCCTCAATGGGACTGAATACGCAGATTCTATGCATGTTTATGCTACTGTGGAAAAACTGCAAACACACAGGCAGCCTCTGAAACATGAGCCATATGACAGTTTTCACACAAGAGAATCTGCAATCAGAAAATAAGTCGCACATACATTAGTAGATCAGGAAATCCTCGAACAATTTTTTCAGAACAGCTACTTTGAACCTGGAGCCTCTTAAACCTGAAGAGCACAAAATTATTTTGAGAACGGTCTTGGTATTTGCATTCTGACATTACATTAGAAGTCAATCCATTGGGTGGGGGGCACCCCAAAAAAAAAAAAACAAACCCATAACCACCCACCAAAACACATCCAAAACTTTTAACAGAGAACCCCCCAAAAAAAAAATCACTGTCTGGAAGAACCTGCTCACCATGAGAAGACTGCCTTCTTGCTAGCCAAATATCGACTGCTGACCTACATTAATATCAGCAAATACCAATTCAGTCACTAGGCAGACCTCACAAAACAGATCTCCCTCCGGGGAGATGGAAATCTTAGACAAGTGGCATATCAAACATTGCTGACGACATGTAATTTTGTGACTGTGCATTTCATAAACAACTAGGAGATTCAGTATAGCAATCCAGTGGAAAAGCAGCCAAGAGCCACCACATCCCAACAAGAACATCTGCTCTATGCACAGCAAACACGTAGTCTCCCAAGAGCAGGCATTTTCATGCCATACATAGCATTTTAACCCTGCAATCTCTTGTCACTAATCTATCCTAGATGGGGATGCAGTAGTTAAATAGAGATTTGGGTAGCTCTAAATGTTTGTTCCTCCAGTAATACAGTCTCATTTAAAAAATTGAAGTAGTAATTCAGCAGGGTCTGAAGGTTAAAATTTTAGTCATCTCCCCGGTGCCCTTTCACATGACTGTTCCCAAAGGAAATTCTGCTTCAAAGCATCACTATTTCAGGCCCCTGAATCAATAAGCCTCTGCTCTGAAATATACAATAGCAAGGGAATACACTTTCCCCATTGCTTTTAAATACACGCGTCCCTATCCTACACATACATATTGATCCCCTCTTCTACACTCACAAGCACTCCTTACATAGCCTGCTCTGCGCTCCTTTCACATCAGAGGCACGCACAACTTGCCTCATTATTCCCGAGCTCCTCCTGACTACTGCTGGACCGCGTAGGAGTTAAGCGCATGCTGCTGAGGGCCAGTGACGGAGCAGACCTAACTGGCTGCTGGTCAGCCTGCAGAAGCCACCAGGTATCTGGCAGTGCAGGTGAGGATGACTGCTGGGATGATTCGGCCATTGGCTGGGTGACGAGAAGTTAGGAGGCCCAGAGGTGAAAGCGACCTGCGCTAGTTTCACTGTGATAAAACACACAGACAAGGACTGGACAAGTCCACAGAGAAGCAGTACCATGGGCATGTCAACAACAAGCCCAGGGCCCTCTCCACAGAGGTGGGCAGCAGACAAACTTCTAAAGCAACTCTGGGATTTCAGAACTTGAAGTAACACCAAAGTGGAGTAATTTGTAAGTGGAGTTTTCTACCCCTATGAGCCCTGTCTTGTAGGGCTGGTGATGTGGTTTAACCCCGGCGGGCAGCTCAGCCCACCCAGTTGCTCACTCCCTCCCATCAGTGATTTGCCTACTTCTGCAAACAGAAGTAAGCATTAGGTTATAAGAAAACACTGATATATTGTGCTGGTCTGAACACGTGCATACATGGGCTCACACACCTCTAACTGCAGTTTGATAGTAATCAGCTCACTGTTCCACTGAACTTCTCATAGGTTTAATCCTGTCTTATCGGTCACATGAAACATACTTGCTGTAATCTCCTCAAACTGGAGATGATTTATTCCCAGCTAGACAGGGAAAAATGAGAGTGCTACAAGAGTTTATACTGGCAAAGATATGCTAGTGTAATGTAAAAGATTTGCTTTAAATGAACAATGGGATAGAAAATGCAGAGTTAGTGATGGCACACAAGCCCGCTCCCAGGCTTCGGTACTATAACCAGCTGGGAAAGAAAACTTTCAAGCCAGCCCAAAAGACCCCATACAGCCACCGCTTCAGTTGAAATAGGTTTTAGCTTGAAGGCAAAGATTCAGCTAGAATTTAAGTCTGGAATTTCCAAAATGTGTTTTAGTTTATTAAGATATTATTAACATCGGTAGAAAAGATAACAAATCAACTCATACAGGAGCCCAGACTCATATAAACGTTGTTAACAAAGTGATTCAGCAGGAGAGATATGACTATAACTGCCGTAAGATGCAAAAGCATAGGATACTTAGCAAAAGGCATACTTTTAAAGCAGCATCCTGGAAACACCATCTAAAACACCACTAATTCCTGCAATTGCTAATTCTGAAAGTAAAGTCCTAGATCCCATTTTAATATCTAGGCTGCAGTCCAAACTTCTGAATCAAAGCAACGCAACTACTGACCCTGTACAGTACTTATCTTTTGAAATCCCAGATGACTGCAGAAGGATGAACGGTACAGACAGGTGGCCTCCATCAGCCTCATTACATTAATCCTGATGAAAAGGCCCGGAAAGAGGCCTGGTTCTCACAATGTCCTACCTGCTGCTCTGTTGAGCAAGTTCCACCTAAATCAGATGCTAGACCTAACAGACGCAGCCACCAAGGCTAAAAGATACATACAACCAGAGAGACATTTTTGCACCAATCTTGGCTTTATCCTTCTACCTCTCTCTGCAACAGTTTATGTGTGTTCATCATAGATTTAAAAGGCAGTACCTTAAGGCATTGGATTTATAGCAAGACACAATTAAATGTCCTAATTTATCTTATTGTTGGGAAATTTCCCTATTCTAAGAGCTGTTTCTCCCTTGCTAATGTAATCCCATTCCCCCACCATCCCACCCTGAACAATCTTTCCCTGACCCTTCCCTGTTTATACACATTCAATAATCAAAGACTTTCATGTTCCCCGTTCACTGTCAGTTATCCAAATGATACAAATTTAGCCCCTTTGATCTTTCCTCACACATCAGTCCCTCCAGGCCCCTAATCACTTTTTTCACTCTTCTCTGAACTCCCTCCAGTAATGATGTGATTCTAATCCTCTGAAAGGAGAGGCTTTTGGCTTTGGTTCTTCGCACAGATGCGAGCAAACTAATTCAGAGTGACTTCACAAGCTCTGTGCATAGCACTGTCACAGCCGCCAAGCATTAAACCACGACACTGAAACAAAGATGGAATTGTCTCATGAACACTAGAGATGCCAGAAGCTGAAGGAAAACACAATGAAAATTAAAACGATGAACGGATCAGCACTTTATACAGCCATCAGGACTTTGTGTGAGTAAAAGCCACATTTAGGAGACAGGCACAGCTGTCTGCTGGATGCTTTTAAGAAGCGAGGGTGACAGTCCCAATATCTTACAAAACTGCAGTTCACATAGCAGCTTCATGATAAATACACCACGTAAACACTGTACAGAGTACGCGCTGGGGTTTTGCCCACAGTTAAGTGCCTGAGAGTTGTTTAACAATTAGCACATGGCATCTTACAGCAGCTGTATTTCAGTGGCAAGTGATATGAACCCTTCTCATACCGATAAAGTCCTTGGCAGCCCATCAAAGCAGGGGATACTATCAACACTTCCACCAAAGACCTCAGCACAACGGCGTCCAGAGGCTAGGCATGACCTATCAGTGCCATAATTCAAGTCTAGTTTTGAAGAGTTTCCAAATTTACAGATTTGTTTTTAAGTGAGTTAAAGCCACACAAAAAAGAACACATATATATATATATATGTATATATTTACGGTAGGGTAGCTGACAAAAAACATGTATTAGCATATATTAGCTGGTAGAGCTAAAAAAAAAGGATGCCTACTTCTTTCTTTCTAAAGGCACCACTTGTGTATTGATCTAGACAGAACACAAATAGAAGGCACAAGTAGCAAGTTAACATAATGATGAAGAAAAGAAACTAGAGATGCTATACACACATCTTGGTAAAGTCAGTTCAATAAAATCTAAAAGACAGTTAAGTAACAAGCTCTAACTTCACCTGTTATAGTCTGGAAACTCCTGCGTTGTAAAAAAAAAAAAAAAAAAAATCTTTCCCCCAAAACCCAGCAACCTAATTTTTAAAATTTGTTTTCCTGATGCCTATTTCTGACTTTTAAAAGAGAAAGATACTTTTTTTTCTTAAACTTTAAATGCTATTACAATCTTGCTTTAATTAGTAGTTCACTGGCTGACTGTACCCCATCGCACATCTTCATGTTGTAAGATCTTTAGATGTTTTTGCAGTTTTCCTCCTTTTATTCCGAGTTTCTTCCTCTACCATGTATGAGACAAATGGAGGGGATCTGGAGACAACTTCCTTGTACAAATTAAGAACAAATTTATGTTTCGTATGCTACTTTCACATGCCTTCACTATAACCACACAGCAGCAATGCTACAACAGCTCCAGCCCCTGCCTTTTCCCTCAACCTGGGGCAGACAAAAGCAGGGGCACAAGCTTCCCAGCCAACCTGGTGTTTTGTTACAGTCTCCCCTCAGCTTTAGCAGGCAGGTTGCAAAGGAGGTGGAGGAATAATATCAAACATGCTGCACACATGGATTTGGGATGCAGAGGAAAAGGAGTGAAACAACAGAACCAGATGAAGCCGTGGCTCCTTTTGTCTCTCTTCAGCACAACTCTTCTCGAGAGCAGAACAATGCGGCAGGACATAAGCACTGATCATTTCAAAGAGGTGATTATGCTAGTTCCAGTACCCAAGAGACCTAAGACTACTAATCAGAAGTTAATCCTGATGCAGGGAATCTCATGGTAAGGAAAGACCTTATGTAGAAAGCAGCAGGTATATTAGGGACACCACATAGTATAGTCAGGCTACAAAGACATTTGAGCCCACCTGAAGGGCAGAAGGGCACAGGGTTTGCCTCATTTCAGTACCAGGCTACCTAGCTGAGGTCAGCACTCACAGCAGAGACGAGAGCAATTCCCCATAGCCAAATTCAAATGTACAAATGGCTAATGAATTGAGAGGCATTAGAGCTTGTTTCCAGGTAACACAAGGCACTCTTTAATGTGATGAAGAGTTCAACACAAGGTATTCTTGCTCTCCCAACTCATGGCAAATTGATCCAGGTCACACAAATACAAACACACACAAGCACACACACAAAATCTGTGTCTGGTTCACTGACTTCATCGACAGTACAGCTCCAGAAACATCTGTGATGGCCCTTCTTGGCACGGAAACCATCCCTGAGAAATGAATACCCTACAAGAATGCTAGCAGAATATACCTGCTTATTCTGAAACGACAGTCTGCAAGGAAGCTGACATTTTCAGAGCACGCTTGGTGGCTTTATTTAAGTACTGACTGGGGCAGACTATTCCAAACATGCTGCGCCTCATGACAGGTATCTGACCACTGAACAAGTCTCCATAATTGCACAAAGCCTGTTCACTACATGCCAGTAGAAAACACAAGACAACTCTAAGCCATCCAACAAAGGACCCTAATTTTCCTCAGTATTCGACTTAAGATTCTTCCAACTATTCTACATTAATCTCTCCCTGATTAGAAATCCATCAGCACTGGTCCCATGTCCATTTAAAATACAGCAAAATCTGAGTTCTTCCTATTCTTATCACCACCAGATAATTCACCACTAAACCATTCTAATCCACTCAGTGTGTCTCACATCTACATGGAAGTGTGTTCAATTGGTACACAAGCATTTCAGTGTCCCCAAATATCAGACTTGCAAATTAGTTCAATTGTCTCACACAGCTGAGCTAAATATAGCTTACCTGCAGCCTTCAGAAATTCCTCAGAATCAGTGCCTGCAGAGGCAATACTGAAGACTGTTGACTGGACACCCAAAGGCATTGCAGATAAAATAGTGTATGGCATTGCTACCAAAATTTCAGAACTAGAAAGTGACAGCTTTGAGACTCCATCTGCTTCACCAGAAAGGATACAACTCATGCTCCGTGCAGCCCAGCCGAGAACCAGCCAGTGGTTAGGTAACCTGTGGCTGGTTAACTCACACAGCCGAATCACAGGCCCTGCATACTCTGACCAGAGGCGGGGGTCGGTCTCTTCTCCCTAGTAACAAGCGATAGGACAAGAGGAAATGGCCTCAAGCTGCGCCAGGGGAAGTTTAGGTTAGATATTACGAAAAAACTCTTCACCGAAAGGGTTGTCAGGCATTGGAACAGGCTGCCCAGGGAGGTGGTTGAGTCTCCATCCCTGGAGGTATTTAAAAGAAGGGTAGATGTGGTGCTTGAGGATATGGTTTAGTGGTGGACTCGGCAGTGATAGGTTAGTGGTTGGACTCGATGATCTTAAGGGTCTTTTCCAACCTTAACAATTCTATGATTCTATAAACTAAGTCCTGAGACTCTATGGTGACTGAAGAACAAAACCAACTTCATAAAACTTTATGAATTTCCAACAGAACAGCCCCTCTCGGTGATATTTTCCATGTTCAGATTTCACTCTTCACGAGGCTCAGGGGATCACAGCCCTCTCCTAGCTTTTACACAAGTCAAACTGTTTATAAAACCCCTCTGACGCTGCCTCTAATTCCTTGTATACTCTTTGCTACATAGCAGCAGTCCGATATTTCAGGCTATTTCCCTTAGTGCATTTTCTAGTGAGCACATAAATAAACTATGCCAAATTGACTGTAATTTGACAACTAGTAAGTAAATACCCTTTAAATTCTTTCCACAGAAGTGCTGCCTGATTAGCGTATTCTTCACTATAGTTAAAAAAATAAATTTCTGACAAAGGAAGGTACTTTTATCAGAATCCTTCCTGATGGAAGAAAACTTCCCATTTTATGCACAGGAATTACACCAGGTCCCTAATCATACTGGAATTACCCGTACTCCAATCTGATCGGTCACCCTCTCACAGCTAGATCCCATGTGCACAGCACCAGGTCTCCTCTGGGTAGGATACAGATCTCCTGCCTTCTCACACATCAAGTGAAAGCCAGGAGAAGCCTTATGCAAAAGACAGATGGCTGAAACAGCTCAAAATGCTGCATTTCAGTGATTAAAAGGTATCAAAAGTAAGAATCAGCCTCTGTTGGGACACAAAGGATCACATCCAACAGCTATATGCCTGGAAGGGCACAAGGTGCTGTGCTATGAGCACAGAGGAGATGGTATTCATCAAAGCAGGATTCAAACCAGAAAAATGCTGACAGAAGCACAACGATAGGAATCGCAGCAGCAGGAGCCGCCATCTCAGCGCCAGTTTAATGGCCACTGGTGACACGTCTCCATGGCAGCAAAGGCTGCAGTGAAACTGCTGCCTGAGAAAGGATGGGTCCGATCACGGGAGGACTGGGAGACTAAACAACAAACGCTCCAGCTGCAGCAGTCTGGCTCTCTCCCTTCCGTGCTTCTAAATGAGAGACTTGAGATAAATAGAAATGAAAACCCTTCTGGAACTTGGTCTGTAACAAAGCCAGTTCGTGAGCCTCAGCACTGCAAACCTTTTCCTTCAGATGGGGGCACAACAGAGGAAAACTAGGTGCAGGGCTGTAGTGCAAAACCTCTAGGGTAAG
Source organism: Phalacrocorax aristotelis (assembly GCF_949628215.1). Taxonomy (NCBI): domain Eukaryota; kingdom Metazoa; phylum Chordata; class Aves; order Suliformes; family Phalacrocoracidae; genus Phalacrocorax; species Phalacrocorax aristotelis. The sequence continues at coordinate 6,669,704 of NC_134290.1, read as the reverse complement.
AATGCTTTGAACAAGTTCAGGTGATTCAGGGACAAGCGATTTTAATGCAGCTCTGAGTGGCCTTCTGCACAAGACAGGAGCTTCAGTGCTGCCTGCATCCAAATTGCCTAACAAGTCTGGCTGAACACCTCAAAGGATTCAATGCTGTTCAAATGAGAACATTATTTTCCAATGAAAATAAGGATCAGGCAAGGAAATGCTTGGGTTCCACTGGAACCTGCATTTGTCAAATGGATTCAACTGGACATGGCGAGTCAAACAGCTGCAAATACAGAGGTGGGCGGGGACACCTCTTTGTATACCTTCGCTGATTACCAAAGACCAAGACAGACCTGAGATACAGCTTGATACTAACGTAATTAGCATTTTGACATTTGGTACAAGCGGCACTAGGCATATTCTGGGATGAACTAGTATATCTGCATACATTGCACAGATTATCTCGGGGTGGGGTCCAGCTTTTCTAGGATTTACTACAAATGCCCCAGATTTTGCAGAAAAGTAGATAGGTCAAGCACCTATCAGGACCATAAAGATTCTAGTAATCTTGCTAATAATGTCTCTGGAGACACCTGCAAGATCTGGGGTCACTTATGCTGCAGTGAAACACATGTCTACAAAGAAGGTCCAGGTTAATGTAGCTAACCTGAACATCTATAATGGGGTGAATCCTAGTTTTAGCTGCTTATTGTAACAAAAACATTAATCAGTCAACACTGAGATGATTAACAGGGTAAGATTAAGGTTAAAACTAGAAAATCTGTTAACCTATTTAAGAAATAAATGTTGTTCCTGGCAGGCCAGTAGTCTTTTAAGCCTCAAAGTTTAGATGCTCTAAGCAATCAGGAGACGGACTCATGCAGCCAAAGGCTCTGCATGAAGACTAACGGAACTCTAGTTGTCCTGCCACATCAGAAGACATGTACTTTCTCCCTAAACCAAGCAGAGTGTACCATAGACCACTGCTATAGCTTCAGCTGCAATAGACATGCTGTACCACAACCACTGTATGGTGGGACTTGAGAAGAAAGTCTGAGCTAGTAGGAGGTTGCTACATACAACAGGAAGGGCGGGGGGAATCACATCAGGATCTGGAATGGCAGATTCAACTTCACATCTATATCATAACAACAATGAATTCAGCTCATAACAAAAGTTTTAGTCAGAGAACTAAATTCACCCAGCCTGCCTATTCCAGTCTGCGTATATGCTTGTCATTCAACTGTCACACTTATCCATTCTCTGTGTGTTGTGAGAATAATTAGGAAGAATTTTAATTATGCCTCAGAAGACATACCTTCTCAAGGAGACAGAGACACGCAGTCCACCTGCATCTTTCAGTCTAATTTCCCTTAGGAAAATTTCCCCCTAATGCATCATTTCGCATCAGAAAAACTACTACACAGAGCAACTCTCCAGACTTTACTAATTGTTAGTTTGGTGTTTATCACTTCCTGCTTTTTAAAGCCATGCTAAAGCCGAAAGATGGCCTGTTCAGAGGGATGCTGAACCACAGAAATGAGAAAAGAAATGCTGAGGATGCCAGGGGTCCAGTACTTTCAAAGCACAGATTTAGGAATATCAGGAACGTTGTCATCTTGACAAAGGACACAGCTCAATGCACAACCAATACACAAAGTGCTGTAATAATCCATACCCTGACACTGATGAGAATGCTCAGTTATGAGATTATAATGTAAAAATATGGTTGGATAACCAGAATCAAATAGCAATATAGTGCCTTGGACACTTCACAGGTAACTAGAGGTTGTTACACCTGCTGGATTTTGAGGTGTGGGGAAAAAGAAAAAAAGAGTCCAAAAGGCTCAGCTTTAAGTATTTATTTCAAGTCTTATCACAGACAGTTTTCCTCAACAGCAGAACTAGAATATGAAGAAATAACAGGAAAGCAAGCTAAAGAGCTGTCAGTCCTGACAAAGTAGCCCCTGCAACTTATTCTGCACCTACTTTTCAATAGGACTGGCATCTTACAGACAGCACCATCCACATGGCACAACAGTTGCCAATGCTTTTGTGGTTTGGACTCTGAAAAAAACAGAGAATAAGATGACAGTGATTCAACCTGCACCCAGGAATCTCGGAATTAAGCATGACTGTAACTAGCTAGTTACAATCACAATGGTATCAAGACCTTTCCTCAGGTGAAACTGAACATACGTATTTTTGCTGCCAAGACCCTTGTTCTGTAACGGTGGGAACCAAAAAGCATTCCTACTCTCCCAAGACTTCTCCTGTGCATTAAAGAAAACTACAGAAGAGCTAAAGTGAAATCTGGGGAAATTAGTAATAGGAAGAGCATGTGATTGCTCTTTAGCAGAACTGTAAAGAATTTACCCTGCCTTCCTTCATTACTTAAGTATCACATACTAGATTCTCTTCTCATAAAAACTGCTTATTAGCCACCTGACTAATGAAGCACATGGCCATCCTCAGTAACGTGCTACCCCACACCAGCTGGCTCCTCCACCCATGTCAGCTTGATGCAGCTGCCATCATTAACTTCCCAGAGAGAGCTCTTCCACTTTGCTGGAGACCAGATGACAGTCTGGTTCACGTTCATTCCCTGGGTGCCAATCACAGTAACGTCTGTCAGCCTTTCAGACTGCCCTGACAGGCTGACACCAAAGCTCCAGTGAATTTCAGGTCCTGAGCCAGAAGGGCTGGTTACGGAATCTAGCCCGACCCCCATGAAAGGCAGGCCAGAACCACCTGCCAAAGCACCATGACACTTCGCTCAACTCCCATGCTCTGTCTAGAAACATAATCTTCACGCAAAGCCACCAAGCGCAGAACAAGCCACACCCCTGCAGAACTTGTTCAAATAATTCTTTATGGCTAAAACCATACATTTTTCTAGTTGAAATGAAGCTTTCAGTCATGAACCCTTATTCTGGCTCATCTCAGGAAAACACCATTAGATAGCAAGTGACTTCACAACACAAATTCTTCAGCATCAGAGTGTATGGCAGGACCTTTCATATCTGGAGCTTTTTTTGCGGACTCAACAGAAGTGTCAAACACTGAGATGGGAGTTGCAAGCACAAATACGGCACTGCCTTCAGCCCACAATAGCTTCTGCTCACAAGGTCACTCTATACAATCCTGTCAGCTCTGCCCAACTGTAGGTCAAGAATCATGCGTGATGCTACAGTCTGACACTGCAGCCAAAACATCCTAGTAGGTGAGACCGCTGCTAGTGAATAACTGCTCCAGCAAGGATCCCGCCTTGGAATCCAAACCGTCAATTCTTACTTGTTTGGTCATGTCATGGCAGGAGAAGACATGAATGGAAAGAAGGGAGTATTCTCCCTGCTTATGACAAGCTGCATCACACTGGGCATCCGAGGAACCTGCAAAGCCTACACACTACCCACGTTCCCTGAGAAACCACTGACAACCTGCAGTGGGCTGACCCTGGTCAGCAGCTAAGAACAACACAGACACTCACCCACTCGCCCCACAAGTGGGACAAGAAAGAGAAGTGCAAAGGCAAGAAGACTCATAGATGAAGATAAAATGAAGATAAAAAATAGTTTAATAAGCAAAGGAAAGAGAAAGAATACTACCACACACACCCCAAAAAAACCCAAGACCAAACAACAAACCCACAAGTGATGCAAAGGCAATCACTCACCACCTCCCACAAGTAGATCAAGGCCCAGCCAGTCTCTGAGCAATGGCTACATTCCCAGAAAAAGCCCTCCCCTCAGTCTCCATTGCTGAGCACATCATCATACGGCATGGAACATCCCTTCAGTCAGCTTGGGTCAGCTGTGTCCCCTCCCAGCCCCAGCCCACTCCAGAGACAAAGTGAGAAACAGAAGGCCTTGATGCTGCACAAGCACTGTTCAGCAACAGCCAACACATTGGTGTGTCATCCACACTGTTCTGATCACAAATCCAAAATAGCACCGTGTTCCATCCGAGCCAAAGCAAGCACACAACCCTATGCTAAACCACAAAACCACACTAACTATCCTCCTTAGCACGCAGCTCACCTACCAACCACAGCATGAATGCTGTGTTTTTCATGACACACATCAAAAAACAAACAAAAGACCCAGACACCCAGTTAGTTTACTTGTGTCAACTATGAGTGAGTCTGATACGATGCCTTGAATACCTGTAAATCATTTAGCACATGAATGGCTTTACAGTCGGCCTTACTACTACTTGGTATTCATGCAGTTAAGTACAGGCAAACATGGGCAGTGAACTTAGATGCTACGAAGCACATCAGAGCACAAAGTGCAAGCTTCAAAGGCCACCTCTTTGGGATGAAACAGAAGTCCAGGAACAACCATGGCTTTGGGGAACTTTACATCTCTCTTGCTGACTACCTGTGCAAAAGATTAAGTCTTTCCCTACATTTCTTTACCCCGCAAAACATAGGTCTATTCATTCTAACAACTGCACACATCCACGTCCAAAGCCACAGACCTCCAAACTCTGGGGAGAGGAAAAAGGCTGCAGAAGACAGTAACCAAGCCACTGGAACACCTCCTTACTAATTATCCCAGAGTTACATTTGCTATGTAACTAAGGAAGAAAGCATCTCAGACTTCAGCAAAACTGTCTTCAGCAGCTTATGGAATGCTTCTCTAAGCCATGATGCAATTAACTGCCAAGAAAATGCTGAGGCAGGCAGAATAAGGAAGCTATAACAAATCAAGTATATAATCCTACAGCATTTACATTTAAAACAGCTGAATTGCTTATAACTCAAAAGTGCTGTAGCATGTTTACAATTTTATTTCATAAGATCTAGACGTCTTATCCCCCGAGCAGGACAAATGAAATAACCCAGCTTCAAAACCAAAATGGGAGACAACTCAAAAAAAGGCACAGCTCTCCAGAGCTTCCTGACCTAGGTGGTAATACCTGCTATCCTGAACCCCCAGCACACCCCACAAAGTCACTGCAAAAATTCAGAACCACTGAAGGACGACAATTACCCCAGAAGTTCTAGATTAGCTCATAGAAAATTTAAGTAACGTACAATATGGAGCTCACCAGGTTCGGAAAACACTGTCGCATAAAAACAAGGGTGCAAGAGCTTCTTTTTTTTTTTTTTTCTTCCTGAGTTGGAAGGGACCCACAAGCATCATCAAGTCCAGCTCCTGTCCCTGCACAGAACAAGCCCAAACTTCACACCATGTGTCTGAGGGCATTCTCCAAGTGCTTCTTGAGTATCGCCAGGCTGGTGCCGTGATGCCTCCCTGGGGAGCCTGTTCCAGGGCTCCACCAATCTCTGGATGAAGGACCTTTTCCTAATATCCTACCTAACCCTCCCCTGGCACATCTTCCTGCCGTTCCCTCGGGTCCTGTCATTGGTCACCAGAGAGGAGAGGTCTGCGCCTGCCCCTCCTCCTCCCCTCATGAGGAAGCTGCAGAGCGCCATTTGGTCTCCCGTCAGTCTCCTCCTCTCCAGGCTGAACAAACCAGGTGACTTTAGCTGCAGCTTGTAGAGTTTCCCCTCTAAACCCTTCACCAACTTCGTGGCCCTCCCCTGGACACTCTCTAGTAGTTTTATATCCTTCATATACTGTGGCACCCAAAACTGCACCCAGCACTGGAGGTGAGGCCGCCCCAGCGCGGGGCAGAGCGGGACAACCCCCTCCCTCGCCCGGCTGCGATGCAGGGCTCGATGCCCCCCAGGGCACGGTTGGCCCTCTTGGCTGCCAGGGCACGCTGTTGCCTCACGTTCAACTTGCCATCGACCAGAACCCCCAGGTCCCTCCCTGCAGAGCTGCTCTCCAGCCTCTCATTCCCCAGGCGGTGTGTACTTCCAGGGTTGCCATGCCCTAGGTGCAAAATATTCTTGATGCAATATCCAGTCAACTGGCAGAGAGAGAAAAGCAACTGTTGTTAAACTGTTGAAAAAGGCTTGAAATCTTGTCTATCTTCAGCATTGAAACAGATACCAAACCATACACAACAACCAAAACAGTAACTATCCTTGAAATTAATTTACAGTATAAACAGTCTATTCCTTCTTTCCTTAACTCTCTAAATTATTTGTCAGAACGTTATCTTCCCCAAGGTCATATATTATCCCATAACAAAACATCAAGTGAGCTCTTTTGAATCAATGAAGTGTACAAAATTTCCATCGTCCTAAAAGTCTCACAAGACAATACCTTTTTAAAAAGCAATGGAGGGGAGAGTTGGGGGACAGGGTGAGGGAAAACGGACATTTCTATAGACTCTAAAGACTTCTATAGGACTCTATTAAAAATATATATATATCACAAAACCCCCTGCTTCTCTCCTAAAAGAAAGTAAAGGCAAGGACTGCTGGGCTGAAATTGCTTCTAATTGCTCAGAAGATAATGCCAGTTAGCAATGAAAGAAACCCACAAACCCCACAAAACATTTTTAATTTCTGCCAGCTACACAAAGTACAGAATAAATATTCAAGAAAAACGTACAAAAGTGACACCTGCACCCAAAAAACTCATCATCATGCACCCAGCTGCAATAAGATGTATGACACACTGTGACCTAATTCTGAAAGATTTTGCTGATTTTAATATCTGGCCTTACCAACCTTCACTATGACAGAAAAATGCAAGAGACAAAGGAGTCCTGGACTTCCTCCCCACCACTGCAGAGCAGGTCACACTGTTTTTAACAGTGGGAACACTGCAGATTTCAAAGTATCAGGTACACGTTCAGAGTCATCAGAGCTGAAGCACAGCTTATGCCCATATGGCAAATTCCTCTCTTTAATGTAACTTTGATACCGAGATGTGTTAAATCTTTGATTTTATTGGCAGATGCTGACTGTATTTGCCTAACCTCTGAAGCCTGCTGATTGACTGTGTTAATGCACTTTTTAATGGATGAAAAGGGAAATGACAGCTTTTGGCTTACTTCCAAGCACATTTCTTCACTGCAAAATACCCTATAGCTCAATTTGCTTTTGACACAACCTAAGAAATCTATTCTTTATTGTGTTGCTAATAACTGGAGGCATACTGAAGAAAACAGGAGCAGGACAGGAACACTTACTGAGGGAGCTACTTTACTTCCTGAAAGGAAGATGTTTTCTTCCTTTCTTTAATTTGAGCGGCATTGATCTACCTCAGAAAATCTCAGACAAAAGTTGAACATTACTTCAAAATAATTTCTCAGCTCTCTCTACATCAAAGCGTAGCCCCAGACTTTGAGAGCAGCAGCTATGCTAACAAGAAGCTAGCGGTCCAAGTGTCAGTGGTAATTTGCATGGACTGCTGAGGGCAGGGAGACTGCGTTCTTACACATGATGAAAAATCTTTATTTAAATGCAACCACAACAAAAACCCGCAGCTGATGAAGCCTCACCCTCACGATGGAGATTCAGCTGGAAGGAAAATGACTGTGACTTCTCTGATACAACTCCTGCTGCACTCCGTTCAGCCTCTCTGTGCTCCACTGGTTTATTAATAGTGCAGTACTGCATGAGGCCAAACAGAAAACAGGGCTCTGTTACTCCTGGCACTGAACATACACACAAAGCAGTAGTAGACATACATAACTTCTGGCTTAAGGAGAGAAAACATGCAGGACACCGGGAAGAAGAGAATATAGAAGCAGAACAGTGTCATGGTCAAGAACTGCATCCCAGTAAGGCTTTCTTCAGCAGCAGGAAGTGAACTGGCACTAAAGTGTATCAGTTAAAATGGATTAAAAGTAGAGAAAAGACTGTACAGTCTCTAAGGACAAAGCTCTGCTTTGCTCACCCCGTTCCCAGGTGGGCTAGAGGTGTGACCCCTCTACCAAGCTTCTATGAGATCAGGCTGCCAGGTAGGGTCCACAGAATGTATAAGGCCAACTGGACAAAGTTGGGTAGCACGACAAGAGACCACAGCACAGATCTGCCTTACGCGGTATAAAGCAGGGACTGCAGATGGTGTACCCTGCCCAGCAGAACTTTCAGAACTAGGTCTGTACAATGCAGGTGTGCACACTGCAACCTGCCTGCAGGTCCCAGCCACACACCTCCTCTGGAAATTTCCAGGTCACCTTCTCCATCTGTGTGCCTTTCTACTTCATAAAACTGTACAACAACTCAGGTTGGAGAAGACCTAAGGAGGTCATTGAATTCACTCCCCCTTTGTCTGTTTGTTAGCCTCCAGCTACTTCTTTCTTTATCCATGTACTCAGGTCCAGCTGAGACATATCCATAGTGCAATGCTGAAATGGGGGGGGGGGGGGACACACGCAGAAGAAGAGGCAGAAGAACAAAACAAACACTTGAAAATGCAGAAAGTTCTGTTAAAACCTAGGAGTCTACCTTAGCTGCATATGCAACTATCTCTGCTACAAGGAATTTGATTATTAATCAGCAATTACAGAAAATACCAAGATGCAGTATATATCCAGCTTGTTCAAGCTCCCCTCAATTTCCGGTGGATATAAATCTATAAACAAACAAACCTGTTCAAAAATCCAGCCAGATATTTTTTTAGTACCCAAGCAAACTGGGAGAGAACAATCTTAAAGCCTCCCTAGGAGAGTAACGAATTTCTCTGACAATATAATTTGTTATGGACATCCACAGCACTTTCAAGGTGGGGAAGAAGGCACTGAACCATCTCGTTAACGTGTCTGGAAGCCTCCTAGTTGTCCTTTACTCATCCTTAAGTCTACAAAATGCTATTTGCTCTTTTGTATCCCTGAAATAGTCCTGGGTCTGAGCCTAATTATGAATCTCATTTTACTCTATGAATGTCAACCATGATGGCAACTAGAGTCTACTGCACCCATTTTATAACAAGAGCCTGACTCCTTATGTGGGCCTGGTAGTCTGTGACAGGGCAAAGACGACCATTAGCAGAAAAAGAGCCTAATCTAATTCAAAAATAGATGGCTGTAACAGTGGCCATTTATTTTGCAAAACTTCCTATCTAGAAAATAACAGCAAGAACAGAGGCAGAGTTTTAAAAGAAAAATGCTTTTTTAAACACAAAGCTGATTTGGCTATGCAAGGTCTGCTGACTATCCATGGGACTCTGACCAACCAAAGCTCACCAGCGTGATAAGATCATAACGATGGAAGCTGTGTTCCAAAGTCTGTTGCTTTTCAAAGACCTGTAACTCTAATGTCTTCTACGGTAAGAAGACTTGTGGCTCAGAAAGTCCCCACTAGCCAAAACTCATGGCTTCATGGCTCCTTAGTACCTCTCAGGTGTAATTAGGAAACCAGAACTCCCACTGCCAAGAAGGCACCAGGGACAAGCCAAGGAACCAGCAAGTCAGGAGAGAGAAGACACTGTGGTATGCATTCCACATTGTGGCAGAGTGGCAATGGCGTTTCGCTGCCCAGATATATCAGGTATGGGTCTGCATCTGAGCAAGGGCTAAGATTCAGAGCCCAGAAATTCTCAGAAGGGCTCTCCAAACATAACAGATTAATATTTCTATGGAAAATGAGATGGTGCCAAGTCATAACAGTCTCTGTAAAATCCTAGTTAACACGAATAACACAGCTGGGTACTTTATATATCAGCCTTCTAAGTCCCTCCTTCCTGCCACTTAAGAGTAAAAATAGTGGAATGTTTTATGGAGATTAATTCATGGCTGCGTAGGTGTGATTCCACTTTAAGAAAAGGCAGAACTGCTAGCACCTTGCAGTCATCCATATGGGAGGTGTCTAAGGAGACAGGAGGACTACCTAAGGATAGTCTGCATTAGTGGCATTTTCTGAAGGAAATTATGCTAACGGGAGACTTGTCAGGGAAATGTGGATACTTGGCAGAATATCCCTGGAATTACTTTTCCTTCCATTGCAAACTTGAGTTTCAAGGTAGATGAGCTGGCATCATCACCTGGCAGGTTACAAGATAATCATAACAGAAAAGAGAATAATAATGACAAGGTAAAAAGAAAACCACAAAACATTCTGGAAGAAAAACAGCATAGTTTACCATGAGATCAGAGACTTATTTTATCACCCTGACGGCAGTTTAGTTCAGAATGTATTTTGGCATGTTTCTCTACAAATACATAGCACCTGAATTAATTTGAAGAGGTGGCAGCTCCCAGAACTGCATGATTTTATTTGGGTCCTGTACTAGCAGAGCTGCCTGAGAGAAGGGCCTCAGCCAACAAGCCCCAGGCAGCAAGGTTACTCCCCAGGGCTGCGAGGCCGCTTTTACACCACAAAATCCAGGCTGAAGAGCCTGCCTCCTCCACGCTAGTTGTGTGCCCAGAGGAGCAGCAGATGCGGACTTCTACCCAAGCAAGACCCAAGGCAGACTGGCTTCCAGCCATGCTGAGTATCTCTGCACTTGAGCCTCCCCTACAGCAGCACAAAGCCTTTTTTCTCTGCCTGCTGGGAGCCAGCCTAAGTCCGCACTGGCTCATACTGAGCCAAACACAAGCCGTCCTGTGTCTGGGTGTCTCCACATCAACATCTTCAGCCTACAGGGGAAGCAGCCCATTTAGACACAACACTGCAACCCAAGGTACCCAGCCTCCGCAGACCACAGTGTGAGACAGCCACCTAGTTCTTCAGGCATCAGACCAGTTCAGCTAGACTCACTAGTATAACACCCAACCGCTCCACTGTGGCAATGGCAGGCCAAACAACAGTTTGTGTCTAGGAAAGATTCAACCGATTTCTACACTAACTGCAAGAAGTGCTTTTACAAACTATTTTCTATTAAAAGGACAAAAGTTATTTGCAACTAAAGCCACATAACTTAATTCTCATTCCAGAGCTTCAGACTAGGCCATCCCATAAACATTTCCATAGCAACTGTATAATTTTGTTCCAATGAAGTGTACATCAGGCAAGAAACTAAGCAAGCCTAGATCTAGGTTACTGAAATAGCTGAAGTAACTGAATTGTTCATGCTCCCAGGAAAGGCATGTAAACATAGTTTGCAGTAAGATGTCACACTTAGGTTCATCTCACAATCCTTATTTACTCCATTAGATGTAGCAAGCTAGTAAATAATAAAAATAAAAGAAAGAGTAAGCAGCTTTGATAGGAAGAGTTGCATTTCCATTTAATGGCAAATAAGGAAAAAAAAAAAAAAAAATCACAATAGTAACACCAAGGCTTGGGCCTCCGAGCAGCACGGCACCATCAGAGCCGGTGGCCACTTCGCCCGCAGCCTGGGCCAGGACAGCACTGCTCTTCTCTTCTCTCCCCTGGGAGCACAGTGAGCCCAGGGAGCCAAGCACCCTGAAACCAAACACGTTCTCCGTGGATTTGCTCCCAGGCAGCCCAGCCACAGGATCCCCTCGCTGCACAGCGGAGCGAGCACCTGCACCCGCCCCAGGGTGAGAGGTGCTGTGCAGCCCCAGGGGCAGGACGATGGCAGCGGTCGTCTGTATCAGCTCAAGCCACGAAGTCTTGCCTTTGGGGAAACAAATCTGAGCTATACTGATGGCACAATCTGTATGGCTTTAATAAATATTCCAGGACAAATACTGCTGCCATTTTTAACTGTGGCTAACCAAAGGGTAATGGTCTCGAGATGATTCCAATTAATAAATTACCTGTGTCATTGGTTTATTTATAAAGTCCTGGTTTTCTCAGCACAGGAGAAAGCAATCACAGAACATTTCCCTAGTCATCAGCCCAAACCTTTTTAAGCCAGCATGCCAGTAAAAAAAAAAAAACCCTGCCATCCTAGGCTTCTGCTGTTCTCCCGCACTAGGCATTTCTCTTGCTTAGTTTTGGACCACTTTGTTCACCTCGTCAAAGGAATCCTCTCCCACTCCTCCACACACATGCTCTCCTTCCCTTCCCATGCTCTCTATGGCTGAACCAGTCCATCCAACCCCTATCAATAAACTGTACAACCTCACTTTGCCTGTATTTTGTCAGATTTGTACGCTTAGCTGTTCCTGTCAAATCAGTATTCCAAGTTTCCAGTTAAATATACTTAGCAATAGAAGTTGCTGCTGTTCTTACAAATTGACCCAGGAAACGCTATTACAAGGGTCCATTGACCTGAGCAGGGGATAAACTTCTGCTTAAATAAAGTAGCACAGAGAAGAATATTACAAATATGCTAAAAAGCACTAATTCCTTTTGGCAGCTGCAGACTCAATTTTTTCCACGTAACATTGAGAAGTGACGTTCAAACTTGTCAGAAAGACTCTAAATCACAAAAGTCTTTTTCCAGTGTTCAATTCAAATACGGAAATCTGATGAACATATACAAATACATCAAGATAATAAACCATGCAGAGGAGTGTCTACAAAGCCAAGTCAACACAAGTTTGATGCTCTGCAAGAGGACAGAGACATGGGCCTTTACATAAGTGAAAGCTCTGGAACGCAGTGCCAATCAAGGACGTAAGCCTTGCTGAGAGGCAGGTTGCACTGATTTGAGCATGGCACTGTGCTGATTTTGCATGCAGGCAGAGCGGGTTCACCTTGTCTCCAAGCAGGGGAAGAACAAGTTGCACTGACCTACAACAGACTGTCTAGTCATGTCCCTCTCCTTGCCCCATTCATTTACTCTGTTACAATCTTCTCCAGTTTTCCCCACACTGAAGAGGCTTCTTACCCACACAGCGTGCAAACCACACTTGAAGTTTCACTTTGACTTGGCATCCATGATTACGTAACACACGTACAATGTGCACGTTTTGCACCTTTGCTATAAGGAATAAGTTCTTACCTTTACTGAGTATCACATCGCTTTGTGCACGTTATTGATTTTTCTTCTAAATCAAGCTAAGTTTTAGTAGAAATTCAGTTGGATGAACAGGATTAAAAGGATGATTTTAGATATACCAGAAGGTTACAAAGCCCATTCACAGTAATGACGGAAGACTGCATTAATCCCCTAAAAGGATTCAAATGCTGCAACTAACACAATTCCATTTCTTAACAGGAACAAATTAAGACAATTTCCCTTGCAGAAATTTCCATAATTAAAAGTAATTATCATCTTCTCTGAAATACTCTGGTACAGCACCTACTGCAAAGAGTATTCCTATCGAATGTACTATTTAGGAAATATAGGAGGAATTGTTTCTTGCTGTATTGTATGTTGTCATAACATTGATTAACCCACAGAGTTCTGCTCTGCCACAATATGCATCTATCTTTGATAACAACAACATGAATCACCAATCCCTATCTAGTGATCCTATCATTAGGTTATTATGAAAGCCTAAAAGATACAGATTTTTAAAAGTACATGCAGAGAAGAGGAAGAATAAACCACTTCCACAGATCAAGTCAAAGGAAGATCAAGTCATAATACTGCATCACCCAGAGAAGTTCTTTTCTGCTGAGTAAATCAAAGGCTCCAAGACACCATTCTGATGTGCATTCTTTTCAGGCAACAAGGACAAGTATGGCAACAGCTGCTGCAGTACTTGTAAAAACTGTATAAACTCAAATAAAACACCAGAGGTTACAAGAAACTAAGCTTTGCATTTTTGATTCTTGTGCATAAGGAAAATGGACGTCAGGAAAATGTAATGTCAGTTATTCGCTATTTTTCATAAGCAGACAGGTACAATCCCACGTTATCTTGTCACCAACCATAGGAACAAAGTCTGCTGGACTGCTGCTGCCTCTGCACATCTCCGTTGCCATATAATAGCTCCCTTTATACTTTACTCCTAATCCTAGGCTGCTAGGGCACAGACTGGGGTTCCAGCAGTACAGCAAAATAGAGCCTGCTCTAAGCTCACAACAAGAAGTAGCGCAGTGTTAACTAACTTCTGCAATACCTGAAAAAACAGTGATGGCTTGAGCTTGCCCATAGCATAACATCTTCTGAGCATTTTAGAACATCAGTTTTCAAACAAAGCTTACGACAGCTCATGCCCTACCCAACAATTAAATAGTAAGATCAAAGGGCCAATCTTTTACCATGTCACAAGACCCTAAATATTCAGACAGGTGGAAGTCAGTAATCCACACAGCAGAAGACCCTGAAACAGAGGTACTAGAGATGACAAAAAGCAACATCAATCTCATAGCAAAAGACAAAACGATAATACTTTGGGGGGCTGTCACCTCAAAAATTGCTGGGTATTTACTGTGTTCACAGTATGGAAAGAATGTTTGCAAAACCGAGCAGGTGTCACACCATTTTATTACACCTATGAGATGGAAAGTCAAGAGGTAAAAACCCTATCATATATTAAAAACTTTGGATAATGCACTGGAGTTACAAATTGCACATTACTTCCCATCAGAACATGTGGGGTACAGGGCAAGGCTGATTAGGCTTCACAGGTTTTTCTATTGGGTCTGGAAATACACGAATCAGCAGAGACGCCGCACTATGCCCTGTTCCTGGCCCAGCCAGCTTTCCTCTTGGGGGGGTACCCTCACACACTCCCCTTCTGTGCAAAACTGAGATTACCGATACCTTTCATGGCTCATCCACATACCACACCACAAAACACCACCACCTAGGTGAACTGAGAACAAAACAATGAAATCAACTGCTAAATAATATTTTTTTCAAATCCTGTGATGTTTCAAAGTGTCATTTACTATTAGCACAAAACACTTCACAAACAGAACACAGTACTGGCAAGCCCTCTCCCTCTCACCCATTCTCCACTGAAGCATCCAGGACCCACAGCAGTTTTAGTCACTGGTGGGCAAAGGGCATATTCAGGCAACACAGGCTACTAAATGGTATAAATGAAGAAAAAAAAAGTAAGCTTAAGCAGCCATAACTTTACTAGTAATGTGTTAAAGTTAGATAAAAGCTTGTTCCAATATTTGACAACATTCATGGTAAAACATTTTCTCCTTGTACCTAAGTCAGAATTTCCTACATTCAGAGTTGTACCCATTGCCTCTCATCTGCCCCACACACCTCCAAGGAGAGTCTCTCAATTTCCTCTACACCTTCTCATTAGGTGCCTCCCTCTGCTCATATCGCAGCAAGATCTCCTCTTAGCTTTTTCTTCTCAAGGCTTTCTCCTTCAAAACTACAAACAAACAAAAAACCAAACCAATAAACAAGAAGACCCCACCACAAGGCCACAACCTTCAGAAATCTTTAGCAAGCAGGCCTCCCGCAGTCACAGCTCGTAAAGGTTTGGAGATAATGTTTACCCTGAGAAGTCCAAAAAGCAAAGCCCTGTGATTGGCAGCTAGTTCAGCCGCAGACCCCGCATCTCCTTAGACCTGACAGCTTTGGAAGAGGCTTCTTCATTCCAGGTCGCTGTTAGAGGAAAGCAGGACAGGGCTCCGTCACTCTGCAGAGAGCCGGATTACCAGCTCAGATTGCTATAAATTCAGGCATAACATCATTCCAGAGCCAAGCACTATATGGCCTTAAATGGAAGAGACCTACAATATTTAGCAGGTCAGGAATACTATCCATTTTTGTTGATTTAAGCATATAAGAGGGTAGATTTAGATTTTGAATGCCTCTTAAGAAATACGAGATAGGGAAGCTTACTGTGAATGCTTTAAGTTTAAGTGCTCTCTGACAACTGCCAGTTATAAAACTGGGGGGAAGAAGCAGGGGTGGGGAAGGAGGGGGGGGAAAAAGGAAATAAAAAATAACAAAAAAAAATTAGCAATTTTCTTATCTTCACCTGGTATGAGCAGAATTGTGCAAAACAGGTTTGATTTTCCAGCCTGGAAAATCAGAGCACTTGCCACCTTGGTAAATCCTGACGCAACTGATCCCGCTATAGCCCGTGACCTACTAATCTGTAGATAAAAGAACTTAAGGGGCAACTAAGCTCACGCTCCTTTGCGGAAGTTGTCATTGTCTTATGAGTACTTTGCAGTCTTTCTTTTCTGCCCTGTGGCACAACTCATTTCACTGCAGAATACAGAAGGAAAAGGTTACTTTTACACAAGCAGCCTGCCCGGGAATCAGCCCACTCTATTCCCTATGGAAAAGAACTCTACAACCTGTAACATTTTACAAGCCATACAATACAGATTGCATTCACCATATTTTCCCAACAGTGCTTCTGCATAATAGGCCACGCGAGCACCATTACTGACAAGAAGAAGGTCAGGAAAAGATATGCCATTGTTTCTAATGAAATTAATAGAGGCTGATGAACCCAGACACCTTCTATTCAGACTCCACTTCAACTCCAAATTGCACAGGGAGTGAACAGTTCCTTTCCATCCATGCAGAAGTGGACATGCACGCCCAGACTAAGCAGCAGCAGGGACAGATGGAGCCACCTATTTTGGCACACAGTTGCACAGTTACAGGCTAAAAGGAAGCCTTAAAAAAAAAAAAAAAAGCCTGAGCTTTTGGATCCTACTGTTATGCTTTTTAAAAATGACAGTGACCAAGGTGAAATGCATTGTTACATTCTTGAGCACGTATTTAAAATCCTAATGGAGCACTTCGACATATCATAATACTATACATTCAGACTTCAAAAAAACAATACAGAGCTCAAACAGAATAAGTCATGGCAGAAATATAATGAGATTTGCATGAATTTACTAAGAGTATTTTTTTTTTCCTGTACTGCAGGAAAACTGAAAACGCTATTTGTTTATAGAGGAGTTAGTATATATGAATGCACACTCTTACTGAAATGCTCATGGTAAATATACATAACTTTTGCATGTCAGTAACAAAGGGATATTGCAATTCATCACTGTGCTGTTATTAATGATTTATTGAATCCTTTGTGAAATCTGCACCTGACACAGTCAGTGATTTCTGGTTCTGTCAGGCATTTAGTCATCAAAACTGACTGCATAGCAAATGACTCCTATATGCAATTTTTTTTCAGACCTAAACCACTTTCTGTTATCAGGCTTTTTAGGCATGCAGAATGAACCACAGTGCTCCTACATAACAAATAAGTTACATTCAATAAACTTGAAGCAGCACTTTTTTTCAACTTGCTGGCTTTAATAATTGTGAAAGGAATGCTCTCTCACCTCAACTCCAGTATCTTATCATGCAATCATAAGCATAATGGCTTTTTAATCATTATTCTTATTCACAGATAAAACAATCTACACCAGCAAACAAGAACACGCCACCATCCAACCCATTCTCTTCTTCTTCCCTCTGCCTAGAGGCTGCAGCAAATCATAGTCAACACCAGATCGGAGCAGCCCGATGTGAGTCCGGGATGATGAGATCCAGCAAAGAGCACCACAGCACAGCCCGTTTCATTGGTCAGGGAGCCGACTGAGCTGGCATCCCTAGGACCACACACGGCACATTCATCCTTCCAGCAAACCATTCCCTGAAGCCGAAGGAAGCTTCAAAAAGAAGTTGTGATAAGGGATGGACTGGAAAGAAAGATGTAACTCCTGCAGCCTGAGCCACTCAATGTACTAACATGGCTGATTTTATGCTTTTCAAAGAATACAATCAATATAATGCATCAACCATGTCTGTATCCAGATCATGTCTAATGTAATTGCTACCCTCCTGAGAGCTCGTCAGTGAGTTGTGCTCACCCTAATGCCACTGGACACCTTATGCTTGAATTTTATAGCCTGGCTTCGCAAGGAGCCAGGCTTCCACAACGCCCTGGCAGTCCGCCTCTCCGCCCGCCCCAGCTCTGACGACTTTTAGGCCCGCTGACCGTTTGCCAGAGAAACACGTTCCAGAGGCAGTGGCCGCCCAGGCCACCAACACGAACGTTGCTCTGAACCAGCCACCTGCTAGACAGAGATGCAGGGGGAACCTGAAGGGAAAAGGACTCAGAGGCAAGTTGTGGTAGTCCCCAGGAAGAGAGTCTCTATTAGTTCTGGTGCTTGTGGAAAGATATAGTAGTTTTCTAAACTTAGAAAAATGTATGTGGTTTATGACAAAAAAAAAAAAAAAGGAAATTTCAGTCACATGCAAACTCTTTTTTTTTTTTTCCATTAGCTGAAAGCAAAATAATGCCTTACGCACTACAGGCTATAGTTGTATCTTAGCATCACCAAACAAGGGAGCTTACTCCAGGTTTACGCACCAGACTAACAAACCACATGTGATCCTCTGCTGCACAGTTTAACAGGTGTAAAAGCAAAAACCCCTCAATGAACAAAACACCTTAAACATTTGGAAATAATTAGTAAGTGGGTAAAGCAAAAGAATACAAGTAGAAATCTAATAAATCAAACCAAACTTGTAATTCAGCACAGCAGCACACATTCCGCTTCTGTACTGACAGCTCTCGTATTTGGGTATTTTAACAGGGAAGAGGCAGGCAAATCACCTCCCAGAAGTCACTTGCAGAAACGACCAACAGCTATAAATGACGGAGGGCTACAGGAACACCAGCTACTATGCTGCCTTTCTCATTTTGTGTCCTATTAAGAAACGGAGCAGCAGTGCCTTCTTGAGCGGTTTGCACGAGTAATTTTCTTGAAACTGCTCTGTAAAGCACATGACTGCTACACTACAAAGGCACTCAGGCCAGGCCAGCAGAAATCCTGGCTACGCTCACGTGAGTATGCTGGCAACACTGACGAAATAACCTCTGCTGAGATTTTACTGGTACTACAGTTGAAAACAGAACCTATTCCAACATGAACATAGTTTCCATCACATCATAGCAGGAGCAGGAATTATTTTTTACTCAGATTAGTAAAATGCTTGACAGTTCAGACAAATTCAGCTGTCTTCTGTACCCTCTACACAATCCAATTCAGTTGCCCAAAATCAACTCAATTTGGACACAGACGATAATGCAGAGGGAAAAAAATAACCATCTGACATCGTGATTTAAGCACAGGCGGACGAGCCAATACTGCAGAGTGAATCCTGACACTCGAAACGGAATCTTCCAGAGCTGAGGAGTCTAGCCAGCAGCCAAGAATAATATTTCAGTGGTTCAGTCGATACTGCTGTAACCATGGCCTGGAGGGGTTTCCATAGCCATAACCACAGGAGTGACTGCACATTCAGTTGAAAATAGTAAAAACAGACATTTAAAAATCTATAGCTTGTAGACATCTTAAAACCAGTTTGAAAGGAGGCACAGAGGGACTTGAAAAAATGCACAGATGCTCCCATTGAGCTTGCCCTTCATCTATTTATCCTGCTGAAAGACACAGATTTGAAATAAGAACTCCACTCACTAGGAGCAATTGCCTGCTTGGAAAAAAAAAAAGGAGTAGCTTCAGCACTGAAAAGAGATGAGGTATCAGTGACACAAAGCCTGACGGATTACCCGGAGATGCAGTGGCGATACGCACTCCAATCAGGACGTTCTGAAGCACCATTTATTTCAATGTCTAGCACTCAAAGCGAGAGAAGCTCTCATGCATTTCACATATGATTTCTATTTCTTCCCTGATGTAAAACACAGTATCACACATCATGCTACAAAGAAAGGAGCCCTGCTGGTTCAAGCAGGTTTTTCCAAAAGCAAGAAAAAAAAAAGCGTTGGGGGGGCGAAATAAAAAGTATAATAGTGCACAGCTGCCAGAAGCAAGGGGTCACTGCTGAGGAGGGGAGGCACAGCACATTCAGTTTGCTAGATTTTCCCTTAAAAGAATGTCAATAAAAAGCCCTGCCAAGCGTGTTGGAAGCAGAACGTCCTGCCAGGCGTCGAACCACCGGAGTCACGGCAGGGACATCGCGCCCCAGAGCAGCTCGCAGCCAGCGCCCCGCCGCGGGGACGGGCGGGGGACGCCGCCGGGCACCGGCCGGGCAGCGTCCGGCGAAGGGCGGCCCGGCCTCGCCGCGCCCCGCGGACACCGCCGCGGACCGGGCTCCGGAGACGCCGTTCCAGCCAAGCAGCCATATTAGGAATCGGCCCGACAACCAGACTGACTGACTGACTGACTGACTGACTGGGAGGGCCGCCGGGGCCGAGCGGAGGGGGCGGCGGCCCCGCAAGCCCCGCGGCCCGGCCCGGCCGCCTCGTCCCGCGGACGGCGGCCGCTTCCCCCCGGCGGCCCGGGCGGGGCGGGGCGGGGCGCGACGGCCGCCGGACAGAGAAGAAAAAGTTCGCGACGCCTCCCGGGGAGGCACCCACGGGGGGACACACGGGGGAGCGCGGCCCGGCTGGCCCCGGGACGCGAACCGGGCGCGCTCCGCGGAGACAGCCCACCCCGGGGGAGCCCGCCCGCGGGCCCTGCCCCGCCTCGTCACCCACCTTCTTCCGGGGCTGCCATTTCATCATATTTGTAGAGCGGGGACGCGGAGCATCAAGGTCGCGCTTGGGTGCCGGCGGCGAGCGCAGCGGGGCCGCAGCCCGCGGTCATGCTGCCCGGCCCCGCCGCGAGGCCCGCGCCGCGCCCCGCCGCGCCCGCGGGAGAGGAGCCGGCCCCGCCGGGCGGGCCATAGGAGCGGGGCTCTCCTCAGCCGGCGGCGGCCAGCCCCGCCGCTGCGCTCCGCCGCCGCGCCCCGCCAGCGCCAGCACCCGCCTTCACGCCCGCGGCCCGCAGGGAACCGCAGCTCCCGGGCACATCGCGCAGCGGCCGCCCTGCACCGAGTGTGCGGCGAGCGCGAGCCCCGGCGCCGCTGCGGGAGGCAGAGACGGGCGCGGGCGCCGGCAGAGCCCGCCGCGCGCCGCCGGGAGCCCCCGCGTCCTGCCCCCGCCCCGCCCCCCGCGCGCCCCGCCCCGCCCCGCCCCGGGCCCGGTGCCGAGGCCGCCGCAGGCCCAGAGGCGGGCGGGTCTCCGGGGCGCACAAAGGCGCCGGGAGCGATAGGCCTCCGCTCCCCGGCCCGTCCGGCAGCTCCGAGCCGGGCTCCGGTGGGGCTGGGAGCGGCGCGGCTGCGGAGGCGCAAACTGGAAGGATTTAGCAAACCGGAGGCGCGGAAAGGAGGGGTTGGTGCCACCCTGCTCTCTCGTGGCCAGCCTCGAACAGAGAGGGCAGGATATCGTGCACTTGCAGCCTCAGGTTTGGTAGCACGGGCTCACCTACCCCTTTGAACTCTAACTTAGAGTTAAAATGCCAGGTGTGGGACTAGTCAGCAAAGCTGGTGGGCTTCTACTCTTTTAATTTCCTTGCCACAAATAAAAATTGCAAACAAAACCTAGCTCAAGAGATCTGGCTTCTTCCGCTACCAGCACCCATGTCATGTCAAGCCCCTTTGCATCCCAGTCTCATACAGAAAAGCAGCAAAATAAAGCCATTCTCCCTCACACTTTTTTCCCAGAGTAGAATCCAAGACAGGGGTTTGAAGCAGTCTGTGGTTTACTCATGATGCTCCAAAATGCAGAAGCTCAGGGTTCACCAGAGGAAAGAGTGTTTTGGTTCTTGGAAATGTTTTAAGGCAATACTGGAAAGGCTCAGATCATCCGCAGAAAAGCTAGAAATCCTGCCAGGTGTTAAAGCCGAACAATCAAAGCAATGACAAGACCAAAGTAACCCTGCCTTGCAGTGTTCGCAACACAGTACAAAACATGATCCCTAGAGCGGGCAGCAGAAGATATTTTGGGGAGAACAGCTTGTTCTGTTCTTTGAGCTCACATCCAGGGGAAAGGGATGAACCATCTAGGAGGAAACTGGATTGTCCCGTGTAATTTCCTATGCAATGCACCTGTTTCTTCTGCTCATCCTGGATTGTCTCATGTGCATTGAGGGAAATCGCAGCTTTCCCTCCATGTTGCAGAAGCGTTTGGATTGTTATAGTGGAAGAAAACCAAAGGAGACATACCAATCCCAGCACCTGTGCAGTATTCACTGGGGCCTGAAGCAAAATCCTTAATACATCTTCTGTATCCATCAAATTGAGAAACATCTTAAAAAAAAAAGTTCTTGACATCCCATGTGCTGTTGTTACAGTATACTGCTGTTGTACAGCACCTGTAAAAGTTGTTAGATTGAAATCAATCCAGACAATTTCTGGATGAAAAAGATGCAGGATTCAAAATGCAGTCCATAAAGTGCATTCTTACCAACATCCTGCTGTAGGATGCAAGATCTGATTTGATTCTAAGCAGCTCTGGCTTTTCTCCCTGGTAGTAGCATTATTTATTTTACTGAAATGTAAATTTTTCTCTAGGCAAAGAGAAATCTGCTGTCTTTTCTTTCTCCAGTAAATGAAGCAGAATAAACTTCTTATAGGAATTGCTATTAAAGTGGGTCACCAAAAAAGAAAATTCCACTCGCTGAAATGTGCAACCCAGTGTTTTACTCTCTCCCTAGTATTCTTCCAAGAAAGTGGCCAAGACTTGCAAAAAAAGGGAGCTATTCATTCCTGGGAGAGGATGACAGAGAAGGAGGTCCGTGTCACTGTCCCATTCATTTGCTTCACAGGGTCAAGTGTCACTTGTCTGTGATTTAACAGGCTGACCCTCCTCGAGGTTCGCAGTCAGTCAGCGCCTCCAGCAGAGCTGAGACGGCAGCATGGGGGTCACAGGTGAAACGCGGTAAGAGCACACAGTGCCGCTCGTGAAGAACAGAAGACACAAGGCAGAACACCGGAGAGATGCAGCGTCTTGTCTCTCATTTGCTTGTTAGTTTAACCATAAGTTTATTGCTGGAATATCTGTATGGTTTCAGCTTTTATTGTGGCCTGAGTATTTGTGCCGCCGTGCTTTCCGCACGGATAACCATGCTGCAGATAGAAGGCAAAGCTGGGCAGCTCAAGCATTCTGGTCACCTCTGAAAAGCAGGTTATGCTAAAATGGCAAAGCTTTAGCCTGAGCACTTGGTACTCTTCGGAGACAATTCTCTAAAAACTGAACAGACAGTCTCAGGAGAGTTAAAAATCCTCACTACATGAACGCAACACAATTTAACTGGGTTTTATATTATTGAAGTGGTGCAGAGTCGTAGTTTTCATTGGTACAATGAACGACCAACAGTGCAGCGTCTCAGAGGTAAACGATAAATTTAATGGCAAAATGTAGTATCAAAACATAGATCAACAAATATTCGCTGCTAGGTTCCTTGGACATGTAACAGTCAGCTTCTCTTCGTTGCAGTTCCTCAGTCCTGAAGGATGGTGTGCCTCACGTCACATGGAGGCAAGAGCAGCTAACTCATACAGGGTGTTTCAGCTCGGAGCCCCTGTGGTCAGGGGCTGCATCCCTTCCACAATGACTGCACGTATTCTGGACCAAAGGCAAAGCTCAGGCAATGGTTCCAGAACAGATGAGCCCAGGGCGCAAAGCCACCTTAAGGAGCCCCCATCTTGTCCGGCGCCACCCTTGAACACCTGCTCTCAGTTCTGCGTTTCTGTTCACACACCTTCACCTGGATTACTGACAGTACTTGTGGCAGCATGCTATAAATTCAACTGCCAAGAAGATGCAAGTGAAAAATGAAGCTTTGAAAAGCAGTAGGGACAGAAAAGAACAGGTGTGGCAGTGCAGAAGAGGACCTCCATCTGGTTTTATTCATCACAGCTAGCGTATCATGGAGCTATGTTCTTCTATTATACTAAGAGTAGCGCCAGTGTGCCCTGAAAGTCATTCATTTCCATAAATTTAAAAACTAGCACTGATGATTCTGAAGAGTTCTGCAAATGGCAGAGTCGATACTCGAGTAAAGAAAATAAACGCTCCGAATCAGACAATGCCATTTACCACGATGCTGTCAGAAAGAAGCTTAATTTAATTCACGGACAGATTGCAAAATGTGTTGTTTTGACATGATCAACAGGAGGTTTTTGAAATTCTTCCTGAGTAAAGATAATTAACAGGAAGCAAAGCAGGCGCTGTGCATATACACCTGTCACAAAAGGGAGTGAGCTGGCTCACTCTTCATCTTAATTCTTACTCCAGTGATTGGCATTTCTGCTATATTTAAACCTCTTTTTTCTCTGCTGTTGAAAAAAGAAATCATGTTGGCACTATTTTCAAAGCCATAGAAAATATCCAGAATAAAGGCAGTATAAATGCCTGGCATCTGAGGGAAACGGCAACTATTATTCACTCTTTCACAGTCAGAGAGTAATCTGGATTATTTAAGATAAAGAAAATGCAGTATGATTTTTGGTTTTGTATTTAAGGTCCCAGTTTTTCTTCCCAGGTTGGAAGCCACTCCGTATGCAGTGATTTAATTGCCATAAAATGCTGAAACCATCCTCTTATGCTGGTAGCTTCCATCTCCTCCATCATGAGAAGGGAATCCTCATGTCTATTTCAAAGCAAACCGACTCATTTGCTCAAGTAATCAGCAAAGCCGAGAAAATGCAAGGCCTAGTGCTCTGTCAAGTTCAGTCTGAGTCAGTGGACAAGTTGTGTAATAATACAAATACAAAGTAAAAGATAATGTTGGTCCATCAAAGTTAAACACCTTTCAGCTCATTAAAGGTGAAATGGCTGGTAGGTAACAGTCGGCTCCCCTGCCCAGCAGCCTGGCTCAGAATACCGCCCGTCTCTGGAGGGCCATGCGCCGTCATTTCCCATACACTCACAGAGCCTGTCACACGTTACTGACGTCTCTTCTCTGCGAGAAATAGCATTATGAGTCCATCCTGAGTGAACGGTGCAGACTTCTGGACACTGACAGGAGCTCTCAGGGAAGAGAGTTTTCTCTTCCAAACATACATCAATAAGGAATAAACATGTTTTATTCCTTCCAATATTTACAGTGAATAACGGTCACCATTTTGGCTGGTTGGCACAAAGCCATTCAGCAAAACGACTGGCTACACCAGTACCTGTTTGGTTTTTGCCCCCTTTCCCTGATTTACTGGTATTTGTAAAATTTGGACTGTGGATCTGACAGTCGAGTGTATTATGCCAAATACCTGTTCCTTTTCTCCTAAAGACATTGACTAACATAGAAGAAAGCTGTGTGTTATTAAGAGATACCTGATACTAGATCTCAATCTTACAACTCAGTGAAAAAAAAGCTTTTAAAGTGTCTTTTTCAAATTAATCTTTTGCAAAAACTTAGAACTATTTGATGTACTGTCCCCTTTCCTGCATAACCCTTCATTTTTAATAACTTTTAAGTTCTAACACCTTTGTTGCACCTTGAAATTCCCTCTATTCAACTGAAGTGCATCACCTAGAAGTAATCACATATACTGCATGTAGAAAAAAGTCCCGTTGGAGACGGCTTGGTGAGCAGACTGCAGGTGGGGCTCTCCAAAGGGCATGAGAATTCAGTTCATTGTGTCATTCTACAGTTCAGCAAGCAGCTCAGTTGGACAGTATTCCGCAAGTACATAGAGATTTAGAGTCACAACTTGACCTTATGATGTACAATTTCCTGTGAACTCACTGAACTAGTAGTCTGAAAGATACCAGCATTTTAACAGTTAACAATGCACCAACACAGCAAGAGGGATGTAGATCAAGCTCCTAATAGCCAAGTCCCTTGGCAAATTCATGAGGCATAATAAAATCAAATCCTCTTATTTCTGAATTTATTAAAACAGCCTTCAATTCATTACAATGATTCTGTGTCTATCACTTTGTCTGCCTCGAACACACGCTGAACACAAATACAGCACCTTGCAATTGTTTAAAGATCAGATAGAGCACACTTGGTCTGAGCTACTGCAGCTGCTAAGCAAGTGTGGACTACAAAAGGGAAGGAGTATTTCAGAAAATTCCCCTAGTCTGGAAGAAAGGAACTCCCTTGAAGCGTAGTAATTGGTGTGCTGCAATTATGGGAAGAATCTCCCTTTTCTAGATTACCCAAAATCAGCAAATGCTAACTCATCTCTAGATGTTAATTTATAGCAAGTTCTTGTGCAACTTAAAATCAAAATTTACTTCCAGCCTCCAGGCTAAAGGTGCTTTGGGCACACGATCTACCATTCCTTTCTCACATAGGAAGACAGAAGTATGAATTTCAACTACAGGTGCTGGGGTCGCTTAGCATTATTATTGTACATGCGTCAGAGAGAGTGCACAGAAAAGGGCAAGAATACAGTAGGCTAGGAAAGCAATCCAAGGTCCTACAAAGTTTCTGCATATTATGCTGGTTTTCTGGTCCATTTACCTTTTGTTCCTGTTGCACTTTGCTACTGGACTATAGCATTTGGCCCTGTTCTCCTGATAATAAAGACTGACTGTTCTATGCTCTTTAGCAGTAGCACGGATTATTTTCATTATTAGGTTACCTGGGGTTCACATCTCAGCAGCTGACTCTCTTCAAAAGACTGAAATCACTGCAGAAAATACTTTGTTTAGTCAAGCAGAAAAAGCTCTTTTCACAGGGGTATAATCCAGGCTGAAAAACCAAGGAGAGGGCTTTGAAAAATGGGGATATACTTACCTGGAAAATACCACTTCTGAGAGGAGAAGCAGCTGAGAAAAACTGGTTGCTTAACACTAATTAGAGAGTTGTAGCACGATTTAACACAAAGATGCAGAACTGAAATGAAGATAAGGAAAAAGCCTACAGCATTTATTACTGGCAACTGGATTAATGAAGCTGGAGGGGCAAGGGAGGGAGGTGGTCACACAGGCCAAATTATCTGAGGGCTTTAGGTTCCTGTTACTAATTACAAATTATTCTGTGGTACCATGAAATGATCAAATAGGTCGATACAAGATTAGCGCTAATCTTATTGTGATACAGAGTCCCCTCCCAAGTACTGATGCCTGAGCTGGGACTTAGGGAATAGACTCTTGCACAGATACCTCTTCCTTGCTGGTCACAGGGAACACAGGACACTGCATGGCATGTTTCTCTCCTTGTGATTCATAACCTGGCTTCCAGGCAGTCATTGTAAATACTTTACTCAGAAAGCAAATCTAGCTTGGAGTGGTATTTGCTTAGTACCAGGGGGACCAACCAGATGCCCTTCAAAGGTCCCTTCCAACCCCAACCATTCTATGATTATACGGTTCTGTAACACGTATCATCAACAAGCAGCAAGTATTCCCACCAAAGATATGCCTGCAGTGCAGAGATGGGTACGCCAGGAATGTGTATGGAAAGTAATCCCACCCAGAACCACGGATCTTTGGAGGGCCAGCACATGCATGCCCATGTTTTCTACATCATTTGGGGCTTTTGCCCTAAAATTAGGCAGTTCTGTTTTAATTAATGGACCAAGTCTTGTGATAAAACACCATCTGTTTCACACCCTTTGGGAAATAAATGGTGGAACACTGTGTCATTCTCTATGCTGCCCTTTGGTATTCCAAATGAGAGCCCTACTCCATGCCTTGTAGAAGGAAAGGGGAAAAGGGGAGGAAAGGGGAGGAAAGGGGAGGAAAGGGGAGGAAAGGGGAGGAAAGGGGAGGAAAGGGGAGGAAGGGGGAGGAAGGGGGAGGAAGGGGGAGGAAGGGGGAGGAAGGGGGAGGAAGGGGGAGGAAGGGGGAGGAAGGGGGAGGAAGGGGAAGGAAGGGGGAGGAAGGGGGAGGAAGGGGGAAGGAGGACGGGGGAGGAAAGGGGAGGAGGGGGAGGAAGGGGGAAGCGGGAAGGGTGAAGGGGGAAGGGAAGGCAAAAGAAGAGAACACCATACTGCTTCATTTCATCATCTTTCCTTTCACAGCATAGCTAGAGAGTCTCTGTTGGCACCTTGACTGTGACTGTAAGTATTTCTGCATGCACATCTAGGTACTACTTCTACCTATACATATAAGACAGAAAAGGTGCAAGGAAACAAGCACTATCACAGAGTGAGGAACAGAGAAGGCCTTGATGTTCTGCAGGCACAGTTCAGCAACAGCTAAATCATTTATGTGTTATCAGCACTCTTTCGGTCACAAATCTAAAACAAAGCACCGTTCAGTCTGCTATGAAGAAAATCAGCTCCATCCCAGCCAAACCCAGTATACTGCATGTCCAATACTTCAACAAGCAATATGTATGCAGAATACATAAATAACTTCCAGGTCTCCACATGAGGAATTAGAAAGAATTCTGTCCACACAAGGGTGAGTCTAATATTAACAGAATAACCATGCAAACTCATCTGCAGCAGGGAAAAACAGCGACAAAGCACGGGGAAGAATGAATTAAATTCACATGGAGATTCTGATTCTTCGTGGGCACACACTTAAGCTGATATTCTGTAATATTCAGGGATCAATATGGGGACAAAATCCTTCTTTATTTGCAAGGGAAATGCTAATTATATACTGCACCCTGCAAGACAGAGATGGGGAACTTCCAGATCATGAAGCCTAAGGATGAAAGTTTCAGCTACAAATAGAAATTTTATGGCTAGTGACTGTATTCACCAAGAGAAGCATTATTTAAATGTAATGCTGTGCCTGTGAAATATTTATGTGATAATCTTATGGCAAAATATGTATTTCTGTAGTTTTTTGGATAGGAAATATATAAAAAATTTTAACTATATCTTACCAAGGAAGGTGTTTGCTTTCAAACTGTTGATTGTGACTCTTATTGGCTTAAGAAGCTTCAGCTCCTTCATTACATGATTCTGAGGAGAAAAGATGGTGTTTGGCACCTGCTTCTTATTATGACATCCCCCTCCCTTTTTCCATAGGAAACACAATTACTGCTGCTATGGAGACAAGTGTAATTCAGTCAAGATGTGGGTCAAAGTAATACTCGGGAGGCAAAGATTTACCAAAAAGTATCCTTTTTGCTATCTGTCCTCTCCTGGAGAAGGGTCTTCTCCCAGTCTTCCCTTGCTGACTTCCATCATCGTCTGCTGTCTCAAGTACAAAATTCAAAGAGCCAAATAAATCACCTGTAACTATCTAACACATGCATCACACAGGCCGCTGATCTGCCTCCTCGCAAGGACGGTGACAATGGGGGAATCTGCACATGCCACAGTGGACCCACCTGTTGCTCACAAAGGGACTGGCATCCTCCGAGGGACAGGTTCAGTCACCTCCTCTGCAAGAATATTTCTGCAGATTCTAAAGAAATATTGCTTGAGGTTGAGGGGGGGAAACATCCTTCTACCTCAGAGCACTGAAACTGTGCCTTATTTTTCAGGGCATGTCATTTATTGGTTTTTGATGGTAGAACTAAGTGTGCAACAGGCACCTTCCAAATCTTTAAGAATAGTACTGTTCCCAAAGAACCCACAATACTACACAGAGAGCCGAGAAGAGGCATTAAGGGAAGGAAAGCAGTATTACCTGGGCATACTGGAAATGAATTGATTATAACTAGTACTAGATAGCCTTATGCATGCCCACGGCAGAAGTGGAGTGACACTAAGTCATTGCTGTAATTCCAGGCAAGCAGTTAATATCAAAGGAGGAAATTTCATGACCAAAGTTGTTGCATTCAGATTTTTTCTAAGCAAGGAGAAAATCCAGGCAGCCCAGGCTGTGCGTTCATCCTAGCAGGATCATCTCACTCCATCGTTTTCCTTGCCCGTCTTTATCCTGAGAATATAAACTGATGGAAATGTCTGTCACTATTCATTGTAGTAAAAACAACTAGTTTTCCATGACCCTTTGGACCTTCTCACCTCATGTCTTTATTTACGAGGATGCTCTGAGACTTGTAATCAGTTTAGGCTTTGCTTCCCGACATTTCCTGAGTGCACATTTTCTAATGCTATGGATACATGCATAATCTGATCATATTGCAGGTGAAAAGTGCTACCCAGCTTTAAGAGCTTTTGTCTTTCTGCCCTTAAAACTGAGATTCTTGTATACCTCTTTCTGACTTCAGTTTTCTTTTTTTTTTTCCCCCTGACCACCCACAAGTTACGTAGGTCTCGTTCTAGCTGGATATGCTAAAAGCACTGGCAAGTGGCTTTTAGCACAAACAAGTTAAACATCTGAGAGGAGGAGACCGGTAGTAAGAACCAGCTGTCAAGGAAATTAGTTGTTTCTTTAGTGACACTGCTAATTTGATCAAAAAACTTGACAAATACAGCTTGACCTCACACACAGGTAAGGCTTCCGGTCAAATATGCATTGCTATTTCAGAGCAGACACAGGCAGCCAGGGCTTTCCCTTGCTGGAAAAGCCAGAAGTGTCCTGTCCCTACATAGTTCAGTTCCATGGGATCTTTCCTACTGTATAAGTTTAAACAACTCATTAAAAACCCCAAAGGAAGCAGGTTCAACTCGCAGGCTAGTCCTGCTTCTCCTGCCAGAAACAAAGGGGCTGCAGGGCAGGAGGGCAGGAGGAAGAGTAAAGAGCAGAGAGAAAAAGCACGCATGGGAAAGGAAGCAACACGCTGGAGAGGGAGAGAAGAGAGGACATGCATCTGTGTTTCCGTGCGTGTCTGTGTGTGCTCATGCACGTGTGGGTCTCTGTTCTTGCAACACCTCATCTGCCCAATTAAACAGCAGCGCTGATGGACTCCAAAGAACTGGCAGCGATGCTATGGAGCCATGGATTAGACGGGGGAATACACAGGGAGTACTGTCAGTCAGAGGGGGGAAGGGGACCTCATGAACGGGGAATGTGGAAATAAATATTTTTGACTGTAAGCAGAATTCAAAGGCAACCACAATTTCATTCCATGTTCCAATATTCACAATATTCCCTCACGTCCCCGAGAAATGTTCCCAAATGCTGTAGGTCTTTGAGGAAACTCTCCCGTTTCACATGCCAGTGATTTTAGAGAGGATGCTGCTGTTCATGTATTTGAAAGCCGCTCTTTCTTCCTCACCTCCCTCCCTGCTCCTGCTTGTTGCCAAGCAACCCCAGCCGTTCTGCAGGACCTGCCTTTTAGCCACCAGCAGCTTAAACCATTACCATTTACTGAAAAATATAAAGAATGAAAACAGACATGGCTAAAACAGAAAACCATACTCTCCTTTAGTGCTTGGATCATGTTGTGGGAACCTTGTAGGTTGCAGTTTGTCTGTAGGCAATAAACCACAGAAGCCCAGTACAGCTGAGGTGGGAAGGGACCCCTAGAGGTCACCTCATCCAACCCCCTGCTCAAGCAGGGCCACCCTGAGCTGGCTGGCCAGGACCATGTCCAGGAGGCTTTTGATTGTCCCCAGGGAGGGAGACTCCACCTTGGGCGACCCTGGGCAACCCGTGCCAGGGCTCAGTCATTCTTCACAGGGAAAAAGTGTTTCCTGATGTCCAGAGGGAGCCTCCTGTGTTCCAGTTTGTGCTCATTGTCTCTGGGCCTGTCCCTGGACACCAATGAAAAGAGCCTGGCTCCGTCCCCTTTGCACTCTCCCTTCACGTGCATTCTTTGGGAGAAGTACTATCCTTGAGGATTTGGAAGGTGCCTCTTGCACACTTAGTTCTACCACCAAAAGACAATAAATAACATGCCCTGAAAAATACACCACAGGTATTACCAAGACTAGCAAGCATTAAGAGCACTTCAAAAAAATTTGCAAGAAAGTTTTTAAAGTGCTGGAAGACCTCAGTAGGTCACCCCTGCTACTTCTAATCAAACATAAAATTAACAAACAGCAGCAGCCAGCAGTAAAATGTGCCTTAAAAATAACAAGGATGTGTCCTCTTCAAGCACTACTGCAGGTGGCAGAAGAGCCATCCATATACCACTAGCGGCACCAATAATGAACACACAGAGAAAGTCAGTTGTTTAAAAGAATGTCAGCTGATCCACTACTTCTTCTCCAGAAAACACTGTGAATGCAATTACAGCTTCGGTCTACATTCTATTATCTGGATAAACCACATTTTCTGGATCACTCTAAGCACTGATATTTCTAATAAACTCACAAGCAAGATCAGTTAAGATGTACTTTGCACTGGTGCTTTTTGTAAGATGTCAGCAAGACCACTTGAACACACACTGTTTTTGAAATCCAGTTTAGTCTGATACATGCAACCTTTCTCCTCTTGGAGCAAGCTTTATAAGGTGTTCGCAACACAATTGAACCAGGTAGGCAAAAGCATGCTCCTAGCACTTAAATAATAGAATAGTGACCAGGCACCATGCTGAGCACACACGACCCACAAGACAAACAGTTATTGCTAACTATATAGGTAGCATATAAATTCTACATAATTATCTATCATTTTTTAATACCACAAGGGAAAAGCAGAAACATCACTTAATTTGATGACTGCCACAAAAGATTCAAATGTTTAGAAATAGCCAGTTCATTGTTTCCATGATTGTTGCACAGACGCGGATGGTACCCAATAGATCACAGACTATCAACAAACGGAACATGCTTCTGTCATGTGTCAGAGATAGCCAGTAGGACTTCTGGGTCTTTGAGTCTTAGTTTTGGGATTCTTGTGGGGAGAGGAGTTTTTAAACTTTAGGGTCTCTTGTCCTACCCTAGACGCGTCTAACCCTCAAGAAAAGCTTGATTAGACCTGATTTCGGGCACACACCTTCACCACTGCTGCCTATTTTTTTCCAGAGAACTGCAGGCACCTAATTGTTCTGAATCTACCTCTATTCAACTCTGCAGGAGAATTCTTGTGCAATGCATAGCAATTTTACAGAACACAGTTATCTTCTGATCACTGGAAAAAGAAATCAGGTTTACAGCTTGTTAAAGTTAACAGGAGAATGCTATTGTTACAGAACAAACTCAAAGCACCTGTATAAAACATGTTCACAGGAATGTGCTGTTCCAAGCACAGGTTTGTATTTGGATCATCTGAATTGCAGTTCTATTTAAATTGCACTGCTCAAAACAGCGTTCAAGCAACTGTTCGTAAGAAACATTCCAGCAGCAGTTTATTATGTGCAGGCCTGCAGAGCTCCCGTGGTGCGCCACTTACCTGGCCCACAGGGTCTCAAAATCCACAGTGAGAATCACTGCAGCACAGTGATATTTCTAAGAGTGCTCTGCATATTTAGCAAAATACCCAGAGAAGATTAAACAAACTTATTAAACTTCCAAACCTTCTGCTCGGATCATTTTCAATGCCTGAAAGTATTCAGGCTGTTTTCCAGGATGAAGCACTGCTTTTTTTGTGTGTGTGTGTGTATGTGTATGTGTATGTGTACATATATATGTACTTATCCCACAGTGCTCTGATTATTACTCAGGAGTCAGAATGGAATCTCTAGTGGACAGAGCAGTCTCAAAGAAGCTCTTGCTATCCCAAAAGGGGAGACTTTCACTAATTTAGCTGGGAAAGCTGTATAAATTAAACCTTTTTCTAGATACACTTACAATGTTATTGGGTTCGCCAATTCATAAACACCAAAACAGCACTTTTATTCCCCAAGATCCAGATGAACCCCCTTTGCCTGCTCCTTGTAGTACACCTTAAACATACTTGTATAATTCTTTCCAAGGAATCCAGTTGCAATTTAAATTTTCTTATACATGCACGATAGTGAGACTGAAAACAATCTTACTCTTCCAAGAAGCAAAGCCAAGTGGTGCTAAGTGGTGGTGACTCTTCCTTGAGACAGGCCGTCTATCAGAAATCTATGGTACTTACCAAAAATGAAAAAACACAAGCTGCACTAACAAATAGCTTTTCTGGAGCTCACAGGTTTCTTTGGAACAGAAAATGGGGGGAGGAAGTTACAGGGTTTTGTGACATACTCCTCGTGTTAAATTCATCCTGCTTTTCAGGACACAGGACATACTTTCTAAATTAAAAGAAATGCAATGTTTAATTTAAAATTATTTTTTAGTTTCTTCTGAAAGGGCTACACAAAAAAACCTATTGTGTTGTAAAAAATCTGTTTTGTCTATTCAAAATTTCTCTTCCACAAAGTGGAAATGTAGGTATGTTATACCAGCTCTCCTACTCCTGAGCCCTGAGATACTCCACAGAAGATCCTGTAACAGTCAGAAACAGCACTTGTAACTCTCTAAGGAGTCTTCTCTTATTGATTTACAGTGATAGACAGTTGTACTGCTGAACTTTCTTGTAAAATGTGGAACAGGAATTTCATTTGTGTCTGTTCACATATTCAGTTGGGACTGTATGAATAAGAGATGTGACACAATTCATCCATATGCAGTATCATCTTTTCCCCAAACCACAGTATGCTGAAGCTATACAGCAGCCCTTTTCACTATTACAGCATTACGAGAACAGAAGAAAGGAATAAACTGAGCTTCTGTACAATGACAAAGTGTCTACAGATACACAGCCAGTGAGGCCTCAAAAAAAAAAAAATCAGATAAATCTTCTTCAGAAAGATGTTCAAAGAGCAGTTCTTTCTTTAGGCTACAGTTCATGTGAAGAATAACGTGTTATTGCCATGTCAGAGAGAACCGCTTTAAAAGTAGGAAACAACTTTCAGGTGCTGTAAAACTACACAGCAACCCTGAAATGATTGGAGCAGGGACAATTTGGGCTCTCTGAGGAGATACGTCTAAGATTCTTAGAACAGAACAGAATAGTTCCAGTTGGAAGGGACCTACAACAATCATCTAGTCCAACGTGCTGTTGGAGAAGCATATCCAGATGGAGGTTTAACTTACATTGCCCTCATTCCTGACACTACGGTCAGCCCAGACCTTTTCACAACCCCTCCACAGTGAGCAGACATGCATAATCCTACGGGGTGCAGCATACCCTCAACTCGCATAGAGCCTATTCTTTCAAAAAGGGGGTATCTTTATCAGATGAGTAGATGTAGATGTAGTCCAGAACACATCAGCACCACGATGAAGAGTTTCTAATAAAGTTTTATTTAGTTTCACTACTTTGGACAGTAAGCTTAGGTGACGTCATCAAAAGAAGAACTTAAGAACCTGCCAGTGGCCAAGGCAAGTCTCAGTCAGCTTCCTTCTACAATGGAGAGGCCAGCACACTACTATCTCACAAAACCTGACTTGCAGCGACATTTTTCAGCATAAAGTTGTGAGAGTATTTAAGAATAACTAGGACAGCTGTTGGCTCCAGCCATGGCTCCAGTCTAAAAATACAAAAGAACATATCTGCTTCATTTAACTTTGTGTGTTCAAGCATCCAACACTGAAAGAACATAAGACCTAGAGACCTAAAATTTTTCTACATGGAGAAACAGAAGGAGCCAACCATGCAGTTTGATGCAATTTCCATCCAAGCCTGACAGGAAAGGTGAAGGGTGAGCTATTTGCAAGAACCAAAAATACAAAAATATTCAATCTGCATCTATGTAAATGGTTACTGATGATAAAAGATTAATTTAAAATACTTTTTTTAAGAACAAAATTAAACCACCCAATTAAAAGATTATGTAAACAGAACTTTACTCCATAATCTATTTTGGCAATTAGCCTCTTTTCTTACTAAAGATTTGTTACAAGGGGTGATCCCACAGCAGACCCAAATGCACAAATTCAGTCTTCGAGTCATCTGCACTCATTTTACCTTCCTTTTTCTCCAGCACAGAGTCTGCCGTATAAAAAAGTGAGATTATCAGTGGATACCCCTGAAACAGAGGCTCTTCACACATGCACAGAGCAGACAGAAAAGAGTGAGTAACATTATATGCTTCCACACGACACCATTGCTGACATGTCTAAAATCCTCAGAACAAAGACTTCTTGCGTCCGCAGCAGAATTCAATGCCCAGGGCTCCACAAGCCATTTCATGTACGACCTCTGCTTTGACTGTCAGCCAACTGGGACTACCAGCCAGAACCGCCTAATGACAATTAAAGATGCAGTTCCTCTCATGCAAATGCTATTGAACAGACCAGCATCTCCATTCCATCAAGCAACTAGCAATTTTTCACAAACTTACACTGTTTCAAACCAGTGACCTGTGAGTCTAAATCTATATAATACATTGCCAGTCCCCTCAGGCATCCAACCAACCTGAAACTTCTTTTTTTTTAATCTTTATGTTAAAACAAATCTCACTGTGCTTGTACGATGATAATACAGAGCACATCGTAATGCAAATCAGTAGCTGGAAGTGGTCTTTTCAAACCATTCCCTTATAAGTAAAGCTTAGTCATTAGACTTGAAGACACCAATAATTTGTTATATTTGCTAAGTTTACAGACTGACCTCTAAAGTAAGTCTGGCCATTAAAAAACAAAGATGTGGTTTATGCTCCTGGACTTTATAAAACTATGACTAACACAAGGCAAAGAATTTTTTTTCCTTTTTTTGAAGACAGCATATCAGTGGGGGGGAAACATGGCCATATTTCCTTTCCAGGGTCAGCTCTGAACAAGCATACTAATGGTAAAATTCCTTATACTGTTTCCTTTCTTGAATTCGCATAATCATGCAGTTAGACAGAAGTAATTGCTTTAATGACAGGCAGTTGCAGGCTCATATGACCTCAGCATTAGTATGCACAGAAACCAAGACTCTATCCAGTTCAAACAATTGCTGAACACAGCCAATATGAGCGAACAAAAAATGAATACAGGAATAAAAATGGACCTTCTTGGTCAGTTCCAAAAAAATTCTTTTCTGGCCACGTGTAAATCAGTTCACCAGCAGTTCAGCATCAATAATTGGTTTGCATTAGCAGAATTTAACCTTGATACTCAATGGCAGAACCAACTGCAGAGCAACTGGCAACTGAAAGCAAGGTTAAGAATTATAACCAAAAGTTAACCAATCCTGTGTATGAATGCAACATGGCTGCAAAACGAACCACTTTAGTCTTTCACTACATAGATTCTATCATGGATACGATAATCATGATAACATTTTATTACAGTTGTAAGGCAGCTTCTCTATTCCCCTTCTATTGCACTCATTTCTGAGCACCTCACCAGCGAGTTACTGATAATCCAGAAGCAGCACAGAAAACGCAATTATTAAGAACTGAAAATGTAATAAAGGAATTGTATGCGGAAAACAGATTGTTGCATATCTTTAACATGATAAGCAATAGCTCTAACAACAGGTATTGGAAGTGTGTCAGAAATATCAAAAGAGCAAGTATGGAAAGAAATTACTTGATTGGTATAAGCAAAAATAAGAAAGGGCAAGAATGAACCAAAAACTCCATGAACTACTAAGATCTAGGAGAGATGGAAAAGGCCCTATAGATCTCAGATTTCATTGTTACATATGATGCCTTCTTTATGTGCTGCACATGCAAGCGATGACAGACAGAGAGAGAAATTAGTTTGATATATTCTCTCTGCCTGGTCACAGACTTCTACTCTGTTCTACACGACAACATAACAAGCTTTCAGGAATGGAATGACTGTCAGCTTTCCACAATGCTACCCGATAGCAGTTTTCTAAGTATCATAATTTAGGTAAAGTGATGCCAATAAGCTCATATTTACACTTAAGAGAAGCTTACTATTATCCTTCTGGTTAAAAATCCATTCTAAATAACCTGTGTAAAGGCTTAGGCTTAAGAAGCATAACTTCGAAGTCCTAAAACTAAAACAGTCACAATTTAAAAAAAAAAAATACAAAACCGAAAAACACAAAAAAACAGGAGTTCTTGTTGCTGGACTGAGCTGCTACAGGAACCACATACCAGATTAGACAAGTTGTTCCCTACATCTGATAGCCTGGCCTATTAAATCAGTCACTTAGTTTGCTTGGTCTTGATCCTGCTGATGTAACAGCCAAAATTAGTCTGATCAGCCTGGAAACATACCTCTTGGAGATCTTCCTTCTACAGAATGATGAATAGAGCACAGTGTGTATCTCGGGTATGAGGAAGAAAACC
The DNA here is from genome assembly GCF_949628215.1 of Phalacrocorax aristotelis. Classification (NCBI taxonomy): domain Eukaryota; kingdom Metazoa; phylum Chordata; class Aves; order Suliformes; family Phalacrocoracidae; genus Phalacrocorax; species Phalacrocorax aristotelis. The sequence continues at coordinate 6,632,443 of NC_134290.1, read as the reverse complement.
TTCTGATGCCACTTGTTAAAACTTTATGCCTTGGAGTCTGAAGCCTGGAAGCATTTATCATGTCTATCCAATCACAGTGATATTTACAGGACCATGCTCTTCCTTATTAAAATGGCACAGAATATAATTGGCCTCCTTAGTTACCAAGCTCAAGAAGCAGCAACTCATACTGCTGACACAGTCTCTCTGTCTGCCGCTAGTTATCATTTGCATGGCAGAAATGCTCAGGCATCCCAAACAGAAGGAAGGGGATCCCTTTTGCAGCGCACGATCTCAATACTCAGCAGAACAATTTCTGCTCCACAAGTATAAAATGTGAATGTCCCAGCAAGTCACAGATTTCGCATTCCTCCGAGGCAATGATCAGAGTACATATTAAATAGACTTTGCAAAAACAGCACAGTTCCAAAGATTGCAGAGTGGCAATTTATCTGTGTAACTATTATAGGAGATTTGGTTGTAGTCTTGCATACAGACCAGCAAGATCACAATACCATTAGTTAGCAATAATCCTTTTAGCAGGAAAAATCAGGAAAAAACAGTACGAATATACAAAACAGAAAAAATCTCTCAAGCTTGAAATGCTATCCCATTTGGATAAGGAATTCCTGACTTTCTGTAGGCGTTCTCCTGTTGCTGCCTTCCAGCAGCTCCCCTCCTCCCTTTAATCTCTCAGAGCCTGTGCAAAAGGAAGGAGAAGCAAAGCTAAATTTAACTCTCTGTCTACTGCTGACCAGGTAACATATACTGCAGTGAGTACAAATATTCTTAGTTGACCTCAAAATTTAGAGCAAAACTGTATTTTCACCCTGAAGTACAGAAAAACATAAAACCCACCTTCAGTTTTATTGCATGTCAAGCACTGTTGAGTAAGAGATTCAAATAATCCCTGGAAGCACGTTGATCTGTAGAGAGAGCTGTGCATCAGTAAAGAGAACAGTGGCTGGCACCAGAAGCCTCTGCTGTAAGGATGGTGTCAACTGCAGTGAATGGATTCCTTTGATTCTCATCTGCTGCAAATAGTTCATACTAAGAAGCTCTAGATATGTTTTCTGGATGAAATAGGAGCTTCTCAGAGCTCATCTCTGAACAACAGAAAAATGCTGAATAAGGCCTTCTGTATAGACTGCTCCTGAGAGCAGAAACCTGGGGTTTAGGAGTGAGAAACCCCACAGAGCGTATTTGTACTCGGCAGATACTGTGGCTGAGACCAGGCTCAGTACAGGACATTCTTATATCATTTCTTAGTATCTTTATAAAGATGGTTTTTCCATTTCTCAAAAGTGCATTCCAGCACACACATCTGGCAGCGCACTGCAGTGTGAACAGCATTTACTAGCTCTCCGTGCATATGTTATGCATCTAATGACATCATGCACTCTTCAGCTTGCCAAAGCTCAGTCTCTACTGTACAGACCACCAAAACAGAGCCTCAGAATCCCCATGGGGAAAAGGGCTAACTTCCAACCCAAAAGGTTTTCCCCTTGCAAAACCTTATTTAACGCTTCATCTGTTGTGCTGTGTTCTCTCCTACTCACACCCATTCTACTTCCCATCTACTTGAAAACAGTTTTCAAATCATTCCTAAATTGCTTATATTTTATCCTGCCTGTAAACATTTTCTCTTTGCTCAAGGCCATAACTTCTGTGAACAGAACATGCCTTTTTCCTTTTATTCACAGTGGGTTTTTAACTCCTTACCAACCTGAAAACTGGAAAATCTGTATTTCAAAAAAAATCTATATTTGTTTTTCTTTGCTATGTGTAATAGCCTGTGTCGCAGTACAGAGTCATCCTTCTCTGGAGATGAGATCAATGGCTCATCTTGTGTGACACCCCTTACTTATCACTGTCTCACAGCAAGGAAGCTCTCTAGTGCACTTAACAAAACAGGTTTTACCTTGTTGGGCAAATCAGAAGAAAAATAATTCTATTCTCTGAAAAACGTTTTTGTGTTTGGTCATAACGAAATCTTTCAAAACCTTTTAAAGAAAGGCAGACACATGCCAAGGTCAAAGGCCCATGACTTACATACTCACCTGTGATGCGGAAAGCCCTGAACTCAAGAACCGCTGCAGGGTTAGACCAAAGTCTATCCATCTCAGTAGCTTATCTCTGATAGTGGTGACTTGAAGATGCCTATGAATAAAGGCAAGTATAAAGCAACCCTCTGCAACACACTCATCCAGCTCCTGGCAACCTCATTATTTCTGAGACTTCCTAAGATACATTTGGTCAATTATGTACCATGCTCTTCAATAGCCTTCTCATCTATGAATTTATCTAATAGTGGAACCCAAATACTTCCACAGTATACATCCTACACTAGCATATCCCACCATGCAATTAAGCTGTATGTGGAAAAAGCCACCATATTTCCACGCATGCAACCTGACAGCTAATTACAGCACTGAAATTCCGCCATTACATCATTTATCGTATGCAGGTAATTGAAAGAGATGTTTTCTTTCATTTGCTACTTGAGCTACCCTGACTTTGAACCCTCACTGCCTGCTTCCTCTAACTAGCTGCCCTCCAATCTCTGACTTTGAAAATCAGAAAAACACTTAGGAGGCTATGATAGAATTAGATTTAATTTGTTTTAACCTATTGCTTAATCATTTCATTAGGTGCCCTATTCTTCTTGTATTATGAAAAACTTTAATAATTTTTTTTATTCTCTACACATTGATGAGTTTATAGACCTTTTTCAGATTATCCCAGTTATCTTTTCTTCTGAGATGAACAGTCCAAGTCTATTTAGCATCTCTGTCATGAAAGCCTTTCCACACCCCGATATCCTTTCCACTACGTTACTTCTACATCTATTATCTCTTTTTTTGAAATGGACAGTTACAGCATTCAAAGCATTCAAGAAGACAGAAACACCAGTGTCGTGGTTTCGGCTGGAATAGAGTTAATTTTCTTCGCAGTAGCTAGCATGGGGCTGTGTTTTGGATTTGTGCTGAAAATGGTGTTGGTAATGCGGAGATGTTTTAGTTGTTGCTAAGTAGTGCCTACACCGGTCAGGGACTTCTTCAGCTCCCAGTGCTCTGCCGGGTGCACAAGAAGCCAGGAGGGGACACAGCCAGGACAGCTGACCCAAACTGACCCAAGGGATATCACACAACATACGACATCGTGCTCAGCATATAAAGCTGAGGGAAGAAGAAGGAAGGGGGAGACGTTCAGAGTTACGGCGTTTGTCTTCCCTAGTAACCGTTACACTTCTTGAAGCCCTGCTTTCCTGGAGATGGCTGAGCACCTGCCTGCCCGTGGGAAGCAGTGAATGAATTCTTTGTTTTGCTTAGGTTCTGCGTACACAGCTTTTGCTTTACCTATTCAACTGCCTGTATCTCAGCCCAGGAGTTTCCTCACTTTTACTCTTCTGATTCTCTCCCTCATCCCACCTGGGGGGAGTGAGTGAGCGGCTGCATGGGGCTTGCTTGCTGCCTGGGGCTAAACCACGACACATAGTTTTGTCCTCTCTTTTTCTCCAGTTATTCCTGAGGTTCCATCTGGGGACAGGGAGGTTAGGACGGCAGGGAAATGGGATAACTGCCAGTCAGGCATCAGCTGGATTTTCAGGGAACCATGCATACGGACTTCAAAAGCGTACCTCTCACCTGAGAGATACGCGTTGACAGCCAACTTAAAACCCTGTCATGATGTTTGTACAGTCAGGGTTGGTTTTTTCCCCATGAGCATTACTTTGCACTTACCAGCCTTCAATACCCTAAAACTTTACCACCCAGTCACTCATTAAATTATCTGTCCACAAGCCTTCTCGTTTTGATGATGTTTTTTTTCTTCTAAGTTCGCCATTACAGCAATTAACTTTTGTTTATTCTAACTACAAGGATGCTGAATTCCGTCACTATTACAGGGTACCTTTTTAATAGTCATATCTTGAACACAGTCCTGCACAATGTTCAAGATTTTGTTCTTTTAACTCTTGAAATAGATAGGTAATAGAGCCAGTCAAAAGCATTTTTCACGGAAGTCATTATAGACTGAAAACACTGCCTTATGAGATTCAGTTTTTCATGGGAGTTGCTGTTTCAGTGCAAAATTAATAAAGGTATTTTTTCACATCAGGGAAGATAAAAGGAGACAAAAAGGTACCAAGAGATCTGATAACCCGATGTTTAAAGAATTCACCTAGAAACTGGGGAAAATAAATTAAGAGTAGTAATTTGAAAAATATATATCCAGCATCTCTGGTAAAGGACTTAATCAGAAGGCTATAAGATTCAGTCTATCTCTCAATAAATACATATTTATAACCAATGGTGTGTACCCTAACTGCTGCTGCTCTTTAGAGTCATTCTCACTTAAGTTTCCTTCTTATATCTCGTTTTTTATTTTCCCTTTTAGCAACGTGTCAGATGGAGTCACCACTATGAATCTGCACAAGTTCCAAGAAGGATCCAACTCAGGGTCAGAGAAATTTGAGGTGGCTACTGTCCACTTTTCTTCTTATTACCTGTAGCTCACAAGAATAATGGCACCAGCCAAAAGATTTGAGAAACTTCAGCGATCTTCAGATTTGCTGCTTCATCTCAAAAAGGGACAATTCCTGCCACTTATTCAATACTTGCTAGAAGGAAGATGTTAGCAACACCTTACACTGGAAAATATCTGTTTTCCTACTTTAGCATTTCCGTTGTGTCTGAAGAGTTCCCTGAACAATAATATATCCTAAGGACTGCAGCGCAAGTCAGCATATCAGTTAGGCTCTAAAGTGTACATATTCCACTACACATAAACCCTGTACAACATATTATTTGGGAAGTTTGTACTTTGTGCTTATTATCCATGAGATCAAGATCACTTGAAGGACTTATAAATTCAGTAAGTCATAGCTGTTTATCACCTACATTTCCTCAGCTTTTCTTCATATCATTTTTGCACACATTGAAGGATACCATATATACACATGTATTCACACATAGACGAACACATGCTTTTTTTTGAAGCTTTTCCAATCTCATTGCAAAAGAAAGAGGAAAATCACATATTGAAAGACGGTTTTATTTATCATGCCATTTCATAATGCTGCCTGAAAACTTTAAGTAAGAGTGCACACATACACTAGCATATGTCATCTAGATGCTGCCGTTATCTCAAGGTGCTCATTTTCTATAGCAGAAACACACCATGCATGAGCCTTGAACTCAGTCAAACGAGAAGGAGGATAAATCCCATCACTAGACCCAGGAAAGGAGTTTGATCTTTCAAATCTGCTAGAGCTCTGAGACTGACAGAAAGAAGTCAATAGTCATCATAGCCTAGATTGTCATGAAATGAAGACAGCAGCTCTAGGTAATTGAGGGAAGTTTGATATAAGCCAGAGATTTTTGAAAAGAGCAGTCAGTGTTCTAATTTCAGCATCTAAGCAAAGCTAAGACGACTTTGAGACCGAATGACAAGAAGAAGCTGGAAACCACTTGCTTGAATGATAAGCTCTCAGGTTCTGTAAATGCAGAACGTTGTGCAGTTTTCAATGCTCACGCATGGGATGCTGCTCTGATTTTCCTGTTTTCCCCTCAGGTAAGTGGAATAAACTAACAGGGACTTACCACTCCTTGTGGGACACTGACTTGCCAGGATTGAACCAGAGACAATATGGATCACCCCTAACTGTTTTACTAGCTGTATCTCTCACATTAATACCCTTTAGCAATTAAGAACTGATACCAGCTTCAGATCATGAATGATCTATGTTTGTTTCTCTCTGTATACACATACTATCTCCCACCACCACAGAAATTCTCTGGAATTTACCAAAACTGGATCTCTGTTTCACCTCCTTTTATCAATCCCCCAAAAGTCAGTCAGAAGGAAGTACATATACAGATACTGCAACTAGTAACAGATAAGCAATAGGTTGTAAGATTTCCCTGCAATAATTTCTCTAACAGAGGTGAAAAACACAGTTTCCAGGCCTGATTCCACTCGAATAGGCTTAATTGTCAACTCTAAAGAAGTTCAAAAGGTGGAGAAAAATTGCAACAGATTGAGGTTTCAAAATGAAAAATTCAGTTTTCCTCTCATGCAAAATAGTTTCATGTGCAACAGAGCCAACTCGCTCATCAGTCAAGGGTCACTCAAAGGTTACCCACAGAAATATGACAAAAGCTAGAAGCTAGGTCTATCACAAATTAACAAGCATGTTGGCTCAAGGCAACAGCAGCCCATAAATCCATTTTTCCCAAGATACTACTTACATTTCTAGATATAGTGATTCTGTTGAAATCTCCTTTGCTTGCCACCAAAGTGTTTCCAGATATCAGTCTAATGTTCCAGAACAGAAAAATGAGGGCATTTTCATGATTTCAGGTCACCCACCTTCTGAAAAAAAAGCAGTTTTTTCCCATTTCCTACCCTGACTAAAAGGCTTCCAAGCTTCAACTGCTGCATTTGGCAGCAGTCAATTGCACTTATTAATTGTAACTACTGATGGTTGCTCCAGACTACTCTTTAAAAGGTCAACTATAGAGACACAGTTAATGTCAACAACCCTGGCTAAAACAGGCGAAAAACAGGTTTAAGAGCAATTAGTTAAGTCTGGTGTTTCCAGATTAGTTGAGCACGATGAAATCCAAGTTAGCAATGTAGAAAGAACAGACAAGCAGCCTAACAGCGATCTGCAGATAGCTTTTAAGTATCCCTGAAAGATGGTGGCATTAACATTAATTCCTGGAAAAACACTGGAACAAGAAATCTTACAAATTGTCTGTACAGATATGGAAAACACCATGACAAGCTTAAGCAATAGCCAACAAGTGCTTGGGTTTTTTATCCAGAACAAACCTCAATCTAATTTCTTCCTTTAACACGGTAACTGCATCGTGGACAAAAAACTACCATAGGTGTTGCACTTTCACGGTAGTAGGGCTTTTTGACAATACTGTAGATGCGTCAAACGTAAGCGAAACATGGTCAAAGGGTGCAATGCGAAGAAGCTTGGTAAGCTGCAGGCAGAGAGTTATCCAGGAACGGTTCACTATCAAATGGGAAATAAGTATCAGCGAGCGGTAAAGAGGTTTACACTTGATCAGCAATTAACTAATACATACTCAAATAGCTCACATGATAAAATGGAGGGTATTTTTATTAACTTGTACAAGTTAGGTGAAACTAAAAGCACTACCAGAGACAAGGTCAGAATACAGGATATTTTAAATAAAATTTTAAATGGCTATTAAAAACAACAAACAAAATTTAATAAAAGGTAAAATATTAAATTTCCATTAAGAAAAAGTGTAAATAAAAATAAACCAAACAACTTACTATGCAGCAGCACTAACTGAAAATATAAAACAAGAAAAGGTAGCAGATTGATTATTAACAATGTGATATTACAGCAAAAAAGGGCAAATCTCTTCATAGGATGCATTTACATAAGTATAAATTCAGGACATAGAGTAATTATTCCATTCCACCAAGCAGTGGAGAGCCTATGGGCTACAGTAGTCATCAAGTTTAGAGAAATGAAAACAAACCTGAAAAAAGATAAAAAATATATCATTTTAAGAAACATAACATTAAAAGATTGGCAATTAGGATAAAGAACAGGTAGAAAAAGTAAAAATAATAGAAAAATATTCCTAAAAATTACTTCGAGGCCATCCATCTAATCCTGTTGTACACAGGTATCATCACCAAGGCCTGAAGTGTATTTAATAAAAGTTTGTTCAACCTCTTCTTAAACACCTTACTTGGTTGGTGTTTAAGACATTAAAAATTGGAAGAAGCAAGCATTTCTGCTTCTTCCGAAATTTCTTTTTGATTGGAAAACATACTATGCAGAAGCTTTTATCAGCCACTGCCCACAGCGCAGGATATCCCGAGGCACCAAACCTTGCCATGTACTGACGAATATCTACAGTAACATTATGAAAGAGTAAATGGTTTCTTTAGATTGTTTGGAAAATGACAAAACATTCAGATGAAACAGATTTACATGCACTCGTAATAACTACTTTAAACAGATCCACCAATCAGTTTATAATTTATTCTGACCACCCTGATTCACTTTGCAGAATTCCTTTCCGCCCAGTATTATGCCACATAATGGCTTATTTATTATTTTTTCCTATGATGACCAGTGTTTAAATTAAATAATTTGCTTTATATTCATAAAATTAAGGTATGTTATTTATTTATAACTATGTAGTGCTTTCCACTTTGAAATATACATTTTGTTCATACCATCTCTCCAATCAAAAAAAAATCTCAGATTAATTAATTGTCACATATGATACTCCAGCGATTACGTGTTTTCTGTTTCACTTTTGGTGGGGAAATGAACACACTACGGAAAGAGAATCCCAATTGCAGATAAAGTAGGAGACCTTCAAAATACTAGATTTAAAAGACACTGAAACAAGGAAGAGATCCTAAGGGTCAACCCTGCACTCTTAGACTTAATATTAGAGTTTGTTTGTTTTGACAACAGTTCAAGGAGTTCCGAATATTTCTGGTCCTTCCTCAATTGTACCAGCAATTCAAGGAAAAAAGCAGCATGTGTCAGAGGAATGGAATTTGTCTTCCTCAATTGCAGTTCTGTATCTGTTTTCATGGCAAGTTACTCCTGACAGAGTCTTTATAGCAGGATTAAAGAAAAGTTATTCTGTGATCTTAGAGATGGAGCACTCGCACTCATGTTTAATTAGAACGCAATGCAGCAACCCTAGATTGAGACATAGCCCAACATGGTTAATTTCCCTGTTGGAATGGCTACAGCAAAATAAGAAGGGGCTAACAAGGCCATCATATAATAGCTGTGTCCACCCACTTTTCTCCACATGCCTGAAGAGGTATTCTCCTTCACCATATGCATGACTATCACTGTGACAGCTGTGGACCACGCAGGTACCAGCTCAATAAAAGCTAATCTTAATTTATCATCTTCTCTATTACCAGTTACCCTTGTTCATTTCAAAATCAAGGTCAGTTTTATTTAACATATTTATCTTTCAGAATAGTGTCAATGTTCCGACTACTACCAGTTATTCAGCATCAGCTGTTATTTAGTTACATAAAAACTGGAATCTTCACAGGATTCTTATTTCCCAGTTCAGTTTATAATCATGCCCTATCAAACTAATTAGAAAATTATCTCAGTTAATTCTCTGAAATGCATCAGCCAGTTCCCTCAGTTCCCTCACAGTTATAAAAATAACAAAAATCTAGACTTCAAAATGTATTTCCTTGATTTTTACTTTTTGGCAATAAGAGATATCTGAAGCATATTTGGAAAGCAGACTGCAGGTTAACCTACAGCTGCCTGAAGTTTATTGGCAGTATCTTGAAAGCTGTCACTTTCTGTAGTTTTAAGATGCCCATAACGAGGGTTTAGCCACAAAACGTTAGGCACCAGAATGCACCACCCATATGCTCCTCAATCATTACAGCCAGCAAATTGGGTAGTGAATGCATAGGTCTCGGCCCACTTCCCAGTCAGGCACTGAAATGAAATATTTTCAATTATAAAATCTCTTCCATATCTTTGGCAGCCTAGCTTGTTCTAAAAATTGTACACCTCATGCAGATGCAAAGCACCTACACTACACGTTTGCTTTGGGTGGTATGTGTTTGGACTGGATGGTCTTTAGAGGTCCCTTCCAACCCAAACCATTCTATGATCCTGTGATTCTACATCGCAATAAGCGTGGAATATAGACTTGGAGTTCGCAGAGGATTGAGATTGGTGTGGACAACAGAAATTTCACAATAGTCTTTCCATGGTCTTCAGTATTTACCATGCCTGCAACATGTGGTAGAGGCTATTAAACTTGCTATGCGTGCAGTATAGGCATCGTTGGAATGTAAATAGTTCTCACATGGTTATGTTATTTCTGATACAGGCCTCCTATACCACTTATTATTATTGAAAAGTACTACCAAACCCTACTTACATCTGTCAGCGTCTGCCAAAAAGCTGCAAGCCATACCAGCTCCATTTTGACTCTTCCATTTGTAACACATCTAACAAGTAGACGGTTAATTTTTGTGAGAGGGGGAATAAAAAACAAAACAACTTTTGTTGGTGCAAGTGTTTGGGGGTGCTTTAGTTTTTAAAAGCCAGTTCTTTCGGACATCTGCTCAAATTCTCCACTGCAAATTTAGGTTTTTCTGCAATACTAGAGAAATACTCATATCCTGTATTTATTTGCAAGGAAAATAAAAACTTGTTAGATGTTGTTCAAATGTTTTTATATATTTAGCAGTTTGGAAATATTCCAAGACTAATAAACTTTCCTTGTGCCTGGTTCCTGTGTATTACCAGCAATAAAGTCCTTTTTGATCACAAAGGGTATGTGTTTTTCCATCTTCATTATTGCCACTTTATTAAAAGACAGTAGATGAAGTTCTGATACAACTGTAAGTACCTCATCTTTAGAGCGAGTTTCTCATATACAGTCTTAGATTGAACCTGAAGGCTCACAATATTTGAATTGTGAATATTTGAACAATGCTGCTGTTCACTTCTGTAGTTTTTTCTGAAAGAAGAAACTACACCTAAAATTACACTGGTTCCCAGGTATAATTCTTCTCAATTCAGCTGAAGACGCTAGGGTTTCGTTCAGACATTGAGGGACCGGAGTGCTCACCAAAGTAAGGGAAATAATTAGGTAACAAACTTTCTGTATGTTGTACTGTTAGGATTTAGGGGGGTTGTAGCGATATGTAGACAGTTTCAGAGGCACCTAAAGTGAAACATAAACACCACCTTATTTACCTTTACTATGATAAAATGAAAAAAAAAAAAACCCCAACCCTAAATAAACATAAAAGCCCCTTCAGAGGCCTCAGTATTTGAAAGACCAGCTAGCTCACCACACTTACCTTACTGAAAAAACTGTGTTCATTTCTCAGATTAATAGAACAAAGATTTATAGATGTGCTACATTCAAGTTGCTTCTTTCTGTTCTACAGTGTGATTTTATAAAACATTAATTCTGAGAAGCTACAGTGAATTTTTAATTAGTGAAACACAGATGGTTGTTTTCATACAAATTTTACATTTCCTATTACATTAAGCCCCAAAACCAACACAATGCACAACATATTTACAAATGCATAGAAGTATTTATACCTCCAGAAATTATTTATTACCGTACTGTGCACTCTAAATTACCAACATAAGCATTACTGTGGGGGGAGGGGGAGAGGTTGCCTGATTTAAGCACAATTTTGAGTGGGGAGACAGGAGGAAAAATTTAAAAAAAATAGCAGAAGTATTTAGGAGAAGAAATTGTGTGAGAGGATAGAGACAATGGATGTTTCTCAGCCAGAACAGAGTTGCTGTTTTGGATCACTAATAGCTCTGATGATTCCTACTCCTCTCCATACAGACTTGAGCATCAGTATCAGTCTTCAATGTAGTCCAAGTGTAAGACAAAGCAGAACAAATGTGGGAAGGCATGAAATCACACAGGCAACTGATTTCTTTTTTTATTCTCTGGAACATTAATTCAGGCTCTTTAAAAAGCTACGTTTACTATACACACTCCTCTTATTCACATTCCTTTTCTGCTGCATTCCTTATTCTGTAACAGCCTTCCAAAGCCTTAATGATTGTACATTGCAATACCAAACATTTCCCTCTGCAGTTAAGTGCACATATTTTCTGCTTTTAAACCTAGGAGGGTTTGGTGCTATAGCTGTCCTTTCCCAGTCACAGAATCCATTATTTCTAGGCACACTTTCATAGTGCAACCAAATCCAAGAAGCTGACATTTTTTATTTAGTACCCGTGGGCTATAATAATGAAAAATTTACTCGCTGAAATACAGTTGCATGCATTTCATATCCACCATACTCATGATAAAAAGTAATTTCCTTGAACACACCGGTAACAATGGTAACTTAACAAAATGTACCAACATAAAATAAACATGAGCATGTAGCACATCTGAAGTCTCCAGAGTGAGACTACTAGCCCATGTTCCTAGCAAAGATTTAAATGAGTTAAGAGGCCTTGAAGCTTGACACAGATCTCTAAAGGCATAGGAGAGAATTCAGGGAAACTGTCAGTACCCATTTGGTAAAAGAAAAGCAAAGAACCACCATTGTTTTTTATTTTGGACCAACGAAGACTGAATTATAATGCAAGAAATTATAACAAGAAAACAAAAATAAGAGAATCTGCCCAGAATTCCTGTCCTAAATTATTCCAAAAGTCCAACTGAGTGACACAGGCAGGACCCATCGATACTCTGCCCAATTCACGGGGGAGCTGTCCAGCAAAACACAATCTGAAAGTTACCATAACAACAGAAATAAAATCACATTTTATTAGTTTTTTTACACAACACTTAGAAAAATTATGAAACTAAATTCTACTAAGTCTTACGTGTAAGCGTAAGTAAGTGTATGGCTTTATAGCACAAAGGAGCTCAGAAATTATTAAGTACTTGAGAAGTCCATCAGCGATAAAGAAAATACAACAGCTCAGATGCAACCTCTAGGTCAGAAAGCCCCTGACTCTCTTTGACAACTGTCAGGTAGAAATGTTTCCTCGGAAGACATTCACCCTGCACAGCCTGTTTCCTTAAACATCTCATACCCACCAGTGTTTAAACTCCATTATGTGGACGCTCAGCCTGATCCCACATGCCAGTTCTTATGGATGAAGAGTTGATATTCACCATCTGAGCTTGGTATCAGGGAAGATTACAGAGCAGTTCATCTTGAGTGCACTCACCAGGCGTGTGCAGGACAACCAGGGGATCAGGCCCAGCCAGCATGGCTTCATGAAAGGCAGGTCCTGACTGACCAACCTGATCTCCTTCTACAACAAGGTGACCTGCGTAGCAGATGAGGGAAAGGCTGTAGATGTTGTCTACCTGGACTTTAGTAAAGCCCTTGACACTGTCTCCCACAGCATCCTCCTAGAGAAGCTGGCTGCTCATGGCTTATACAAGTGTACTCTTCACTGGGTAAACAACTGCCTGGATGGCTGGGCCCAGAGGGTTGTGGTGAACGGAGCTAACTCCAGCTGGCAGCTGGTCACAAGTGGTGTTCCCCAGGGCTCAGTGTTGGGAACAGTTCTGTTTAATATCTTTATCAATGATCTGGATGAGGTAATTGAGTATGCTCTCAGTAAGTTTGCAGATGACAACAAATTGGGTGGAAGGTTGATCTGCTTGAGGGCAGGAAGGCACTGCAGAGGGACCTGGACAGGCTGGATCAATGGGCCAAGGCCAATTGTATGAGGTTTAACAAGGCCAAGTGTTGGGTCCTGCGCTCGGGTCACAACAGCCCCACGTAACACTACAGGCTTGGGGAGGAGTGGCCGGGAAGCTGCCTGGCAGAGAAGGCCCTGGGGGTGCTGGCTGACAGCCGGCTGAGCATGAGCCATCAGTGTGCCCAGGGGGCCAAGGCAGCCAACAGCATCCTGGCTTGTATCAGGGATAGTGTGGCCAGCAGGAGCGGGGAGGTGATAGTGCCCCTGTGCTCGGCACTGGTGGGCCTGCACCTCAAGTACTGTGTTGAGTTTTGGGCCCCTCAGGACAAGAAGGACATTGAGGTGCTGGTGTGTGTCCAGAGAAGGGCAACAAAGCTGGTGAAGGGTCTGGAGAACAAGTCTGATGAGGAACAGCTGAGGGAGCTGGGGATATTTAGTCTGGAGGAGCCTGAGGGGAGACGTTATCGCTCTCAACAACTACCTGAAAGGAGGGTGAAGTGAGGTGGGTGTTGGTCTCTTCCACCAAGTTACTTGGGAGAGGATGAGAGGAAATGGCCTGAAGCTGCATCAGAGGAGGTTTAGATTGGATACTAGGAAGAATTTCTGTAGTGAAAGAGTGGTCAGGCATTGGCACAGGCTGCTCAGAGAGGTGGTGGAGTTACCATCCCTGGAGGTGTTCAAGAAACATGTAGATGTTGCACTTTGGGACATGGTTTACGAGGCATGGTGGTGTTGGGTTAATGGTTGGACTTGGTGATCCTAGAGGTCTTTTCCAACCTTAATGAATCTATGATCTATTAGTTGTAGGGAACAGAGCATTCAAAGAAGAATGCTTTTTCCACTCTTCATTGACCACCCTATGCTATACTGTAAAAGTTGTTCATGATGTTTGTTCTTTTTTTAAACAGAATAAGAATTGAAGATGACAAAACAAATTCTATAAAGAGGAGTTTAGATTGAACTGATAACAGCATTGACAGTCATGGCTCCTGTGTTCTCAGCCGGATGTTAAACATACCTCTCTGCTAGATGTGCCTGGTCTTGCTATCATCATACAAAGGCCTACTGTCTTGCAGTCAAAATAATCATGAAGGACTACTTTTGAAACAGACATGCTCTGTGTGTGCTATAAAAGTAAATTGACCTGTTTGCGTTCTACTTTGTTTTATGACCTTCATTTTGGGTCTGTCCCTAGCACCTGAAAGACACAGTATAACTTCAGCTAAACATCAAACAGCAGCATAAGCAAGGTCAACAAAGAACTTCATAGAATGACAGAGTACCAGGTGGGAGGGGACCTCAGAGATCACCTGGTCCAACCTTTCTTGGCAAAAGCACAGTCTAGACAAGTTAAGAATATTCAGTAAGCTGAGACATATTTGGCATTTCACACTATATGATGGTTTTACATAATGATGCAGCCATAACCATTCATTGCAGAGGTTCATAACAAAAATATTAAGATTAGCAGGAATTTGATATGAATAGAAATGCACATACAAAAAGCTTTGGAAGAAACTGCAGCACAAGGGGTAAAAGAATAGCATAGATTAATAAAGAACAACACCATTTTCTGTTACCTTTCCTAGCGGTAACTTTGAGGAATGTGTTGTATTACGTTATGATCACAAGGTCTATGCTCTAACCAGATCACAGCACAAATGACTCATCAGCCCAAGACCCTATACTTTAACAACACAAGGATAACAACAAATTTGCAGCACATCACATGCGCCATTCCTTCTTCTATTAGCCCACCAGGAATCGGACATATATTTCCAACAAACATGGAAAGCAGACAATTAAAAGCAATTTTCCCTAAGATCTATGGAAAATGAAGCAATTAAGAGCTTGAAGCAAAGGACCACACCATAACAACTATTGACTTTTAAGCCATATGCGTAGAAGATCCGTTCAAAGGCCTGTTGATTGCTGCCAATTGAGAGGGACCCAAGAGACATAGTAAGGACTAGAGAGCCAGCATCCTTTGTCCTCCCTGTCACACAAAAGTGATGCTGGACAGACTACTTGGATACATGTGTTTTAGTGCTTGTGAGCATGTAGGTTTATAAAACCATCTTGCTTGAATATTTTGTATAATAACTTACATTCCCCTTTCTGCTAGATCTTGCACTGGATTTTGTGTTTTGTTTGTGAAGGACAAAGACCTGCAAGCGGATAGCCACAATGAGTAACATACAGACTACATAATCCGTGGCAAAAATTAAGCCTCCTTTTTCACTCTGAAAAAGTTTGGAAAATTATGCCCGAAGTATGTATTTAATGCAGTGTTTCAAGAAGGTTCCTCTCACATAAGAGATGAGGTTCTTTTAACAAAGGTTTCATCAAAGCACATTCTCTCTCTGTTAACATCCAGAATAACTAGGGCTTGGTATACATTTTTTAAGAAGTCCATTAAAAATGCATCATAAAACCATAAATTTAACATTTGTCCAAATAAAAAAAATAGGTTTTCCACTGAGGGAAGCGAGCAGTGATCTGTCAAACACAACTGCACGGTGTTAGTTCTAACACAAGAAAAACTAAAGGAATAGTTTTCAGTTACAGGCCGTCAAGCACACCGAACAGAACTCTAATCAATGCAAGACTAAGAAAATCCATCAGATACACAGTTTGGTGAGAATATTCTCAAATACTGGAACAATAACAAAAAGGATGCCTTTATTATACTTTTTCATATACATCAATATTCATATATTATTTCTATGAGCTGGCTCCTCAACAGCTTTAGAATGAAAAAAAGCAATACAGGAATTTGCATACCACTGCCAACTTCTGGAAAACTCATCAGAAATTACAAAAATAACTGCGCTGAAGAGCTTACAAATCTTGTATTTCATGTTTGGGATCTTATAATAGACTTCTAATAACTTCTAGAGAAATTCACGTGTTTACTTCCAGGAGGCAAACTTGACATTCCAGAATGAAGGGGAGAAGGAAAGAGTTCAAAACTAACTTAAATCCAGAAAACAAAAATCAAAACTAGAGTGTCTATTCACTATATGACAGAAACAACAGTATTGTTCATTTTTGTTATTTTTTTTAAACTTTGGGGTAAATCCTCTATCAGAGGATAACAGCCAAACTATTAGTAATTAATTTCTGTTATGCCATATATCAGAAGGGGTTTCATAATTTGCCCTTCGGAAAAAAGGAGAAATAATGTACAAAGACACTTGCGGCAAAAGGGGTACGTCACCTGCTTTGTCTGAAAGTTCAGACAAGGGGCTGAGACCTTGGCACTCTCAGAAGCAGAGAGCAGTGACTTTGAGAGAACAATGGATTTATAGAAACAAAAATTGCTAGAAATTTCTTCCCTGTTTCCATTAGTTTCAACTGTCCTCATGCTTTTGACTCGGGAAATGTCTACGCTTAATGCAGTGGTTACCCCTGTGCTTGCACTTCCTACCTTTACATTATCACATACACTTCACATCCTACGTGGCTACAGGGAAGTGCATTGGTAGGAATAATGTTACCTGAATAAACCCATGGTGCATGCTGAATGGCCAGTAAGGCAAAACTGTTAGGCCATGCACGTAACTGCAGTTGTTATGTAGCCCTCAGCAAGCCCCAACGCGAATTAGTTGGGTTTTCTTGATCCTGGCACAGTGCAGCATACTGTCTAAATGGTATACTTAAGTGTTTGCTACTGACTTGTTAGTCAAGGCGATTTTCTGCTTTCTCCTTTTTTAGTATTTTCTCCGGTCTACTTATTCTCCCAAACTCTCCATTTCATTTAATTTCCTCAGAGACTCGTTGAGGTCACAGGTCTGTGATGAGGATCCAATGATATCCAGACATGCCATGATGTATCACACTGTATACCCAAACAAGAAGTGCAGGTTTCCATGGCCATTCTTGTCTATTACAGAAGAATCTGGGCCCAGCATCCTAGAATCCCCTCCTGTTCTTTATTGCCATACAGCCACCTATTGGTAGGTCTCAAAAAATAAGAAGTCTCACTACAGTTGTTTTAATCCACACTGGCTAGGACACTCTCCCTTGTGCTGCTCAAATTTTAATCCTTGGGTAGCCCGAATTACATCACAAATTTGGAGAGTTGGTATAAATCCAGGATGCTAAACACCTAGCAAACATAGGACTATTTGCTGCAGAGCAAAACCAAAAAAATCTGAGGTTGCTGTCTTGATTAAAAAACAACTGTACATAAATGTAGCAAAAGAAACAATAAATGGAAATACAGACACTAACTTACCCAAAAATAGAGCTAACAATAAAAATGCAAAGAAAAACAAATGTGTATATATAAGTAAGTTTTAAAGCAAACCATTCCAGAAAGCGCATAAGACATAGGTGCTGTCCTTCCATTGCTTTGCATCAGTGATACATAGTACTACCTCAGGGAGCCTGATTTATTAGCACTCACTTGCCAGCCATATCCACTTTAATGTCAAATAAAAAGAAAAGGCAGTATGAACAGGATGGACTTTGAAAAAAAAAATGAAATATCTCTTAGAATTATCTAAAAAATGTGAATATCTATATACAACTTAAATTACATCCTAGTCACTGCTTCTGAAATATCTAAGCACAGAGCGCCCTCTCATGTGTGCTTTGCTCATCATAATTCTTCACAATGCCTCAACTTCAGACTGTGAGCCACCATCATGATAATATTAAGAAAGCAATTAATCTCCAAGATAAGGAAGCTCAACCCTTGTATGCTGAGAATAAATGAAGAATAAATATCTCTTTTCTAAGAACAGGCAAACTGAGAAAGAAAACAAACACTGCAGAGCTAAAAGCTGATCAGAAAAGTCAAAGTTAGTGACAGCTAACGCCTCAGGGTCTAGGGAGGTGAGAAAGAGAGGTAACAACACATGCTAAGGTTTTAGTCTAAAACTACTGGGTGCAAAATCCAGTACTGTATAAGTAAAGACAATCCAAATTTCTTAAAACCATATCCAGTGGCTATGTGCTTGATACTCAGTAAGCAGGTAACAAGATACTTTTTCTTCACTACCACCCTTGCAGATCAAGGTTCATTTCTGAAATTCAGATTTATTTCTCTCTCACAGCTGATCCTGAAAAAAAAAAAAAAATCTGCATGTGTGCATAGAATATTCAGATATATGAGGAATACAAGGACTATGCTAGTCCTACACAGTAGTATAACTAGTTCCAGTGGGAAGAAAACTGTGGAGTAAAAAACTATCACCTTCCAGAAGAGGAATGCACATTACAGCATTTAGACTAAGTAGAAAAATTGCAGTTCAGTTCCATAAAAGAAAATTTTAAGTTGTTTTCTTCCATATAAAAATGGGTTCCAGAAAATGCAGAAAGGAATAATTAAATCCTACAGTAAATGCTTGGAAATTTTGTGTTGATTTGTAGCATGCTGAGACTCACGTACCTCTGTAAGGTTTTCAAATTCTAAGGGAATAAGCTGATTTCTTAGAAAGGAGCAGTGTTTCCTGTATATTTGTCCCAGAAAGACAACCATTACATATGAAAAGGTTTTTTTTCAGGATGGCATAACTATAGTTCTATAAACTGTTCTATAGTTCTACAGACAACTATAGCGTCATCCGTCCATGACCCTCCTTGCTCCCACGTTGTACTGCCGCTACTCTATGATATTAAGAATTCAGGGAAAGGAGCACCTATACAGCTTATCTGCACAACAGCTTTTCCTTAGCAACAACATAACCATCACTTCTGGTGCAGAGAAGGTAATGGAATGCTCCTCCAGTGAACTTAAGTGTTAGGAAAAATGTTAACTCCATAAAGGTGTCAAAACATTACAGGATGCTCATTATTTAAATATCTAATTAGAAAAACACCTGATGGAGAGAAGGATGATCCTGTGACTAGGGCCTGGATTAAATTTTATATCTCACAGACTCTCGGCCTGACCCTGAAAAAATTGCTTAAAGTCTGTCTAGCTATCCTAGGTCCAGAACCAAGAGCAACATAGCCACGTCAATGTGATGTAATGCTCAAGGCCAGATATATTAGCTCAGGTTACAGCACGGCAGTCACGCAGCTGTGCTGCTTTCAGATCCACGCTAGCAAGACCTTGTTACATGGATGCAACAACATGGCTTGGCACTAACACAAGTTATCACTAAACAACAGAACAAGTACTCTCCCTCTCGCTATTCCCAAGTGGTAAAATGAGAACAGAACTACCCCACCCACTTTACAGACAGTAAGCATGTGTTATATGAGATGCAGAGAAAAAAAATTATGTACACATCCTACTGTAAAGGGTACACAAACTTGCCATTATATTCAAGAGTATTATCAGAAAGCAGCACTAAAAGAGCAAGGGTGCGGAAAGTTGAGACAACTGCAGTCCCTTAATCACAAGAAACAACGCACTATTAATTTGGAGATCCATCCCAATGTGGACCAAAAAGAAAGAAGGGGGGGGGAGGGGGGAAGAAAGTAAAAGTGCCTTAATACAAGTAAATAGACAAAGACACAGAGCATTCTTCCATCACTAGATTAGTGATGCTCACTTTGCTATATGGTCCAGCTTGACTCTACCAGGAAAAAAAAGAAACAAAAGAAAAGCAATTACTCGAAGAGGAGAAAAGGGAAGGGACGGGAAGAAGGCACTGAAAACAGCAGCAACAAAAAAATCCCCGAACAAACAAACCTATATATAATGAGAATAAAATATAAAAATGTATCTGGAGTGCTGTGACGAGTTCTGGGCTCCCCAATACAAGAGAGAAAGGGACAGACTGGACCAAGTCAAGGAAAAGGTCACAAAGATGATTAAGGGATTGGAGCATCAGTCATACGAGCAGCAGCTGAGACACCCTCAGTTGTTTAACCTGGAGAAGGGAAGGTTCTGGTGGGGTGAGGTCTTACTAATGCGTACAAATGCCTGAAGTAGGACAATAAAAGAAAGGAACCAGGCTCTTCTCCGGGTACCAGGGAACAGACAAAAGGCAATGGGCACAAATTGCAATACATAAATCCCATTTAAACTTAAGAAAAAACTTTTTTGTGAGGGTGGTCAAACATTGGAACAGGTTGCCCAAAGAGGTCAGGGAGTCTCCATCCCTGGAGACATTCAAACCCAACTAGACAATATCCTGGACAACCTGCTCTAGCTGATCATGCTTTCAGCAGTGGAGGCTGCACTACACAACCTCCAGAAGTCCCATCCAACTTCCACTAGGCTGTGATTCTGTGAGATGAATAGATAGAAACACATGCACAAATCTCAGGATCACGTAACACACCAAGTTCTAGCAAAGCCAAAAAAAAAAAATCCGTTAAACAGTTTTATGCCTGAAAAACTGGAATGCATCTTTCTGCAAATTAAAGACAGATTGTAAGCCGGAGGACAGGACTGGAAAGTTCCTTGCTCATCAAATTAAAAACAAGAGGCCTATTCATGAAAAAAGTTACGTGGTCAAGTCACATTCTTTGCTCAAAAGTTTTACATGCAACCGAGGGTGGGCACTCTACTTGTAATTCACTGAGAAACTTTTAGGTTGTTACGCATTTCTACAGCACATGAGGGTACATTTATGAAGATATGCAAGCGGTCAATAGAAGTGTAAGAGGAAGAGCAAATGTCCCTCTTCTTTTTAAAAGGACTGGTCACATGACTAACAGCTGGAGTCACTTACCAAAATACCAGTGCAACCTATTTTGTTGAATTCCCCTACAATTACATGACAACATCTAAAACCCTCCTGCATTTCAAATACCCAAAGGCCTCATGGCTCAAAATCCCCACTTCTTTCTGTTCTTTCAGATTTCTTCTCCATCTACATATACAAAGCCACATTTTTAAACGAAGTGGAGAAGACAGACAAAGATCGTATGAGAAATCTGCACCTGGTGAAAAGTGGTAGCAATTAATTCTAGCTACTTTTAGATCACATATGGACAGGGTACTCCTTTTGCATTAACTACATTCTCTAGGCTATTCACCTTTTCTTTAAGATGTGCTGCAGCTCAAAAATAGTTTGATATGAAAAAGGTATCCCTGTCTTAAGAAGTAACATTTTTACCTGCTCTGCAGCTTAAACAGTTGCACATAATCTCAGACTATTGTTGAACCCTGATCTTCAAGTCTGTTAACCACCGTGGCTCCCTCTCATTCAGTAACCTATAGAGGTGGTAGATGTCCCATCCCTGGAACATTCACGTCAGGCTGGACAGGACTCTGACCTAGTTGAAGATGTCCCTGCTCATTGCAGCGGGCTTGGACTAGATGACCTTTTAAAGGTCTTTTCCAACCCAAAACATTCTATGATTCTATTGTGCTCTCCAGGGAACACTGCTACTCAAACACCAGTACCTGGGCCTTCAAATAGCATAGTGTTACTGAATTGTTCCGTCAGAATCCTTCAACTCACATAGAACAAAGAAATAAAATAAAATCAAGGCACTCCTTAGAATGCTGAGAACATTCATCTTTGTGGTTCTTGCTTCCATGTTAGACTTTGGTTGTGAATGTCCCATTAGCCAAATGCATTCAAGTCTGACAAAATTGTTTCATCTCCTGTGGACGAATAACTTTTCTGTTGGGAGATTCAAACGATAAACCAATGCCAATAACCAGTATTGTATTCTTACCCCAATTCTGCCTGCTTTTTCCCAAAGACCAAACCTTAGATTAAAATAGGTTACTTAGTTCTTAAATAGAATCCCACTAGGCATAGTCCACATTTACATTCATGCTTGTGGATTACCACTCAAGACCAGAGATTTTTCTCCTCACCATATCAGAGAGTGGGCTGGGAAGCATAGTCTCAGTATTTTTAAGCTCAGAGACTACAAAATGTTTGCCAACACCTCAGAGCAGTACAGAAGTTAACCATGCATAAGTAACAAGACAAACATAGCCATGACAACCTACCTAAAGAAGCAAAATGTCACTTCTTAAAATTAAGAAAATCCAACACATTTCTTAATTTGGTCAAAGTTTTATTAACTCCTGTTTTTTGCACAATACTCAAAGAATTTGGGGAGGTTTTTTTGTTTTGTTTGTTTTCTATGGTTCATTTGTTTTTTAAAATCACTAGACCTCTAGTCAAGGGCCTGGTCAAACTTCCCACTTGTGAAGGGGCCTGTTTTCCCATGCAATCAAAACTATTATCTAGTTACTGCTAAACGAGTTACCTTGCTATGAAAGTATTTGAAATTGAATGTGATAGAGTTTCCTCACCCCCCTTTGAGTGTAAAAAGTTCTTATATTAACCAGAGGAGGCTGCTTAGTATCTGCATCACCTGCTTCATTTCACTATGCACTCTCTCAGGTAAACTTAAAATAAATTAAACATCACCTGTTTAGCAGAAATTCTGATTTTACAAGTTCCATAATGAGGGATTTCTAATTAACTTGTAGATAGACTACACTTAAAACCCTACAAAATAAATACATCTGTATACCATTTATAGCTGTCTGACAACCTACTTCCATTAGAGTACTAAAATACTAAAAACAACCTCCAATTTGAAGAAAGGGAATTAAAAACCCACCTGGTTTTAAAATAGAGCTTGATCAATTTATGAAAGGGACTGTATAACAATTGTCTAAATGGAACCGGATTCAATTATCTGATGGGCTCCTTTTCAGTCCCACATCTCCTTTGTCACTCTTCAGAAACCAAGCTCCAAAGACAGATCTTCAGTTATGACCAGTACTTATTTGGTGGCTTCTCTTTCTTTGGGCTAAACAGAATAATCCACATTTCTAAAGAAAATAAAACTCACAAAGTTAAAAGCTTGGTGTCTTTCACATGTCAAAACGGAATCATTACTGAGGATATTCCCTCAACCTCCATTTCTGTACCAGGACCCAGTGAACCAAATCAGCCTATTCATCTCTCACAAACAGTGACTTGCTGATAATCCAGAATCAATGTGCTCTCTCTACAAGTAGCGTCTTTCATCTGTTCAACTGCAGAGACACATTGCAAGAGTTTTTAGAACTTGGCAGGATGTTATTAGCAACCAACATGAGAATGTCTCTTGACATCGAACAGCAGAAAGTGTTCTATCACGTGGGTTTTCTTTCTGAGTCAAGGAGAGACAGCAGGCTGAAAAGAAAATTCCAATCAAAAGAGTTTCTAATAGTTTATCAGATATCTTTTGTAATTCTTCTGTATAAATTCAGAAATTATCCTTGTATAACTGAACCAAAACAGTAAACAATATCCATGTTCTTGCTGGATTTACGTTAAAATTTCTATCAGGTAACAGTTTTATAATCTACCTCAATTTACTTTTTGTATCAGGTCTAGCCTCAATTCCTTCCCTCTTTCTTCACCTCTTTATTCCAAGTAGTTCAAAGCGCTGATTTGGAAAACTGAAATCAATAACAACTTCAGGGTGACAAAGTCGTCATTGCCAAAGTTGTAATAGTATCAGCTGGAACATGAGAAAAATTCAGAGAATATTGCATGTTTGAAGATGGACACTCAAAAACCACCCCTAAAAAACCAAGACATGCTGCAAGATGATGACAACTATAGTGATGGATGGAAACACCTCTGACATCACATACCTAAGAACCGCCATGAAATACAAGTTTCTACATCATACACATTTCACAACTAACCACACATGGCTGGACACAGCTCTTCAATATTTGTCTATGAATCACTTTGTGTAATACTACTTCTCAAAGGTTCTTATGAAGTAGCTAGCATTCCTCAAGTAAAATAAGTCTAACAATCAGATTTAGCCAGAATTATTTCTTATTAAACACACTGAGGCTGCTTAAAGGCTTTCAGCTTCACCTGTAAGAAAGGTTACAAAATGGAGCTTTCACGCACGCTCCAGCAAACAGCACACATTTGGTGGCAGAGCTCATGCTCTGATTTATGCTGGTAGGAAAGTGATGAAAGGCAGTATAGCAACAGAAACCAAGCCTAATACTTGGGAAAAAAACCATGTATCCGCTGACACCAGCAGAGCTAGCTGAAGATCTAGTGCAAGAAAAGGAACAGGATGGGAAGCAATGTCTTGACTCCTGGCAAGCTGTCTGCCCAATATTGTTGCTACTAACTACTCTGCAGAAACTTGACCAGAGAGTCCAAGAGCAAATATTCATACCTCCTAGTGAAAGCTATAAAGAGAAAACACATCAGTAAGTCATATCAGATATCTCTAGTCTCTCCAGCCTCATGGAGAGGAGAGAGCCTGCAAAGCTGGGGCAACATCCTTATATACAAAACCAAATATGCTGTGCTGGCCTGTGCCAATGGGAAGCAGCAGTGATAAACCTGTGCGTGCCATAAAAAATGCAGATAGACAGCAGCTGTTATGTAAAATTATAAATGGCCACCTGTGGCATCTTGTAGCCAAAACAAGGTTTATAGTTATTTTTGTGAATTAGTCAAAATTATTTCTCCCCAGAAATAAGGCAAACAAGAAAATAAATTATCAAAAGGAGCTCAATTATTAATGACTCATGTTTTTCAGCACTAAAAAGTTCACACATTAACATGGTAAAGATAAAGTAAGTATCTTAAATTACTTTTTTGCCCTGTGTAAAGTATTGGAAACTTAAAACTTCTCTGTGCTTCTGAAGAACTTGGAGTCACAGAGGCAAATCAAATGGTAGCAGAAGTTAGGAGCATAAATTTTCTTGCAGTATTACATGCAACGTTATCATTAAAGCCTCCTCCTGTTATCCCCAATTAGGTACAAAGACATATATGAACTTATTCTTATTCTGCCACATGTTCGTAATTTTTTCCAGTAGCCTGTGAACTGGAATGATGCAAATGCTCAGACATTTATTTTAAATAAAGCCAGCTTTTTTTCCTGTTAGGCACTTTGAAAACCAAAGGAAAAAGATCCCACACTACTATGTTGTATTACCTCCTGTGCTGACACCCAGACACAGGTTATCTTAATCAAATCCCCACATGCGCCTCCAAGGCTGCTACTTTCCTGTTATAGAAAGGTTTTCGAACATCTCCCTTCCCAGCTGGCCAAAGGCAGAAAACACTTCTGCAGTTAGAAAATCCCACAATACTTTAGACAATGCTATGACAGCATTTACTACTAAATTCTGTGCATGCCATAGTTTAGTGCTGCTGAAGTCTTTGTTTTAAAGTTATTTTATAAAATTATTCTTTCGGTATCAACATCTTCCGGACCGTGTACACCTGGAGGCTTGCAAAGCACATACTAAGCAAAAAGTTTGCTTGGTTTGTTTGGTAAGTTTGGCTCAATGTTCCCAACAAAAAAAGCAAGCAGAAAGTTAAACGTGACAAATTCTAAAGACAAAACCATCCCTGACAATTTCTTTGTGACTCAGACTGTGGAAATCAAGCACTGCCCAAGTAGCAGGTCAGGAAATCCCGGTATTGACTGCTGCAGCAGCAGTCACAGCACTTCAACTTGCAGCAAATGCTGAGCGATTGTACTTAAGTATATACCAGGCAGGGTCTCGGAATGCAAAGTGAAACTCCGGATCGCACGGATGGGTGCACTGCAGCCACCCAAGACCAGAGCCCTGGGGTGGGCGGCCGGAGCAGGCACCCTGGGGCGCGAGGCTGCTGTACGTGAATGGGCAGACCCCCCGGCAGGCGAGGTGAGCGCTGACCACTCCTTGGGCTCTGGAGACACTCGGTTTCAGCTTCCTCCTGCAGGTTTGGCTGATGCAATAACAAACCATCTAGCTGCTCATCAAGAAGATCAAATTCAGATTTCAGTGCAAAAGAATAAAACACAAGTTTAAAAAAAAAAAAGTATAGCACCCAAAACCCTGGTTCTTCCAAGCCTGGGGAAATGTATATGTGATCTGGAGAAAGTGCATCTCAGCCACCACATCTTAATGTAACAAATGAAGTGTTTGCTCTTCACCCTACAAATATTTAATGTTTTCATCCTAGCACAGACTGAAACACACAACTAGGAACCCAAGTCACAGCTAAGACCAGTGCTGCACATCAGGCTAGTCAGTCCCTGCCCACAGCTGTCCGCAGCGGCTGCTTCCCAGGATTACACAGGAAAGAGAAATCTGAAGATACAAGTTAGCCACCTCCTTCCTCCTCCAAAAATTTGTCCTTATTATTATTGTATTATAAGAATGAGCTGTTCTGTATAAGTTAGGTGTCTTGCTACAACGACCTGGACAACCTGCTCTAGCTGACCCTGCTTTGAGCAGGAGGTGCTGGACTAGTCAATCTCCAAAGGCACCCCCTCCAACTTCAGCAATGCTGTGATTCTGCAACACCAGAAAGTTTTTTTACTCTAAGACATTGTCACTCCCCATCCCCCAAAGAAATGCTGAACTCTGAAAAGGCTTCATAAAATCTCAGAGAATGTGAAGATTGGAACCAGCCTCCCACAGGGGTTATTAGAAACAGCAGCTAGGGAAAGGAAGGTTTGGGGGGGTTTAATGAAAAATTCCTTTTCCCCTTTTTTTTTTTAATATGAAGACATAAACATGAAAATGTTGCTCTACCAAAAAGTGTAGTATTTAATATATCTATTTTGTATTATAAAGATTCAAGTAAAAATATCTGAGAAGTGCAGCAGAACACACTGCACAGGGCTGCATCTTTCATTTAACAGAGACCACAGATATGATAAACACTATTTTATGTAGCTGGGTCTAGCTACATAATGAGCAAAAACAATGAACGCAGGACACAAGCTAAGTATGCACACTTTGAAGTACTTTGTATATCTGGACTGGCACAGTCAAGCCCAGTCAATAAAATGTAACAAATATACCCAAGAAACTGTTGGATCTGAAGAATTTTTGACAGGTGCAAACCCAGACATTTGGAGTGAACTGAACTGAAGAGGATTTCCAAAACTTTATGTCCATTTGAAGGCTAGAACACAGATCTTTGATGAGAATGGGTCTTTTTACCATGCAGAATATTGCCACTTTGAATATCAGGAAAAAAATTTGTCATTCAAGCTTTTCCTCTAATATTTCGCAAAAAAAATATTTTAAGTGTTAGCTTTGCACGTGCCCCGTGTTTCTTCAGCATTTATAGAAGATTCGAAACAGCACTGTTCTAAACAAAGAGGCATGCCGGATCACTCAAGCCATGCTTCGTATATTTTTAGAGGTGCATTCAGTCTGCTATGTTTCTGACAATTTCACTACCACAAAAGGTTATCGAAGGCCAAGATCTGCAGCATGCTGTGTTTAGCCAGGCTTCCCACCAACTCCAGTTTAGTTTGACAACAAATATGAAAACCGTAGGTGGATGCTCCGACACCAGTTGCATAAAAGCCAACCAGGAGGTATCTGCAGACCGTTAGCTAATTCTGTAACAACCAATCGGCCAATAAGTGGCTGTGTGGCACAAAGGAGGTCGAGACTTTTGGGGGAAAACTGAAGAGTAAAGAGAGAGAGAGATTGAACCGGTGTATGCACACGTGTGCGCGTCAGGGATTTCAGGAGCAAGACAGTGACAGCAGCAGCTTGAGGACAAGGAGAAAATACTGCCCCAGAGGGCCTGGAAAACTACCACAGCAGAGCAGGGCTTCTTTCTCTAAGAAAAAAAGCGCTATCGCCACCAGAATTAATGAGCAAAGGAGGGTATATTAATATACTTTCAGTTATTCCTTAGGTTTAGCTAGTCTTGCTGAGAAAGGAGAACCTTGGCATATGCAGAACAGCCACCATTTCTGACTCCTATTGCTGTATACCATAATTTCTTCACTCTGCATTTCTTTTTCCAGAGCAACTCACAGTTCTTCGTACACAATTTGCCCAGTTTTTCCAGTCCATCTATTTAAAATAATAAAAATCAGTGATAAAAACATTGACGGCAATTAAAAGACTTGCGGTTAGACTGTGAAATTAACATTTTTGTGATGGTTGAAAGGAAGTCCCCCCAGC
The DNA here is from genome assembly GCF_949628215.1 of Phalacrocorax aristotelis. Lineage (NCBI taxonomy): Eukaryota > Metazoa > Chordata > Aves > Suliformes > Phalacrocoracidae > Phalacrocorax > Phalacrocorax aristotelis. The sequence goes on along the minus strand of NC_134290.1, from coordinate 6,604,403 downwards.
TAAATCTAGGGCTATCCAGATCAGGAAAGGCTACGCAAGTTCAAGAAAGCAAAATACTTCCATTTATACTTGTATTACACTTGGAACAATTTGGCATATAAGTATAAACAGTTTCAAACAAGTGTCTTCCAGAATCTAAATAAAATCATCCCCAAACTACAAAAACTATCGTGTTTTTTTTAAAACATGCTTGTTTACCTACAGGATCCATTAGTAACAAGTAGGCAAAATCCAACAGTTCACTTAGGCACCGGGCAAATTACAAGTACGCCACAAGTCTTACAAGGCCCTCTAAATCTAACCCTAAATTGGGCAGTGTAATGGGTTTATTTGGGATTAGTGAAAAAGCATACGTATCTGTTTTCTTACTAGCAGTAGGCCTCTCATACCTTTGTGTTAGCTATCATAGCTCTGAGACCAGCTCTCTACCTACAGCTGAGGCCCCAGTTAGTATAAATCTGCAACTGTTACTGAAATCTACACTTTAGTACAGAATTAGGCCCAAATTTAAACCATTTAAGCCCCAGCGTATTTCTTCTATAATGTGCGGATTTAAAAACCCATATCTCAAAATCAGCAAGAACTAAGAAGAGACCGTTCAGGTGTTGGAGTCACAGAATATATATCCCTCCATTTTCATTTACCATGCCTAGGATACTCAGGCTGCACAGCTGTGAAAAGAAAGTAAATAAAAATTTTCTAGATCCTGACCAACAGCAAAACAAAGAAAACTGTTTGGTGGGAGCCTGATCTGATTTGCCTGTACGGTATTCCCAAAATGCAACTTAATTCCTCAAATATTCTGTTATTTTTGCATTTCTCAGTGATATATACACAAAATATTTTTAAAATAGCAGGACTTACAAGCCAACCCTCTCAGAGAAACACTACAAACAGTTTTACATGCTGTTGTAATAAACACACTAGTCACACAACACAACATCCACAGTAAGTTATTCTGATCTGCAACAGATCAGAACATTTCTTACTTCAGTCACCTTCTCATTGTTCGTGTTTGGTTTAAAGTTGCTGTAGATATACAGATGTATTTGTCTAAATATACTTGCTTATTACTCAACATGAACTAATGCTTTAAGACAGATTTTGGGGTGGGGAGGGGAGCCATGTTAAGAGGATGACTTTCAGCCACAGATTTTCATAATCTAGCTTTTTTTTCTCTTTTAGTTAAGTGCACAAGAGGATAACTGCGGCGGAAGCACACACCTCTGAGAGCAGCTCATTTGGGGATACAGTATACCGCTGTGCCCCAGTGCAGAAAGAAGGGAAACAAAGTTATGTTACTTTAAAGACACATTGCTCAGATATTGTAGTATTCAAAAGAAATGAGAAAAAAGAAAAAGTATCTTGGGAGAACTGAGCTGGAGGGGCGAGGATGGGGGACTGGAACTTAAATTAACTCAAGACCCTAACTGGAAATACAAGCTGTATGAAACTTAATGTAAGATGTATGAAAATACAAACTATATGAAAATTCAAAGTGATAGACAATTGTGTTTGAAAGCAAGAACAACCACTGTCTCACTGTCTACAGTCTCATTTCACAGTTTTATTTCACAATATTTTTTGTTTTGTTTTTTTGTTTGCCATTCTCTGAAGAAAGGATCAGCTTAATGCATTGGCCTCGTTAGAGAGTGAAAATACATTCATTCCAAACATATGTACGATTGCGATACTCCCCATTAGCACTGGAAATGCTGCTGATAAAAAAAAAAAAAGACTGTAAGAATTAACAAATTGCATACCCCAAGATAAAGCAGGAAAAGAAACAAAGAAATTTACATTTAGCAGCTTAAATCTCATAAAATTTGGATTCAAGCTTTTCAGCTTCCTAAGTAAAAGGAAACTGGGTTCTGTATTTAAAACTCAGGCCTTTCAAACAACATACCAGCTATACCCGTTAAGCTCCCTCTTCTGGCTAATTAATAAAATTGCTTAGATTTTATATGCATAAGCTTCAATTTTCCCAGTTATGTTCTACCAATAAAAATCAAATAACTATTTTTAAAAAAAATCTATATTTCAGCTTCAATATTGAAACCTACAACATACATGTTCAACCTTAGGCGGTGCCCTCCTGCTGTCCCACACTGACAAGTCACACACGCAAAAATACGCCACGTCCTATGTAGGGATAGCGCTGCAACCGAGCGTGACCAACAACCAACCACCCAGACCTGTAATAAGCTTGTAAACGCCACTGCATGTTTTCTGATATCAGTTATCCAATCCCACCTGAAATTTGTGCTCAAAACATACCAGACTAGTTAATTAGTCCCCAAAGTACACCTTTTCTTGTTGTAGCTAAAATTAGAATTAATTGTGTAATAAAAATACTAATACACATTTTAGAAAACATAGGTGTTGAAAATGAGGAAAGCATACCGTGCAAATTTAAGCTGCCTCCTTTCCAGGATTTCCAATCTCTGCTGTGATTTCCAAAGCATGTCTGTCCGATAAGCGCTGCTCCCAGTAATCAGAAACAGTTGAGGAGGACACTAATGCTACCTAGCTTTCCTGTTATTACCACCCAAACAGCGGACTGGCATTTCACAAAGTAATCAGGGGGGTGGGTAACCACCCTATTCATCTGTCAGTAAAATGGGAATAGGGTCAAAAAAATACCCCGCAGCCAGGATAACCTCATCTGATTGAAAGTTGTTTTCCAGTTCAGTCAGAAAACTCATTTATATTTGTGTCCTTCGACGAAATAAAAAAGAAACAGAGACTTCTCTGTGCTTTTTCCATAAGGAAGGAGAGTAACCCACCAGCTCCAGTTACTGCAAGCACCAAAATCCGTCTGCTGCACTGCCGTTTTTTGTCATGGAAATGACAAGAAAATTTGTAAAATACAGTTCAGCCTAGAGAGATGCAGAATTCATCATCCCCTACAAGCAGATAAATAGCCATCTTGTTGTGGTAAAATAATTACAAGTAATTAGCGTTTATCATGTGCACTGACTTAGGTTAATCACACTGGGACAGTTGCTATAGCTGGTACGGTGAAAGCAGAAAGAATTTCACTCTGTCTCTGTTAACAGCTCCAAAAATTAGTAGAGCTTAGCTAATACGTGTGGCTTTCAAAGTTAATAGGCTTGCACTTTTAGCCGGATGTTCAAATGAGCTTTCTAGATACTGATCCGTTCCTTGCTGTTGCTGATATTTTATGGGAACACAATTAACATTATTTTAAACAGGAAAGTATCACCAACAGACTTCAGTATTTCAATTCCATTCATCATAACTAATATTTTAAGTGAAATTTTCAATGTAGTGACACTCTTAAACAATTGTCAATGTGGCAACAGAATTTATTGTAGCAGTAAACTATTCTGCCCCCAATAGGCATTTTAAGCCCGTTCACCTAGCTTTTTATCATTGAAGTGGTTCTCATCAGCGTAGCTGTACAGTGATGTTGTCCTCTTGCAAAAGATGCTGCTGAATAGTAACATGGCATTTTTAGGAATAAAAGGTAAGCTTTCTAATGACATTCAGGATAAAAACCTACCAAAAAATCCTAAAAATAAGTTTAAATTGCAATTCTATCTTAAGACAGATACTTTCACTAACATTAGTTCCCAGTATGCCCTTGCTCATCATAGATACATGAAAGAAAGGAAATATTATTTAGGCATCTGAGAGAGAGAAAAAAAAGCTGATTTATTAAATAATTTGGAGAATCAGGGAAACCGGCAAAAAATTGACACTCACCAAGAACAAGAAAGGACATGTGAAGAGAAATTAACAAAACAATGGAGGAAACAAGATGGAGAGAGCTGAAGGCTTCAAAAGGAACATGTAATGGAGAACTCCTCCCGGGATGAGACTTGCACAGTCAGATTCAGCAACAGAAGCAACTAGTCCTCACCAAACCAACAGAAATTCCCAAGACAGAATGAAGATCTAGCAGCAGCTATTGGCCTCAATTTGTAGATATAGATATCTTAAGCCAACAGTCACCCTCTTTGTGGAGCAGCCAAATTAATGACAAACAGAACTTGGCAAAATTTTTCATTTTCTTCTAAAAACCTTAATAATTTTCTGTGGAAACAACAACAATTCAAAGGAAAAGGGGAGTACTACATACAAGAGTGTGAAAATCACTATTCCAGAGGGAAACAACAAACTGAAGATTAAAAAATAATTCATTCAGCTGTGGGTTTTCATTATCTCAATTACTGTAGTAGCATGACGGCTCCTTTTTAAAAGCCAAGATGCACTCCCTGACAAGCCATTTTTATGACACTTCTGTCGTAACAGTGTAAGTGAAGGCAGACAGTGCAAGCTCTGACAACTATGATCCATTTCCTGTTCAACACCTTATTGACCTTCAATCCAGCTAATGAAAGGCCTTGAAGGGAAATTCATTTCATGTTTATACCATTACTGTACCTTTGGCCCAAGTGAAATAAAATATCTGTTTCTACATACAAAAGCTTAAAAGAACCATGTCAATAAAAGACCAGATCTCTTTGCAGATCAGACTTGAAATACACCTACTGCCACAGCGGACATGACTGAGACACAGCCTCTACCATAAAATTATGCGAGATGATCTGATGATTCACGTTAAATCTCATTACGGTCTCTTAAAGTTAGACTAGTTGCTTCTCTCATGTACGGGACTATCGCAAAACACATTAGCTTTAAACCCAACAATTCTAAATACTTGTATTCACACGTTTTATTCCTGAACTCTGCTAAGAGCTTGGCTTCAAAGCTGTCAACTGGGGGCTCCAAGATGGAAGGCTGTGCTGCAGTGCGGGAATGCTCACATTCCAATGGCCAGGTGGTGAGAGGCAAATCCATTTCACAGCTCTGTCATGAGGGACAGACCTAGTTTCAAGCTCAGCTGGCAGTGGACCTGTGGGACATTTATTGACCGATGGCCATGGAAAAGACTAAACAGATACAATCAGTCAGCTTCAGGCTGGAACAGAAAGAAGAAGTGGTAAAATCAATACACAAGTCGTCTAACAAACTGCCTCAGGACCAGCATGGATTGTGAACCAAGTCTACACTATTTTACAGCACAAGTTTATAATAACAGCAGTTATTATAAGTAATGTTTTCTACTTCAGTTGAAATAGATGCCAGAAAGACATTTGGAATATTTTAGAAAAATGTCAAAAATTCAGATATTTTTTTTTTTAATGGTGGGGCCAGGGTAGGGGGAGAAGCACATTTTTCTTGAATATCAGTTGTAGACATACAGTACTTCTGCTGCAAGACAGCAGCTCTGATTCACCTACATATTCTGTTATTAGGGTTCCACTGAAGAACACATAAATGGAAATGTTCTAAAGGAGCTCAATTTTGGCTTTGTTTCTCATGTTGATTAGAATTGGGTTTTTTTTATACAAGCAGAATTCCCACTGATGTACCACATAAAGCTCAAGACAAACAAAACTCCTCTTTTTTAATTGGTACTCACTTATTTTAAAGAGTATATAATTGTAGGAGCAAATCTAGAATAACAAAAAAACACTGAGTCATTAAAATTAAAAAACAGAAGATAGGGTTCCAAATGGGATTGTGGTGGTTTGAGAGAAGAGAGAAGAATGTTTGAAGCACTGAAAAACCTGACAAACTAAAGATACCACTGTGAAAAGATAAAAGAAAAGATACAAACAGGGACTGAGGATGAGCTTTATGCAGGACAGAAAGCCCGCAAAAGCTACTTTGACTCTTCTGTTTCTAATAACAGTAACTAAGTTTGTATCATGGAGCAAGATATCCTTTACACATTGATTCAGTAAAGCAAGGGTAGATGCTACGTCATCATAACAACCTCGTTTAGGTCTTCCACTACTTTTTCTACCAATAAGTCTCAAAACGTTCCATAAAAGCAACTCCTCGCCTTTTTGTAAAAAAAGACTAAACAAAGAAATAAAGTTTGTTCAAGGTCAGGTGGACATTTAATAGCAGAACTAGAATCAGAGTCATTTCATGTTTTTAACTCAGTAATATAGTCTACCTGAAAAAGTCTCATTTTTTCATTACTAAAATTGTTGGGATTTTGTTTATCTTAAATTATTCCCCCTTAGTACTGCACCAATACATAGCCTACTATTTCTGTATTTAACGGACTGATGATAATGCTATCATTTAACACAGCTAGCCTTTTAGGTAGCAAATCTATTCCGTCTTATTTGCTATTCTGATCCACAATCTATTCCAAAGATTCATTTCAAGGGTCTTGTTATACTTCTGTCTGTGACTGGCATTTTGAAAGTATTCTTTCATGAAGTCTTTTCATAACTTTTCACCTAAGTGAGCTAGGTTTATAGTAAATAATTTCTCAGACTTCTCAGAAACAAGATACAAAACTAAGCGAAAGGCACCCTTGCCTTTATACTCTCTAACTCCCTGCATTCAACAACTGACCTGGAAATCTAGAGTTTAATTACAGTAATGCAATTTTCTTTTTTTAAAAAAAGTCCTTCATACAAATTTATGCAAAATCTTTTACGACATTTGGTAATACAAGACAGAAGTTAATGACAAAAAAAGGAGAAAAAACAAACAAAAACCTAGGAGCTTATAAATCATCTCCCTTCCAAAGCAGGAGCTTCTTTCTAATGTGAATTGATACAGTAAATCGCAGACTGGCTCAGTAAAAATAACAGGAAGAACACATTAAAGCTCTTTAAGAAAGATTAACCAGCAATATAAAAGTGTAAAGAAAAATAAAGCACAAAAATTAATTGTGAAAATAAAATGTGAAAGAAAAATACAAATTAAAGTGCCGCAATACAAGATGGCAACTTCAAAATATAGGATCGACAAAAGAGAAGGATGTCCCCTGGCCCATGGTTTTCCTTTTGTAATTATGAGTGGGCAGAGCTTTGGGAAACACTTTAAGTAACATTTTTCTAAAGCAGTTTTCTGGTCTTACTAAAGAGAGAAACTTAGAGTGAGAAACTTCATGTAGAATTGCAGTTTCTTGACTCCAGAAATTACAGAGTTAAGATACCAAACTGGGGGGGACGGGGGGGTGGTTAAAGGGTGGGAGGGGCAGAGAGAAGAAAAGTCAGGTTCTTTTCCTTCAGAAGGATGCACCACATTAAAACACCTGCAGGATGCTCTTTCTCCTGATGAGAGAATGAGAAAATTACCAAAGGAAGACACGCCTAGCAGTCCAACAGACAAGCTCTCACAGCTTGCACATGATTGAAGGCTGAAACAAAAGTGACATTGTGCATACAGATCGTACTGATGAAAAGATACCACCAGACTTTTGCCTTCAAACATAGTCAGTTGTTGCAATCCCTGTCATTCCTTCTGAGGTGGAATGAGCAGACACATGCCTCAGTTAGCAAGATAACGTCTCAGGAGCTGCAGGAACAGCAGAAGCTTTTATAGCACTGAATCCCCAAACCATATACACGTATGTAGGAAAAATATCCTGTGTTCTGAATGGAAAGATCACTATTTTATATATGTATTTTTACACAACAACTTCCACTTTCTGTATGTGTACTACGTAGGCATGAAAAAGTGCATCTACTTACTGCAACAGAGCAAATGAAAGAATGGGGAGTTTGGAAATGTACTTGCTAAGCAGTTGGACACTAGACTGATACTCATGGTTTCAGTCAACAGACTACTAAATATCCAGATAAGATAAAGGCAATGACAGATGAGAAAAGGGAGAGCAGGCAGTGTTAATTTAAAGGTATACCACACAACCTCAGCACATGGAGCTGATAATCAGTAGAGTCTGGATTTGTGCTTAGAGTACGGGTAATTAACGAAGCCTTAAAGAAGCGTATGATGAGGCTTTTCTAGAAGCTGCTAAACAACTGAAAAGCAGAATACAAGACTTACGGTGATCTGCTTTGAAATAAAAGGAAACTTAACTTCAATAGTTTGGAGTCCAGCTGATGGAGAGCATTATGCTTGCCACCTGCCATAATTTCTGAGGAGAGGAACCTGGGTAATGAATCCACTCTTAAATTGAACCTGCAGCTGAAGTCACTACTAAGACTGTGTGAGGGATTGATAGGAGAAATGGAATCTGGAGCAGATGCTATTAAAATTGATTAGCATGTAAATGGCTGGCCCTGGGCTATCCCAAAGGTGAGTCAGTCACTGGAACAATCGATTGCAGCTAGTGGGAAGGAACCCCAGAAAGAACAGGCAACCAACACCATTTACTCTTTACAAAGTGTTTCCCTGCATAGTTATATCTTACTAAGAACGCTAAGATACACAGTTCTTAAAACGTTTACACAAAATACACTACACAAACACTCTTTGAACACTGTTTTGAAAGGCCTTATTGCTCCATTACTAATAGGAATCTCCAAGCTACATCTCAAGAAGTTTTGCAACAAAATGTTCCTGGATGCTGCTGAATGCCGACTACATTTAACATTAAAAGAGATGTCTGGTTTCACAACCCAGAAACCATGCTGGTTTAAAACAGTAATAGCATCACACCCTCACTGGGGTAAAGTAGGTTTACACAGAAAGCAGTTTAATACCCAACATGAAATTCAAGTCAAACAAACACAGAAGGTATCGTTATCTGGAGCTTTTAGCAAAGACAGACTTTAGTACAGAAACATATGCACTTCTTTACAGTAGATGATACATATGTGAATAATAATCCCAAAGGAGTTACTACTTCCCCAGAAGACAAATACACTTTCTTACCTTTGGCCATTTGGGATTTAGAAGTCGCGCTTTGATTGCATCATCCAGGGCCTTGTCGTACTGTTGGATTTTCATGTAGGCTGCCGAACGGTTACTGTAGAGAATGCAGTTCTGAGGATCAACTCCCAAAGCCTCATTGTACAACACGATTGCTGTATGAAAATCGCCGTCATGGCAAGCCTGGTTGCTCTGGCGAACTTTCTCAACAAATTCAGCTTTGCTCAACATGGGACTGTCAGGACTTCTTCTTCCAAAAGATTTTGATCCAATGAAAGAAATCTGTGGGGGAGGGAGAAATTTTATGTCAGTGTTAAGAAATGCTACTCAAAAAAGGAAAAAAAAATATTAGAAACTGTATAGCAGAAATTGAAGCCACCAGTATTACTGCAAAACAAATTATGAATTCAGAATTAGATTCTTTAAAAAGTAAATTATTTATCTATTGATTTTTGGGGGGATACTGAAGTAACAGAAGCAAGCCTTTGTCGTGGTTCAGCCCCAGTCAGCAACTAAATACCACATGGCCACTTGCTTACTCCCCCCACCCCTGTGGGATGGGGGAGAGAATCAGAAGGGCCAAAGTAAGAAAACTCACGGGTTGAGATAAGAACAGTTTAATAATTAAAATAAAACAGTAAGAACAATAATAATAGTAATATAATGAAAAAGAAAATAACGAGAGAGAGAGGGGTGAAACCTTAGGAGGAGGGAAAAAACCCAAACAACAAGTGATGCAACCGCTCACCACCCGCTGACCGACACCACCGGTCCCCGAGCCGCAATTGCTGCTTCCCACGGCCAGCTCCCCAGTTAATATACTGGGCATGACATCATATGATACGGAATATCCCCTTGGTCAGTTTGGATCACCTATGTTGGCTGTGGCCCCTCCCCTCCCAGCTTCTTGTGCAGCCAGTAGAGCATGAGAGGCCGGAAACGTCCTTGACTAGTACAAGCACTGCCCAGCAACAAATAAAACATCAGTGTGTTAGCAATATTATCCTCATACTAAGTCCAAAACACAGCACTATGCCAGCTACTGTGAAGAAAATTAACTCTATCCCAGCTAAAACCATAACAGCCTTATAAAACAGATCATTCCCTATGAAGGATGTCTTCTAGAAGACATATTGCCTTCTTCAGGCATAAGACTAGCTGTAGTCTTTTTTAGTATGCCACACTCCATATATTCACAAGTCTTTCCTCCTTGGCCATACTATTTGATTCTACAACATGAAGCACAGTCACCAAGTAAGGAAGTTAATCTAAATTGGTTGCAGGTGTGAATGTGAAGATAATGCTATTATATCCAGAGTCTGATGCAAAGATCACACAGAAGCACATGCACGCACAGACAATGGAAGAACGTACAAATTCTCTTCAAACCAAAGAACTTGCACTGGTACATCTGCTCGCAAACCTCTATATCCAGCACCTGCAGGCTGCAAACTGCTCATAAATGGGAAGGGAAGGATGAGTCTTTGGAACCGGGTACACTCACAGAAATAACTGGGGCACACAGTTTGTTTTAGCAACAGAACAGTCATCACTGGCAGAGTCGCCTTCCTGGATTGTCGACTTCAGACACAAAAAATAAAAATTGGATACAAAATAACAAAGAATCACTGAATCACAGAATCAAGATTATTGAAGTGAGCTGTAGAAAGTCCCAGTTCCATTGATTCTGGTACTCCCTTTCTCCTCATTTAACCTTCTACATTCCTTATTTTCTTCTGCCAGGCATTTGCAGTCAGTACCTGTTTTTGTCATGTATACCCTACTCTCTCCTAAGGACCCTCAAAAACTCAGCAATAATAGTTTTGTACAACTCTGATAACAAGATAGTTGTGAATTCTGCAGTAATTGTATTTGGCGACAGGCAACATGTACATACAGTAACACACCAAGTACTTGAAAATATTCATTAAAGGTTTAGACTACTCTAATCAGGGCTGGTGTCATCCATCTTTGGTTCTGCAGACCAAAAAAGGTTAATCAATCACATATTGTTACCACAACACAACTGTAGGGCTTAAATACATTACCAGTGCAAGCTGAGGCGTATTTTTAGGTGGAAAGGGAAGCAAGCTGCAAGCTGACATCCTGTCTCAAGTATCAAAATGGTCCAGAGACTTTTTTCTTCTTAAGTCCAACAACAACAACAGAAAAGCATCAAATTAGAAACTACTTATCTCTTCTTTTCCTTATGATTATACAGGTATTTGTCCAAACTGTTTCTAAACTTCTCTACTGAAAGAGACTCCACTTTTTACTCAGGCCATCTCATTACACTGCTTTATGATTTTCATCATTAAAATATCTCTCCTAATACGCATCCCAAATCTCCTTTGTATCAGTAAATGTACCGTTTCTTGTCCTGTCTACAGTAGACCAAACCAAAACTTTGTTCCTTTCATCTGTGTGGTTGCCCTTTATATAGTACTCCTGCAAATATAAGCGTGTGTGTCTGCGTGTGTCTGTATTTGACCATAAACTTCATAATGTGGCCAGTTTGCCATGACCTGAGAAGTTGCAAGAACAGAATATGAAGATTTAGCAGCTATTACATGAGTAGACGTTCAAACAAAAAGATAAGGAAACCCTGTGAAAGCTAAGACAACTCTAGAGGCCATAGACGGCTGGAGGTACTGTAGGGAAAGGGGGTTGGGGAGTACCCAAGAGCCAGGGACAGCACAGGTAACTACCCAGAGATACACTGATTCACATGTAGAGTTGCTTTGCTGTAGGAAAATAAAAGAAGCCAAAGAAAATACCATTCTTCTCACATTTCCTTTTATCTTCACCTACTTTTTTCCTCTGTAGTTTTAGCAGCTTCTTTAATTCCAATAATTTATGTTTCTGGCTATTCCTGAAACCTGCTTAAGTTAATAAACGCACCGCCATTGTCAAGATTCTCCTCAGTGGGCAAACCTAAGAATCATTCTGTAATTTTTCCAGCCGTTAAAGTCAGAGCAACTAATGAATTTTCACACTGTTCTTATTTCCAAACTAGCCTCTGTTCCTGGAAATTACCAGAAGAGTGGAAAACTTGATTTTATACAACATAAAACTAACACTTCAGAGTTAACTACAAGCAAGAAAATACAATACAGTCTTTCAGAAATGCTCACTGTATACAAGGACCGTGGAATATTTTAACCTGAGCAATATTCTGCTAAAAAAAAAAAAAGTATAACCTTTACCTGAGGCCTAAAAGGAGTTCAAACTTGTCAAAAATTTCTGAAAGCAGTTGAACTTTCATGCAATACTCAAGGAAATGCAGGGTTAAAACTCCAGAGGACTCTCATACATCATTTTTTCAGAAGGATCTGAGGAAATGGACAATCATAAATTAAGAAAAGTATAAGCGGGCCAGCACAGGGGGAACAGCAGACCCAGTGCAAGGTCATGCTGACCCATGATCCTTAGAAACTGTGTTAACAAACAAACAACCCCACAAACACATGCTTACCCCCACACGATTTAAAATGCCCCCCTTTCCAAAGCTGTCCGCTGTCATAACAACAGATGTTGCTTTAATCTATGCACATTTACAGGAACTTTTTGTAATCCTGCTACGCTCATAGCTTCAGTAACTTCCTGCTACAATTCTGACAAAACCTGAGATTTTCATGAGCAAAATAAACTCCTGCGGTGCAAATTCTAATTTAATAAATAATAATTATAAAATATATATATTTATATAAAATATATATATATAATATAAATATATAAATAAATAAATAAATAATAAAAACTAATTTAAGTACAGGTAGGTCAGAGAGCACAATTCAATTTTCTAGCACAGCTAATATGTATAATACTTGTACGATGCACTTAACTGATGACAAGGACCAAGTCAGTCTATCAGAAGGAAAATAACAGCCCACAGATACCGGTATCTTCTCTTTTGACATCTTCCACAGTCAGAACTGAAGCAAGATTCTCTCCCTGGTTTCTAAACTACATGATATTTTGTTTGTGCCACAACTAAAGGATCAAAAAGAGTGTTTGTTTTGTTCTCCTGTCTGGTCACGAGCCCTACATAGTCACTGTGACTTCCTCCCAGGTGGCCATACCATATAGCATTCATTTATAAGTACATTGGTCATGAAAAAAATATTTTTTCATAGTCATCATAGAAATTTTTGTCAACTCTGAAGGTAAAAGGGCTCCACTGAGATTATCTGAGCTCCATAAGAACTGTTATTAAGACAGATAGGCGGTATCAACTTGGCAGAGAACAACATTTCAAATTCTTAAAAACTATAAAGCTACCTTAATTTAAATAACCAACTGCAACTATAACTTCCCTTAACAGAATTGGCTGTCTTCATCACTAAGTGAGTTAATTCATTGTGACATGTTAAATACAGCCAATTCACACCAACATTAGGAGTGAAAGAAGCAGGGTACGGACTGGAATAAATTAGTCTGATCAGTTAGTCACAAACATAACCAGATCAGAAAACATTAATCTCTCAGCAGAAAGCCCAAATATTTTCTTCAGGTTCCTCCTTTACTACAGAGTCTAGTGCAGAACGCGAAGGAAACAATTTTGCTTCTAGAACTTGAACCGTTGAGCTCAACCTATCGGTAACAGTACGCAACGGCTTCAGCCAAGGTGATTTCTAGTTTAAACACTGCTCATGTTGTTCATACAACAAAACAGTTATTTTGTTAAACAATGCCAATTTTAAGGGTACAACATATCAAATAAACTACTCCAGTGTCTCAGATGTATTTTTAAAGGTGTCCTCTGTATTTCTCATTGTATTTCCTGGTGATTGGCTTGCATCAGGGACAAGGGAAAATACCAAACGTTGTGTAGTTTCCATTCTTGTATCATATCCAGGGCAAACAACTGCAGCCTCCAGATGTATGGGTATGAGAACTAGTACTTCTAGTATTAATTAATAATATTATGTTATTTAGAAGATAATTACTTGAAGAAACAGATGCCTTAACAGCTACAGCTATAACTGCCTCCAGCTGGAGACTCAGCCTGGCAGCAAAATTACAACCAGCATCACACCAAAGAACCCACCTCTGGTTCAGCAGCGGTGGCATCTTTCCCATCACCTCCACCTGACCGCAGGGACTGATGCTGCTACAACCACAGAAGCGACTTGCCTGGAAGCAGTCGCCACAAGCTCTTCACGAGTTACCATGCACTAGGTAGAGAGGCCTCTGCGAGGGCATGTCTCATCAGGCACAATCTCAAGGAGCACTAGCAAGACTAAAGACCACACGAGTCGAACAATAGCTGTCTTTTCCATTTGTTTTTTATGCAGGAACAAACGAAAACACAAAGTTTTTAATGATCTGCCCAGAATCATACTGTGAGTCTGTAGCAACAAAGAGAATCCATGAGGAGACATCCTCTCAGTCCAAGTAAAGTGGTTTCTGCCTCTAATATCCAGTGAAGCTAAATAATCTCATGAAAAAAAATGAAATTATTTTAAAGGAAATTATGATGGTAATTTTTGGAATATATTATTATCTAATTCCTGCTATCACGAGAACTATGTAAGGCAGTAAAAGATCATTAGGTAAGAGAAACAACCACAGAACAAAACTGAGTCACTCTGGCACACAAACCACAAATAAAAAAAGATTATTCTGATGGTGCCAACACACAAAAAGTACTCATTAAAAAGCCATCCCTGCTTTCCAGTCATGAGTGCTCTTCTCCTGCTAACGCAGAGGAAGGTGATGGCAACGCACATATTTAGGCTGCCTAACGCTTTGTTCCGAAGGTACTCATACATACTAACCCAGTGCTAAAGAAGAAGCCGAAGTTCCTTAGTGCAGTGAGAGAAAACAGCTCTAACGGAGTGCAGAATAGGATCTAGCATTAAGGTGGGAGCTCATGTGTTTCTAATAAAGAGATGATAGCGCAAACTTCTCAGCATCACTTCTCCATACCAGCACAGGGCACCAGAAACCAGCTCCTACTACAGAGGTCCCATTAGACAGAAGCTCCCACAATATCAGCTTCACATTTGACTCAGCGATTAACTGCCTTCACTGGTGGAATAGCCTCCTCCTCGTCTTGCAAAAGGTGTTCAAGATTCAACCTTACTGACCATTCAAGGCGAGTGTTAAAACACACACAATTTTCTCTGGGGTTTTTCTTTTCAAGAACAAATGAACTCCCAAGCCCCCAAAGCAAACAGTAAGTTGAACACACAGAAAAACCTACATTACAAGAATGTTTATCTTCCAAGATCAAGCTCGCTAAACTTAGTTCTCTATAGAGGCAGAACATTTAGCAAATGAGATATGTAAGTGCCCATACATGCTAAAAGATCTGACTGTCCGAACAGCACATCGCTATCAAGAAAACAGTAGGGAGTAGATTCCCATTGAGTTGTAATAAAATGAGTGAGAAGAGATAACAGAAAATCCAAAATCTGCTCCAAGACAAGAGGACAAGGGAAAACAATGTGGTACAACAGCATGAAGAGAATGCTTGATCAAAGAACAACAAATCTTACACCTCAGAGCTTATTAGTTTATATGTAATACTTTTTATTTAATGCTACACAATTCAAATATATACACCTTATATAGATGATGTCTTGGGTGGCAAGTCCATAATTAAGACATCTTTTTTAAAAAACCCTTTATAACTTTCAAAAAACTCTTTGCGTGATATGTAGCATTTTTATATTTCAAATTATCTAAACAGTTCAAAATACTCAATGAAGCATCAGAAAGAGGAAAAAATAATTTTAAAAAGGCAAGCAGAAAAACTGGCATTCCAAGTGGATCCTGAAACAAGGTGACAGTTACTTATTCTAAATATGGGTTTCCAAAATCAGCTTAAATCTGTAACTGAGCTTCCCTTTCTATAAAAACATCTATATAACATCTTGTATTTTAATCTGTAAAGTGGCTTTATGGTTTTTTCACTCCATATTCTGGGGTATTATTGTTTTTCTGTAATAGAAACTATCTTCGACAAGAGTCCAAGAACACATAAAGAATATGAAGTTTCTGCCCGTAACCTCCATGCTCCTAGCAGCTTGCGCTTCAGCTGGTCTGTGCTACACTTCTGAGTAGACATGAAACCTTGCCAAGCCACATGCAATCTTCACCCAGCTGAACAGTATTTTAACAGAAATAGTGTGGAAAGAAATGAAAGCGCACTGAAACTGAAAGTTTAAGTCACCGTAGGGTGTGCACAGCAGCTATCCAGGCCACTAGATTCCTTGGTTGTTTTTTTTGAAGCTGGATTTTGTCTTCACAAATTGTTATGAAGTATTACTGGGAGTACATCTTCATAGATAAAAGACAATGTTTCCTTAAATCTCAGCAGCATAATATATACAACCCGTAAGAGGGACACCAGTAAACCGGACAATGACTCAGGCTATTCCCTCGCTTAAACCTGTAGGTGAATAAGAGAAACACTACTCGATGGTCAGTACAGAATGGTCCCTGGGAACAAGACACTCGCTCTGCAGACAGCGGCTAAAATATGTCTATGCAATTTTGATGCCTCAGTGAAACCAAAAACACCACCACCACCCAACAGACACGCTGCTAAAGTTACCTTCCCTCTAGCAAAAGCAATATGAAGGAAAACCTATAAACTTCTGTTGCTTCTGTTACTTTCAACATCCTGCAGTTTTTCAGGCCTAGCACTCACTGGGTGTTATCAGGGTATCTAGCCTGACATCTACTTTAGTCTAAAGTACTCCTACAAGTGTCCATTAATATTCTTCTGACATAGAGCTTCATTTCCTCTGGTAAATCTATATTACAGGGGAAAAGAACCCATCAAGTTAGATTTTCACAAAGTAATAGGTAAAATGGAAGTCAAACTTCCAAATTTTACAATAAAATTCTAGAATGGATTTTTACGTGTTCATGGAAAGCTATTTTTGTATCACAAAAAAAGCTATAACTTATCTAAAAGCATAAATAAATCAAAAGGAATAAATCCCTTGAACATAAAACCGTAACTTACAGCACTATTCTAAAAAAAAAAAAAACAAACAAGAACATTTTAGTAAATTTCCTAATGGAATATATGTCTAGGCTTCTGGAGCATATTGTTTTGAAAATATTTTGCTACTTAAGTTTTTCATTGTAATGAGAGACAAGAATATTTAAAATATGAACTTATCAACAGGATGGAAACTTTTTTTTTTTTTTTAAACTGGAGCTTATACAAATTTTCTAAAGAAAAAACTGTCTTTTCTAAAGAATTTTCTAAAAATGAGAAGCAACTGTGAGCTTCCAATACTGAACTTGGAGAGATCTGCAATTGTAACATCAGTTAGACCCACTCTAATTTGAGCTATGCTACGTGTTGCTAAAAATTGTAACAAGAACTATGCAATCCATAGCTAAATTTAAACAGTACTTTTTGGTTCATACATAATTTTAAAAACTAAAGGTTATGTAGACCAAATTATGCCCTCACTTATGCTTTTGCAAAATATTTCAGTAAAGAAACAAATTTCTATTTTCAAGTAAATACTCCAAAACTAAGAAAGTTTTCTTAGTTGTACAACTAAGTTGTACAGATGCTATTTTTAAATGCTATTGAGAAACTAACCTGATTTCACTGCAAACACACTGCAAAATACTATTTGGATCATGTGTGTAATATAATCTTTTCATATATCTAGTGCCAAATGTAATTATTTACAATAGTTGAAAAGCTACCAACAATATGCATGAAGTTATTGCAAATTCTTCATTCCCACTTTCCTCAAATTGTTGACCTCAAAGCTCTTCTCAGTCCTTCCTTAGGAAGTGTCTCAAGTAATGACATTACACCAACTAGTGATGAACATGAAGACAGCCGAAAGAGACCATGACATTCTTTAGATGTATAACTTTTTATTAAAGCTCTCCAGTCATGCATAAGTGATAGCCAGGGTTATTGTTGCTCTCCCTCTCCTGGTTTTCTGATTATTATACCTGTTGGTTACACTGCATCTCAAATCAAACTGGAAGCTCACTGAGACTAGGAGAGTCCTCCTTTGAGCACCCGGGTCCATGAGGTTCTCGATCCTTCTGGACCACATTGTACTAAAAGATAATAAAAACTATGGTCCTTCTTGTAAGGTGAGCAGTCTCTCAACATAGGATTATTTTATTTTCCATTATATATACTATTTATTATATATAATTAAACCCTTCTTTTGTGAGCTTCTGAGAAAACTGGAAACAGGTTAATATTTCAAGGCTTCAGTCAGTTACACATAGGGCTTATTAAGAGCAATTTTTCCCAGCCCACAACTGGTCAGGCATGTTCAGGGTAAAGGACGGGTTTTACCTTATTCTAAAGGATTAACCACCAAATAGCTGGAGGCAATCTATCTAAACTCTAAAACGATATCCTGCGGCCTCTTTCTCAGGTGCCTGCTGGTGTTTCTTGATGGGAGTCATATCAATCATCAGACTAGGAACTGTATACAAAGTTATACTGGCAAGGACATTTGCAAGGGAGAAGACAGAGGGACTGGGCGAGCGTGGGCGTCACTTGCAAATTTCTGAGCAAATTTGCCAAATTAATTCAAGATATTGGCAACACGTTTGTCTTTCTCATTTTCTGACTGTGACATACAACTTTCTGGGCTCCTCAGAGATCTAACCCAAACTGCTTTGGGCAGTATGCAGGCAAGCTGCTGAAACTGTACACTAAGGAAGCAGAGTGATAATCAAGTAAAACTAACGGCCCAGAGCACAGAATAATCTTCGCTATATTCTGGGAAATAAATAGCAGATGACACTCAGTGTCAATAAATGCAAAGTGGTTGGGAAGAAAAAAATCCTTAGCTGTTATCACAATAACTGGCCTCAAACACACCCTTACCCCTCACACAAGACATTTCAGAGCCCTTGGAGAAATTCTCCTGGAAACATTGTCTCCATGCTCATGAACAGCCAAAGAAACAAGTAAAAGAATGAGAATCTTTGGGAAAGGAGAAACTGGAGACAATTATGCCATTCTAAAAATCTACAATAGGAAGCACGTTTTAAATACCATGTTCAGTTTTGTTTGAAGCACAAGCAGATCAAGACATATAAGTAGAAAAGGTAAGACGTGGGTAACAGGTAACCAGATATGGACCAGTCTCCACATCCAACAAGACTCAAATAGACTATGAACATTAGAAAAGGATTGAAGGGAGTAAGTCAAAGGTCAACAAAAATTGAGAGAAGCACAGAGAAGATAAAGGGAGCAATTATTCACTATTTCACAGAAAAAGAGAGGTGTCAAACAGGCAGAAGATAAAAGAAAACCAACCGAAGTACCTTACACATGCAGGATAGTTAAAATGCAGAATTATCTCACGTGTTACAAATGACAATAATAATGGATTCAAAGAAGTAATTAAAAACATGAAAGAAATTCACAGAAGTCTATTGAACATGAAATTGAAGTTACACATACATCCTGAATGTTCAGTAAGTTCTAACTGAATTCTCAAGTACGGCAAAGAACATCTACATTTAAAAAATCACTCTGAAAAAAAGAATAGTGATTTCATCATAATTTAACAGCAAAAGAAAACAAACATAAAATACTCCTTAATTCTTTAGGTTTTAATTTTTAAATAAAAACAGAGACAAGATTCTGCCTATGAGTTATGTTTGTACCATAGATGGCTAGATCCACAGTAACAGGCGCATTACAGATGTCTAAAACAGACCAATGCTCATATAACACTGATAATCAGTCAGTGGAAAGTTAGGGAAAAAATGTAATATATATAGTATATTTTAATATATATAATATAAACAGATTATTTGATTTTGTATTCAGAATGCTTCCACTGTAAAAGCAGCTGGAAGTCAAAATATGCTTACTGAAGCTTTAGCACAATGATGTCGAACTTACAGGCCATACGTATGCCTTGTATGCATGTATGTATGCATGCCTACAAAACAGACTCAAACCGAACAGGAGACACTCAGCTTTTACCTTTTCTCAGAAAAACTAAAATCTACCTTCACTGGTCTCACAGATAACCTTCAAAAGTAAATTAATGAATGCAAATTCAAGTTTGTGTCTGAGCATGCTGAAAGCCCAAAACAAACTCAAAAGTTGAAATTTTCCAGGTCCTTGCTAATCTCTTTAAAGAGTGTCTTTATAGATCAGGAACAGTCCCTCAGCATCAACGTACAGTATGTTACTGTCAATCATTTCAAAGGAAGAATATGGAAGACTCAAAATTGCTAAAGAATGGGAGAAACAGAGTGAAAACATCGTACAGAATTAGTGGGAAGTAATGCAAAAATTGAGATGAAGAAGAATGAGAAATTAGAGCAGAAAGGAGGTCATTTTCTCATTAAGAGATACTATGATACTGAGACAGAAGAGAAATAAAAGTTGATCTCCGAAGTCTAAAGAGTCGTTTGGTCCCACTGCCATCCAAAAGAACTATCACTAATGTAAAAGAAAGATCTAGTATAAGCTAAAAGGAGCACAAAATCTTGAATTTAATTATTGTGAATAATAATTAAATTATAAATTATCAGTGAGGAATCTGACCTTTTCCTCTGAACCATCAGTTAGCCACAGGCAGATTGTGGACTGACGAAGAACTAATACAGCAAAAGCCAGGTCTGAGCAGCAAATTCCCTATGGAAGACTTGTGAGGGCAGCAGGTGTACATGCCTCCTGGATTTTGTTGCCTGCAACAAACAATTCAACTGCTATAGTATAACCGCTGTCTCCTCTGAAGGGCCACGTGCCATCTAGGAGCACAGGTCTGTCAGCACAATGGCAATAACAGCATCCGCTGATACACAGGTAGGCAGGTACCTCACCTGCAATCTCTCATTACAACATCCCCACCCCAAGTGACCTGCGCAGTAGGAATGGAAGTAACTGGTACCCAGGGAAGGAGGAAAGGATACGCAACAGGCAAAGAAGATATTTTCGACTTCAGTCAAGAGGGGGATAACGTGACACAGTGACACAGCCGAAAACGAGACTTGATCAATACTCAGCAGAAATATATACACAGACCAATGCTGTTTCAGCAGTGGATTTCACCTCTTGAAAATTAAGATTTGGATAGTACAGAGTATCAGTAATAATAATCATTAATGATGTTATCATTAATAATAACCAGTAGTCTTATACACTAGTATGACCTAGGACTTCAAAAAACCACACGACACTTTATATCAGGCACCCCCCAAAAGGTAAGATTTCCAACCCAACTGCTGACAAAAATTTTTCAACATTCAAGACACACCCACTCATCCATTTATCAAAAATTCTTTTCAAAGAACCTATAAAGGGTTTCACTAGCACCTAAAGAGTTCTTGTTCAACACCAAAAGACCACCAACATAAAGAAAAATCAGCAGAGGGATGATATTGTCTAAGGTTGTGCAAACCACTAAGGAAAGTGAGACATCCAAAAATAAATGTGCACAGCTCCAAGAGGAAGGACAAGAAGGCATAGAAACCCAGCCATTTCAACTCCCCGTTTACCAGGGACAACCAGGGATATCCCTATGGCTGCAACATCAAACTACAGGAGCATGGGCTGCTGACAGGGATAACACATCTCAGCCTTAATTGCCAGCCTGTGTTCCAGTGAAGGAACAGAACCGCATTAATGACGTTTGCTGTCATCCAAGATGCGCTGACTGAATCCAGTCCCAGATTCCAAACTCTGTCAGTAACAAAGCTCTTATAATTGAGTTACTTACAACTTTTTCAACAGCCGGCTTGGCCAGCTGAGGTATAGCCTGCTTGAGAGTGCGTGTCTGTACCGTTAATTCCAACTGGGTAATAAACTCTGCAGCGCTACAAAGTACATCTGACACACTTACAGAAAAAGTTTTGAGATTTTAACAAGATACGCTAAGGTTTTGCTTATGGGAGAGTCCAGAGAGAAGACAGTTGTCACGCTGATGCCCGTGCTCTCCCTCGCAGAAGGGCGCCCGCTCCAGCGAGCCGCAGGCTGGAACACGTCCATGGCAGTACTCATCCACCGGCGACAACAGGTCCCGCAGCTCAGCCCGCAGCCGCCGCCTCGCCTTCCCCCGCTCCGGCCCGCCGAGCGCCGGCGCCCCTCGGGCAGGACCGACGGCAGCCGGGCAGGACCGACGGCCGGCCGAGCTCCCCGCCCGCCGCGCCGTGCTCCGCGGGGCCCGCCGGCGGCGGGGCTGGGCGGGCGGCTGGCCCGGGCCCGCCGACCGGGGCTCCCGGGAAGACGAAGCCGCCGCTCTCAGCCCATCAAAAAGTCCCGGGCGAAGGGAGCCGAGCGCTCGGCCAGGAGAGCGCGGCTGCACCCGAGGCCTGGCAGCCCCGGAGCCCCGCCGGGCACCCGCCGACCGCCGCCGCGTCCCCCAGCACAGCCCACGGCCCGCTGGGGCAGCTGCCCCGCCGCCGCCCTGCCCCTCGCCTCACCTCGCCTCGCCGCCGGCCGCGGGGCCTGCGCCCTCCCCGCGGGCTCCCCCTCCGGGCTCGGGCAGCGGCCCGCCCGCGCCCCGCAACTTCCCTCCGACGGCCGCGGGCGGGGATCGCGCCCGGCCCGGCCCGGCCCGGCGGCTCCTTCCCGCCTCCGCGCCCGCCTGGCAGAGGGCCGGGCCGAGGGGCCGCTCCCGCCGCCGCTCCCGCAACGCCGCCCGTCCGGCGTCAACTCACCCGGGGAGGCTCCGCGTCCCGCTCCCGCCGCCGCCGAGCCCGGCCCCCCGCTACGGCCCCCGGCGGGGCGGGCGGCGGTGCCTGTTGCTCCATCGCGCTCCGGCTCCTCCTCCTCCTCCCCCCCTCCTCAGGGGGCCGCCGCCGCCGCCCCCCGCCGGGCCGATCTCGATCCCCGTCCCGCTCCGGGCGCCCGGCCCACGGCGCCACGTTCCGGGCCCGGCTCTGAGGGACCCGCACTGCCCCGCGCCCCGCCCCCGGGGCCGGGCTCCGGTCGGACCCCGGACGCCCCCCGCCTGACGGCGCCAGGCTCGCTCCGGCGCGGCCCTGCGCCGGACGTCCTGCGGCTGGAGCCCGGCCTCCCCGAGCCGGCGGCGACGGCCTCCCGCCCGAGGCGGGCCGTTGTGCTGCCCCCCGCGCCCGCCAAGGCAGCCCGCGGCTCTCCTCTGCGGAGGTCCGGGCTGCGCGGTGGCCTGGCGGGGCTGAGGGCGAGCCCGGCCGCCGGTCGGGCCAGACAAAAAAAGCGAGCAGCCTGCCTCTTCAGCTGACTGGCGGCCAGCGCTCCCGAGCCCCACCGTCACGGAGAGCAGAGCTCCAAAATGGTTGCATTGCCATGAAAGTGGAAGACCATCTCCCAAAGGCGGCAGCGGCCGTAGCGACAGCTGCTTGAGGGTAAGTGGGGTTCCACATCGTACCTCTGCGGGGTTCAGGCAGTGACACTGGTCACTGACGGCGCTCCTCGTACCAGGCACAGCTAGGCTCATCCTTGGCCTTCTCATCACGTTTGTACCACCGGCATCCAAACTGAAGCCTTCCAAATGCCGTAGACCCACGCCTGTTGAAATGAACAGGCAAGCAGACCTTGCTTGCTGAAGACTCTCGTGCTGTGAATAATACATAATAAAGAAATAATAATTTCTTGTCTCAGTGAAAATTAGATGCCACTTTACCATAGTGGAATTTAATAACAGCTCCCAAACTTAGTCTTTCATGGAGAAGTCTCAAACTTCAGAAACCTTTCTGCAATAAAATGATGAACACACAGGCATCAGCTCGAAGGTTTGACTTCAAATGACTGAGATCAAAGTTAAGGTTTAATTAGAAAGCAGGTCTTAGTCAGGACCCAGGCAAAGGATCCAAGCAAAGCAGATTAATTTTTTTAACAATAGTGGGATGTAAAGAAGACTGAGAAATAAGTTCTCAAAGTTTCTTATTTCTAAGACCAATTACAGTTAATTTGCAGAATTATGTCAATTATCTTCTCATCTGTAATGATGCCGATCTTTTTAAAATCACTGGTAACCAAATCCCAAAGGTATGGGCTTTTGCAGTGCACCGGATCACAAACCTAGGCCAAACACACCAAGTCTTTGTGATTCTTTTATCTAGCAAATGGCAGCTGAGTATTCCCTTTTACTTCAGATGAGCTACAGTAAGTGCCAGAACTCTCTGAGGATGTGCCAGCTGCACGTGTCCACCAGAAAGGGAATGGCTTTAGGGGACAGACATTCGTTTCTTCTGGTTTATCACCCCTGGGAATATGGAGCAGATTTGAACCAGTGGGGTTTTTTTTTCATTCAGATGCCCATGGATGTTCCCCCATGCAGTTCATTATGAAAAATAAGAATGTACAAGATTGGCCATTTTATCATTAACAATGGTTAATATCAAATATCTCCAAACACACAGTATCTCTGCACTGGACACGTATGGGAAAGCCTGACTCAGGAATGTCTTGCCTTAGTTCCTACGTGACCTTGGTTTACTTCATAATGCATTAGGCTTTATTCTTTCCAAACCAATTTTCAATAAGTGTTTTTAACCATAAGATTCATGTCTTAGAACAAAGTTACAAAATTGCTCCCTCTTAGTCAATAATTAAATTAATATCCTCTAGGAGGAGGCATACAGCCCAAAATTTTCACTTAACAGCCAGGCAAACAAAAAATTGTTTATCTCTCAGTTCAATTCCTAGTTCTTCTCTGGCAGGAACTTACACATCTTAGATACATCGCTTGTTATCACGTTGTCTTTTACTCAGTCCATCCTAAGAGAAATAAACATAGTACACGCTTTTTAAGAAGAGACCAGTTAGAACCTACCTGCAGACGATAACTTTGCTTTGAAAGCCTATCAACCGCTCCACAGATCACCACACTATTGAGTCCACCAGCCCAGCACTTAGCTTTGTCTGAAGTGCAGAGTGCCACAAGCTCCATCAGTAGTTCTGCATCAAAACTGAATATTAGGAGTATCACCACATTCCAGTATTTAAATGGTGGCTACAAAGAAGATGAAGACTCCCTTTCTACAAGGAGTCTCATGGAAAGGACGAGGGGCGATGGGTACCAGTTACTCCTGGGGAGATGCCAACTGGACACACAAAAATTTTTCACAATGAGAACAATCAGCCCTTGGAATAATGTCCCTGGGGAAGTGGGGGATTCCCCAACACTGGACACTTAAGGTTCAGCTGGAGGGGCGGCTGGGCCACCTTGTCTAGACCATGCTTTTGCCAAGCAAGGTTTGACCAGATGATCCCTGAGGTCCCTTCCAACACGGTATTCTATGATTCTATGAAGTGTCCTCAGAAGTCTGCCGGCAGCGTTTTGTGTCAGGTAATACTATGTCTCAGGCAAAAGCTCAGCAAACTTAGTATTCCTTTTTCATCCATGAGGACTAAGCGTTAGTTCCATGCCTAACCTAGAAACTGGAACAGAAGAAACCAGGAGTGTAGATGGTGATGAAACTAGCCTAAAAAATGTTAGTAACTTAGTTCATGAGTTTTCCTGATACTCTCCTTGAGTCAGGGAGCCGGATGAAAGGGAACATGACTATTTGTGTAGATTTTCATGTATACACAGCAGTCACTTCAGTCTTACAAAGTTATTTTTATTTAGCAATTGCATCTTCAACAGTTATTCCATTATTAAGATTTTTCTTAAATAAAAAAAATCCTGCTTTTCATAAAAAAGCTATAATTAACAGAAGTCACTTCCTCTTTTTTTCACCTCATTTTCTGAAATGATGTAGAAGGAACAGCACGCTTAGAGCCAGATTCTTCCTCATTTTCATGGAGACGCTTTCTTGTTGTGGTTGGCTAAAAGAAAGATACAGCAAGATGACTACATGAAATCAGGTTAAGACAGAACCTAACTGTTTTGCTTGCTACGGAATTACAGATGTTGAATAAAATCTCCTTTCTGTGACCCAAAAAAGCAGTATGACTAACAAATGCTTCTCTACCAAGATCTATCTAATTATATTAGATCCTTCTCATATAAGACACTGCCCCAGCTTTATCTTCCACTACCATTTAACACTCTCCTAATTAGCATCTGGTAATGAATGCCGCAATACCATTCTAAACTTTCACTAACGTGAGAATTTTTCCTTGAACACTAAACATTTATGACTTGAATCCATCAAAATATACATGTTCAACAATTTAATTTTAAATATATGAATAACACTTTAAAGCCTAAGAGACTGTTTCTATACATTTAAACAAAGTGGCTTGCCAAGGGTCCGTTGCTTCTATTCAGAAATCAAGAGATAGTTAGCAGACCGCTACATATAGCCAAAATGCACACTTCTTAAGTTCTCAAAATTAATTTATTTTCTTATTATGGATTAATTTGAAATCTAGTTTCTCTATGCATCAAGTACTAATCTTCAAGTAATCTGTCACCCATACCATTTTTGATGTTTGTGGTGGATTCATACTGGCACATGTGTGAGCAAGTAGCTGTTGAAATGTTCTCTTCATATCCTCATCCTGTGAAAAAACAGCAGTAGCTCTAAGTTATGGAATATTTAAGGGAAAAGCCTACATTTTGGCTAATTAAATGGATCAGTAATTAAAGAATGAATGAATGAAGGAGAAAAGAAGGTTCCCCTGCTTCCTCCCAAAGCAAACACCTTCCTGATACGGCTTCACCAAGGGCAAGTCCTGCCGACCAACCTAGTGCCCTTCTGTGATGCAGTGACTACATCAGTGGGCACTGGAAAAGCTACAGATGTCAACTATCTGGATTCCTGTAAGGCCTTTGACACGGTCCTCCACAACATCCTTATCCCCAAATTGGAGAGAGATGGATTTGATGGATGGACAAGTAATTGGCTGGATGGTCATATCCAGAGAGTAGTGGTCAACAGCTCAATGCCTGGATGGAGAAAGGGAGGAGTGGTGTCCCTCAGGGGTCTGAACTGGGACCAGTAGTGTTTACTAGCTTCATCATCAACATAGGCAGTGGGATCGAGTGCACCCTCGGCAAGTTTGCAGTTGACACCAAGCTGAGTGGTGCAATTGAGCTGACATGCCTGAGGGATGAGATGCCATTCAGAGGGACCTGGACAAGCTCAAAAAGTGGGCCCATGTGAACTTCATGAGGTTCAACAAGGCCAAGTGCAAGGTCCTGCACCTGGGTCAGGGCAACCCCCGATATCAGTACAGACTGGGGGATATGGCCCCCAGTAGAATTTTGAGCAGATGGTTTTCTTACAGTCCTGGTAAGAAAAAATAGTTCTATTTCATTCTACAAAGACACAGTTTCCTCTCAGTAACTACATAGCTAATACTAGTCAAGCTAAAACTAAACTTGCAGTATCATTCAACAAAGTAGAACAACATTGAAAGAACAGAACATAGAGGCTAGGAGTTTATGCAAGTAATTCATTAGCCAGCCTCATCAGAAGAGGCCTCATCAGGACTTAGGGCCTGCTTTCACCAAAACAGTGTTATTCACTCTTGAAAAAACAAGTATTTGCATTATAGTCTTGCATTCTGGTCTCATGACGACTTCCCTTTCTAACAGCATATTTTCACTTCCACTAGCTCAGCTTCATCAGTATCCCAAATTTCGGTAGTTTTCATTACCACACCGCCCCCAAAGCAAACCTGTTGTACACCCTAAAAAAAAAACAACAAACAAAAAAACCCCACCACACAAAACCAAAAAAACCCCACAAACCCACAAAACAACCGCCCCAAAAAACATCCAAACCCACATACCAAACTTTCAAACAAAACATTATCCTAAAAAGCACCCCGCAGTTATCCTTAACATAAAAAAGTCCATAGAACGTGTTAAAAGTTGTACACAAACCCTTGGAGCATTTCACTGAAGTGAAGTTTCCCTTTTGAAAACCCAAATGATTATCAACAAATGTTACATTATTCATCGCGCATTCACATCTTGACACAAGTTCACTGGATAGTACAGTTCGTTCTCTATTTACCCGAAGCGGTAAGCCAGAAGCTGCCATTAGTGGAAGGAAAGCGTCTGGGAGAGACACACTGCAAAAGTGGATGAAGGGGACTTACTAGTCTCATTTGTGCATAAACAGGCCTGGTTGCAGAAGCATTAAGAGGAGGGAAGGACAGCACAGGGGAGGGAAGGGCAGCAGAGATCCTTTGTTAAGAGAAGCTAGTTTAGCAGCAAGTCAGGCATGTCTCAAGAGAGAAATCTAGCACGGAACCTCATTCTGGTTCAGCTGACAGTAACCAGGGTGCTCTTGGTATATGCCCGGCAACCTCAGGGAACAGGAAATCAGTGCAAACAAGATGTTTAGTTGACATCATATACTCCCTGTTGTAAAAAGAAAATCTCATTCTCTAGTTTCAGCAATTTCTCCTGCAGGAATTTTATTAGGATGGGTTGTTATGGATTAGCTGCAAACCGTAAATCAGGCTTCCAATCCTGAAATCAAGCCTTTAAACCTTTCCCAGGACTGCTCATAGTGGTTTAATACAGATCTTTTCCCTTGGCTGAGCTTTGAACAGCAACTATGTGTTCACCAAATGAACAATTGATCTAGAACCAAAACCAGGCATTTATTCTGAACAACTGACTGAAACTAACAGGTTGTATAATTTTGTTCCATTCTCACAGCAAAGATGGGGAAACTCAAAGAGAAGTGAATGGGACATTCACTGCTAGAGTCATTTAGAAATAAGGATCATTAGCTCCTAAGGATTTCAAGTGTTTTAACTAGGTTTTTTGAGTGAAGGCAGGGCAAGTTTTTTCTAAGCAATGGAGAATTGCAGTGCCTCTTTTTAGGTTTAAATATGTTCTTAATGGCTACAAAAAGGCTTTTTTGTGAACATCCAGTTTATTTTATACAGAACTGGGACTTGTCTTTTTTTCCAGTGTCACCTGATTTGACTGGGGCTACATTTGAGTTAATGGGTAAGATAGGTAAGATAAATATTTTTCCATTTATGTAACAAAACACCCGAGTTTTTCTTCAGCATGCAACCAAACTAATCTTGTCCAATTCAAAAGATGCCAGTGAAGTTTTCAGAGGCAGAAACAGCAATTGTTTATATGCCTTTGAAAAATGTTTTATTAAGTACCTGGTAAATACTGATGAGACATCTCCACTGAGTAGTACTTAGGTGTAAGCAGCCCAGTAAGTTTTAAAGCAAAGAATGGACCAAACAGCACAGGTATTAAAACCACTACTTTGAAAGCACTACAGGTTTAAATAAAGCTGAAGAGATTAATTTTTGTTTGGAGAACATGCTTACTTTTAATATCCGAAAAATTCCCTAGTGGACCCAAAATCATTAGAGAGGGCTAACAGGCATTAGCTGTACGCATAAAGTATGCGTCTGTTGTGTTTTTTTCCACACTAACTTTTAAAGACAATAGTTACAGACAACACAAGAGGGAGTGGGGAGCCAGTAACTGCTCCTCACAACTCACAGTAACAGGACTCAAGGAGCTCTTTTGGTGGTGGTACTCAACATGTGTGATATCTAGAACTGAACACACTGGATGTTGGCCTTCCAAGCAGGCAGTCTACATCTGATAACTCTTATCATTATATTATCTTATGATAAGATATAGCTATAACAACATATAGATATCAGATGTTATCTGATATGTTAACTCTTATAATTGTTATCTTATGATAACAACTGATACTCTTAGTAACAGCCCATGAAGGGAAATGGTTTAAAGAATGGCATCTGAATGCTAGATGACATTTGGATTCACGGCTATGATGTTTTCTGAAACTTTTTGTCTTCAAAATTAAATGTAAGAGGTGTCCCTAAAGTCAATATATAATCAAGATGCTAACAGCTTGCGTTTACATACCAAAATATCTCAGATTCTTAGCTTGTTGAAATCACTATTTCCCCTTTCCCATTACATATACCAGCAATTCTTAAAAATCAGTGTAGCATGGTTTATCAATAATATCTCCTGCTCAGAATTATAATCCAAATGTAAGAATCTACATCAGTTAACTCACTGTAGAAGTTATACACAAAACTACAGTAGTAAATGCCAGGAATGCCAGGAATAATTTTCTGATGACCAGCAGTATAATTAGGACAAGTTAATGAGTTAAAAACAGTCATCCAAATGCATTTTCTGTCTCGGGAAGCTGCCAGCTGTTGAGCACGGAGTGATACTCCCTCGCTTCCACTCTGTTTCCTATGGTCTTTACCTAAGCATCTGAAACCAGACACTGTTCCCAGCGGGAGAATATGAATAGCATTATGTTCGGCACAAGTAAATAGAACCCGTTTTGTGGCTCAGAGGTAGACTGGGTGACTTCCTTCAGCCTTTTCAAGCAAAAATACCCAGAAAAGCTCAGTAGTCACCTCTGGAATGCCAAAAGACCACCTAAAGACTACCTCTCACAAACCTAACCTGACCGTAACAGAAGGCAGGGCAACCATCACCTCCTACTCAGAGGGTTCCCAAACCAGTAACACTTAATTCATGTTCATCATAGTAAGAACATAGTAGTCCTGGACACTTGCCAGAAAGAAACTGCAGGATTCTACGCTGCCTGCCCACACAAACAACACGAGGAAGTGGGACTGTTAAAATGCTCAAAGAAGGAGGTCCATCCTCTCAGAACCACAATCAGACTTGGTCTCTAAAAAACACATCTTGTATTCTCAGATGTTAAAGAGCTCTGAGAAGGGTGTCTCAAAGGATGCAGAAGCTGTTGGTTGTATTGAAAGAAGGTATTCAGCAGAATACTCCATGCTTTTTTGAAGTCTTCTCTGCGGGGACTAAAACTCTGAAAGCACAGACCAGCTGCAGATGTCGACTAGGCTTTATTTTCTGAGAAAAAAAATCCAGAGACCCAGGATTTTCCATTAAATTCAGAACTGATCATGGAGGTGTACAAAGGGTGTTGAAACAGGACAAGAATTTGGAGAGGAGTAGCTTAATACCAGTATCCTTGAACAAAAATAAAAACAGGGACCTGTCAACCTCTGGTGTTGAGCTGGCACCACACCCTCCAGCAGAAGCCAGCTGGCTGGTAGGAAAGAATTAGTGACAGAAAAGTTGGCATTAAATAGAGCAACAGACTTGCAACTTGCTGGATGGTATGGCACAGAAAGACCTGTACCTATCACTTGTGCTCAACTGCTAATCTAGAGTGTTGACCCAGGCAGATATTTGCAAGCTCTACCTACTCCATGTCTTCCTGAGCACAGACTATGAGGATCTCATTGTTGGCATTTACCATTAAGGCCACTGAATTCTGATTCTCTTAACATCAAAATCAGTTTTATCTTCCTCCCACAAAGGAAAAACAGCTGATTTGATGGAAAGGCCAGAGATGACAGGATTGCAGGAGTCCTGACAAACTACTAACCAAAGGTGATAGGCTGGAACAGGACCTAGTTTAGCTTGACAGGACTATTTGGTACTCTACAATGCCTATAAAACATGATCTAGAGTCAAGCATCCATGGGATAACCACAGAATAGTGAACATATAAACTGTGAAACGCCTTTTTCCAGCTGGACCGGTGGACAAGTTATAGAATCTGAGTCCTTCTCCACTCCTGAATACAGGTTACTGAAGATTTATCAACCATGAGATATAGCAGATTTAGTCCAAGAGAATTACATTACTTGGCAAGGACCCAAGCTGCTTTGAGCCACCTTTATTATATGACGATGTAATAATGATCATGAGACCAAGGACAAAAAGCTCTCCTATACAAGTTCTTACGGCTGTTGCCAAGGGTCCCGACACAGGTAGCAATAAGATGCATTCTAGCATGGGTCAGGCTGCATCAGGAGGTAATCAAATTGGTCAAGGCTGAGAAATGCCCTCAGCCTGTGCAGAGGGGGTATACGAGGTCATGTGAGCTGCAGTGCTGCTAGATAGTTAAGTCACAAAGACAATGCATTATCCAGATAATAAAGAGAAAAGGCAACGGACAAAAAACTAAGGATAGTGTGGCCACTTTGGAGAAGAGAGGAATAAGTTATGGATTCCTTTTTCACTCCGGCAGAAGAGTGCGTGATGTGGCAAGGTAAAACCTACATACGGGGACTTCATGATAAGGTGGAGGGCAAAGGAGAAGTCAAATTAAAAGCAAAATCAAGCAAAGATGTGTTTAGGGTGGGAAAAGGCACAGATCGGCATCAGGCAATGCTACAAGACTACAAATAGGAGCAACAACTGTTGAAAAGGACGACGAAACTGAAGGACTGAGAAAGCATACCGTGCTGTAAAACAGCAATAGGAAGGGGTAGGAGCTAATGAAAACTTTGCCAGGGACAGGGGCCAAGAAAATAAACACACTGATGAACAACAGGGGGTCTAGCTGCCTTTGGAAGAGGAAAAGAAAAAAAACAGGAAAAGAAAAAATCTGTGTGCTGCAGAGACAGCATTTGCTTATGGGGAGAGCGAAGAAGCAATCCTGTTCTGTATGCTGCAAGAAAGAGAAGGCTCCATTCCACAAAGACTTTGACACAACAAGGTGCTGCTAGATCATCTTGCTTCCAGAGAGACACAAAAGCCGTCTGTTCGGTTTAGAATTGTCCAACAGGAAAGTGGTGACTACAGTATCTGGGGTAATGTCATCCTAAAGGTTGGGATCTGATGGCTCCTCTTCCTGCACATCACTGACAATGCCCGTAAAACAAACAAATAATTCCTAAACATTTGGCCTTTTCTTTCTCTCTTCTCTTTCTGTAAGTAGGCAGCAGTATCTCTCCAGTCTTAACAGCAGCCAGCAGAAGCTGTATAGCCAGCTGTCAGGCAGGCGGCAGTGCGTGCCCATGAGAAGCACCAAACGACAGCTGCTCTTCTGCTGGCTGCTGTCAGAGACAATCTACAGACAGGCAGACTTAAGCTCTGACTTAAGATAACAGTTGTTATTCCCATGAAGCTAAAGAATTAAAGCTCTCATTGCCCATCATTGTATCCCTTTTATGGTGTTCTCCACAGAGCAGGATCAGGTACGCATTCCATCCCTGGTGACCAGAGCAGTAAGTGCGCCCCTGCTTCCTTGAAGAAGCAAATTACACTCTATCAACAAAACCTCTTAACATTCAGGCTATTGAACTGCCTTTGAATTTACATCAAGAAGTTATCCCCAGAACAACCCAGCTTTGCTGTACCTCTGTTAAAACTCCATTCCTACCTGAAGCCAAGGATGCTCTAAGGCTTCCTCTGTTGTAAGACGTTTGCTTGGATCCACTACTAACAGCTTCTTCACAAGATCCAGTGCTAAGATAATAAAGATAGTTGGTTGGCACATGATCAATAAATTCATTACCTGAAAATAAGTTCTGCAATATGCATACGCCAAAGCTACGTGCAACAACGTGTCTTACAACACTTCAGAACAGTGCCCAAAAATACTGGCTGGGCAGCTCACTTTTTCCTATGCATGGGGCGGCTGTAACCATTTTTCCTTCACATGCGCACGATTTCAGTGCACCAGAATTACCAGTGGATATACCGAGCATGTCCACAATTTATGTAATAAGCATGCATAGGAAGTTTAGCGCTTTCCTAAAAGCTTCAGTATTACTGTGGACAAGCAAAGACAGCTTAATTTAGTCTCCTCATTTCCACTGTCTTGGAAAGCAGGTTATCCATCTGGGAAGATGGGAAAGAAGAGACAAGACATATACATGTATGCTCAACTTAATCACATAAACTTTATTTTCTTAGGAAACTGCTTAATAGACGCTGTGAAAAATATGGCATTTCTGTCATATTTTATGACTCCAAATTTCCCATAAAGGAATTTTGGCAACATTTATTTTCCATTGTATCTGATTATTCTGTTATACATACCATTAGGACTATATATGACCTTAACATAATTTCCATTCTCTTATATGTCCGACTTAATATTGAATAAGCTTCAAATAATTCAGGAAGGAGCTATATCTGGTAATTTTATTAGAAAAAGAATCATCACATCATTTATTAGAAACTCCTCTGCATGTACAAAGGAGTATCTAAGGCAAACACTACGATTATTTTCTGCATATAAAATATCCTGAAGAAGAAAAGCATGCAGACAGTAACTATCATTTTAGTTTGCTATTCAAGAACTCAACTAATTTTGCAGACTACTTAGCTTAGAGTGGGACAAACTTATAGTTGATTCCACAAATTTGGCTACTATTTTAAGCTCAAAGACTACACCATGAAATTACTCTTAACGTTCCTCTCTTGGATTTCTAACTCATACCCCTTAAATTCCTGGCATTTTTGGTTCAATGCTTGAAGATTCTTTGAGCAAGGCAAAGTTTGTAGACCAGCTGGATGAAGTCAGAAGAAAAAGTGAAAAGAGGAAAAATAGCCATAGGTGCCCACAAATTCTATACTTCAGTAGTTAATAAAGCTAAACATTACTAAGAAATCTCTTCAGTGAAAATGTATCTACGCTTTCCAATACTTCAAATTTGAACTTAAAAAAAACAAAAACATTTTTAAGACACTACTTTAAACAGATCAACATGGAATATGTCATACAGCTGACAGGAAGTTAAAGGAAAACAAAAACGACAGAAAAAGAGCTAGATATTCAGCTACCCATTGTAATGGAGTCATACCCATTTCTGATACATGCTTCCATTCTTTTGGAATGAATGTGTATTCTCCACGAGTGATTTGATCTTTCAGAGACAGTCGAGTATTTTGCTCATTAAATGGTGGATATCCACACAAGCTACATAAAAGAAGAAAATAAGATAAATAACATAGATTCTGTCATAGCAAATGAAACACTAAACTCACACATTTTAAAGCATCTGCTATCATAGCATCTTTTACACATATATAGTTTTAAACACACTTTCACTTCCTAATAAAGATACTGAAGTTGCCAAGTCTTGAGCCATGTATGTCAATGACTGCCCAGCAAAGGTACGCAGCATCTACACATTATCTTACCATACAAAAAGAATAACTCCTAAACTCCAGCAGTCCACAGCTCGGCTGTATCCAGCAGTCCCAAGTGAATTTAGAACCTCAGGAGCAAGATACGTGGGAGTACCACATAATGTTTTCATAAGAGAAGTTTCTCCAAGAATCTTGGATTGTCCAAAATCTGTAATCTTGTATTTAAAAATGGTAACACCACATTATATATTAGGATTGATTGTACTAGAACATACCATAGTGTCAACATACATCAGGAGGTAACATTACGTTTCTTCCTTCCAAGTCAGTTCCAGTACATGACTATGAACAAAATTTACCCCAAACATCATTAAGTATTCAGTAAACAACAACTGAGAACAGGAGAGGAGGAATAGGGAGAAATATGACAGAGGATCACACTTTACACTAGCACAAAGTACTCTCAGATTTGGATGTAAATGGACAAGCACAGAATAAAGGAACTGTAGCCTATGAGAAGAGATTACTTGAAAAATAAGATGTTTAGCATGCAAATCTATTCAATGCTTTATCTGGGGGGTAAAAAAAACCCCACCCACAAAAAGAAAAAAAACCAACCCTAACCCCCACCCCCCAAAAAACCCAAAACAACAACAAAAAAAACTGTCACCATACAGCCTGGATATATGTAGAAATAATTTAGATATTATTGAAAAAAAAAAAGTATTGATGTTTGAAGTTGTGTACGCAATTAAGTGCTATACAAGCACATTTCTCAGTTGTTCTTAGATAAGTATATGGCTTTAAATGTCCACAAAAGTAAAATTAAATTTATGAAAAAAAACTCAATGTTTTAAGTTACTTCATAGTTTGTATGACTAATTCTATAATATTTTTTACTGCTATGTTTAACTAAATATTGAGAAGAATGGAAAGGAATACTCCCATATTTCTAGATTAACAGGAAGAAATGTAACTTTCCTTACCTTTATAAGACATGTCTCATCAGAAGATGAAAGTAGCACGTTCTCTGGCTTTAGATCTCGGTGTATAATTCCATTGTCATGAAGATACTAAATATATAGAGATATATAACCAAAGAAAAACAGACAATTAACTTTTTTTTAAATGTAAGCTTTCCAATTTTTCATATAACAATGGCAGGATAACTGAAATGGTTGTGTAAGAGGCATGCATGCATTTAAAGCTACACAGTTTATGACTCTCTCTTCTCAAAATACAAACAAACCCCCACCAAGTTTAGAAAGCATTATGCTTCAAATATCAAATCTCAACGCAAGCACAGTGTGTAGACCTGGCAAGGTGTTCCATTGTTCCCATTCACTGGAAAGCTATGCTTCTTTCTTCATCTCAGTAAAACCAACAGAACTAAGGAAGACCAAAGTCCTGTTGCCTTTGTAGGAATTCTAGTTTTCAATCTCTCCCCTTTTCCTTTCTTTTAGTCATTATAATTGTCTGATCATACCCATACCAGTCCATGTTTCAGACTGCAGAGACAGTTAAGTTCACCATGCCACAACAGTCCTCACACTGGTAATAGTAGACAGATTTAAAAAACACCTCAGTTGTCAAAGAGCTGGAGGCTGAAAAAGGGTTCAAAAACCTGGTGATATAGCTAGGAAAAGCGAGGAAGGAGGAGATACAAGATCAATGTCAGGTTAAATATACAAAGGGTTTTGAAAAAAGTCACTTCCTTGAGGCAAGTGTACCATTGTTTCCTTATCTGTAGTTCTGCAGTCTACATGCAAGTCTACTATCCACTTTTCTACTGCTCCAAATCTGAGAATAGAATCTAGCTTCACTAGGAGCTAGATTCTCATTAGAAGAACGTTTGACAGCAAGGAAGGATCAAAATCTAGTCATAAATGACTGACATATTAAGATACAGTTAAGTCTGTGTTAAAACTAGGAACAACATTGATTCTAACTAGTAGCACAAAATACGTACTAGAGATGTCTTCACATTTACACTGAAGGGAAGCTTTTCTTTATTATATCTGAAGATATAGTATCATTATGAAGTAGAAGGTAATGACACCACTTTTATTATATGAGCAGCTGTCCCAAAAACAAGAACTGGGGAAAAATACAGTGGTTTACTCAGTAATGAGGAAGATAACTCTAGGTTTATTATTTATTAATACCTCCCACAGAACAACTATTAAGTTTCTATTTTGGCAGTTGCAAAGACATTAAAATTGAGTCAAAAGAAAAAAGGAAAAGAATTGATCTGAAAGTATATTCAGGTCCAGACGATTAACTTTGATGTAGAAAGCAATCTTGCAGAAGTTACTAATGAAATATGCTTATAATTTTATGAGTTTAGAAGAAATTTATCTAAGCACTCAATATTCAGTACTTGAGATCTATTAAAGTAGTCTTAATCTGTTGTCTGCTGAACTGAAATGCTTATAGCATCTGATTGCTGATTTTTTTGAAGGCTACTACATTGATGACTCTTTGCCCACACACTACTAGAAGTCTCACGATATCCTGCCATCAATAAGCACAGCCTGTATTATTACTTTAGTCCCTGTGTTTAATAAGTAGGAGCATTTGAATGTTCTTTGGCTGCATTGAGGTAATGAATCTTGTTAAAGCAACTTAAGAGTGCTGTGCTGATTGCTTGCATGGATTTCAGAAGTGACAAGTGACAGAAAAATTCATCTGACTGACGTTCATATGCATAACTATATTTTTCTTGGTATAATTCATGGTCATGTACCTTTACAGCCAGCAGCATCTGATAAAAATACAACTTGCAGGTAGCTTCTTTCATCTTGATTGGCCTTGACACTCTGTCATACAATTCTCCTCCTTCCATCCTAAAAGAAATGCAGGTAACAAGTCAATATATTTCTTCCAAAAGATTCATCTCATTAGAGACCAAAACATTTGACTAATTTGACTACAGAGAAGGAATATATTTCTGAAAATGAATAAGCAATGTCCTAAACACAGCACACGTACCGCTGAATTAGGCCTGATCGCCTGAGTCTTCACTGGGAGTTGTTAAAAGATTTTTCATCAGCCTCCTCTTATGAGCTCAAAAATCAAAAAAGTAGCAGCAATCTGCAACAGCAGTGTAGTGGGCAACTATCCAGGCACTAAGTGCCTTCAAAGCGTAGAAGGATTACTCTCCTGGTTATCCTAGTTCCTAATTTTACAGAGGTTTCAGAGAACAGCGGAGGCCAGCAAAAGAAAAACAAAACAAAACAAACCAACAGCCCTCCCTGAGTTTAGAACTATTCACATTCTTTGTGGCTATAAAAAACATTTCATTTTATGCATTTACTTTCAAACAAGTTACTTACAGTTCCAAAACAATGTAGTAATCCTCTGCTTCAAAGAAGTTTTTGATCTTGATTAAGCAAGGCTAATAAAAAAGGAAACACAAATGGGCACACACAGAAAAGTAGAATCATCTGTAAAAACTAACATTATCCACAGTTTATCATGCTAAAGTTCCTATTTCAGTATGATTTCAACCATGCCAGTTAAACTAACACAACACAAGTGTCTAGCACCCCAGGCTTTGGCAAACACTTACTATTCAAGTCTATTGTCTTCTCCCCTGTACCTCCACACAAAAAAAACATTCAGCCTTTGTGGTGACTACAGCTCAACAAGTATCCTTTTTTTTTTCCAGTTGTGAGTTACCATACCCTCAATATTTATTTTATATTCAACACTATCTTGGCAAGCAACGGAAAGTTCATTAAGCTATGCAAACCTTCTACTTAACAAAAGTAAAAGAAATGCCTTTTGAGGGGCAGGGGAGTGGGGGACGATGCAGGGAAAGAGGGGATACAAATTCAAAGATTGCCAGTGGAATCCAATCTTTGTATTTGGTTATCTGGCAGTATTTACAAAAACATGCATCAAGGAACAATTTCTACAACAGTGGTTCAGGTTGAAACTTCTCCTGTGAAGTTTCTTCTCAAATTTACATCTCAGTTATTCAAGGTTTTAAAACATCAAATCTGTAATGACGAATATTTAAAAGAAAAAAAAAGACGTGTTCAACAGACTTATTTATAAGAAAAATTATATGCATTGTTTAATATTTTCTAAACAGATAAAACTGATCTTTAGTTACTACACTAAGGTTAGTGAACTACAGAAGTACGGTAGGCAGCAAAAAGGAATAAAAATGTACAGTAACACTCACATGATCTATTTTCTTCAAAATTTCAATTTCTGTATTGATATTAAAAGCTGGGTTCTATTAAAAGAATAAAATATCATATTGGGTAAGAGTGCTGTTCTGGAATAAGACACATGAGAAATAAGAGACAGTACCAGAAAAGCCATCATTTCATGTCCCTTGCTACTTTAAGTGACCATAACATTTAACCTTTTCCCATAAGCTGATCAGGTACCTTCAGTGAATTAAATGAACAGCCTGCTCTCACTGTCTGTAGCAAGATATTGCTCCAGGCATGTCATTTCACTGCAGGTTAGAAATCTCCACCTAATTTCCAAACTACAAAAAATCTGGTTGCGTATATATCGGTATTGTCCTTTAAACAGCTTTCCTCCCTCCAAGACGCTTTGCTTTAGGGCTATCCCTAAAATTAAACGCTACTCTCTCCTAGCCTTTATTTTGCGTGACAACATAAACGGATTCTTTTAATATGTGCTTAGGCTCAACTCATGAAATAAACGCAGCAGGTATTTTTTTTCTCTTCTCCCAAGCCAAATCAATCACCTTTGAACACACACGATCAAATCCATATACAACATGCCAAATGCAGCCCTACCTCTGTTTTGAACAGTGGCGTTTCTTAATAATTACAATTCATAGCAGCATTTCTTAATCTTTATTAGAAATGTTCCAAAATTGCATTTTGCAATTCTCAATCACATTGATGTCACACATTCATCTGCAGATAACTATATCTACCTCCTCCTCTGAGCTAGGGAAAGTGTAGATTGTAGCAGGAATTTTCACTGATCTTGAAGTATACGGTCTTGCACTATTAAACATTATCTAACTTCTATTACTCCAGCATACAAAAGTATCAGTTCTTCATACACGATATTGCAACCTTCCTTTCCATCAACAGAGACTTTGGGTCAGTGCCAAAGAGCGGAATTAGCATATTCCCACTTTTTGTGCTATGATCTCTACACGTGACAGCACACAAGACAAACCTCAAGGCAAATTCTCAAAACTTCCACGCATAACTAATTCCGCTCCCACCAAAGCCTCCTTGCGTCGCTTCTTCAGCCAGTTACCTTTCCATCTTAGAATTTTTGTCGTTACAAAAATATTTTCCACATCAAGTAGCAGTTTCTCACAGAGTGCCCGATGAAATACTGAGTCAGTTTGAACAGATTCTATATATCGTATCTGTGCTCTGAAGCCCATTTTCTCATGAAAGAAGTTAATAAGGTCAATCCAACTTAACTTCAGTAAATCCACAGCAGCACAACTTACATAACTACTCCTTCCACGCACTTTTGCCTCTGACAGTATTTTTCTTCAAAGTTCATCCTATACCCTTATATAAAATGAGAGTAATAGATAAGAAGTTGCTTGGATCTCTCTCTCATGTTGGCATAAAGCCTCATGGCTTGTTCTCCTTCAAATTCAGGCTTCTGCTACAAGACTAGAAACATGAAAAGCCCTTCCCAAAAGGCTTCATATGATTTTATTAAAAGGTATTATGATGGAGAATACAACAAAATTAGCAGAGTTTGTAAATTTTTCGTCAGACTCCGCTGGTTATGATGTGCCTATTTGATGCATTTTAGGAGATAAACCCCCAAGACTCCCCACCACCCTTTGTATATACCACATTAAGAAACAATCCTAAATTATGAACATAATGAAATGTGGTAAAAGAATAAAAGCTAGCATTTTTTACAGAAT
This sequence comes from Phalacrocorax aristotelis, assembly GCF_949628215.1. Lineage (NCBI taxonomy): Eukaryota > Metazoa > Chordata > Aves > Suliformes > Phalacrocoracidae > Phalacrocorax > Phalacrocorax aristotelis. Next base: position 6,564,059 of record NC_134290.1, on the reverse strand, counting down.
TCCATAGATTCTGTAAGATCAAAAGGCATTTTGGAATTACATACAGGAGACATTAAGTGAGAAAATCCTCTTTAGCTGACGAGAGCTGGGTGGTCAGAGAGGTTATCAGATATTCCATGACCACAGAATCAATCACAGAATCACAGAATCACAGGTTGGAAGGGACCTCAGGGATCATCTAGTCCAGATCACTGCAAGACGGCCAAAAGACAGACAGACAACCAAAAATACTTACTGCCTCTCTAATGCCACTTGTCATAAACTTCCGTTTATTGATTATCTTTACCGCAACTTTGTTACAAGTGCTCTTCTCGAATGCCAGTTTGACTTCTCCACAGGCACCGCTAACACAAAAGCACAGCTGTGTTAATGCTTACAAATACTTTTCAAAAAATCTGCATAACAAGTATAGGCAAATGAAATGAAAGCATTGGCTTACGCACAATTTGAGGCTGCTGCTTTCAAGCTTTCTGAATATGGCATGTTGTCAAAACTTTCTCAGAAAGCATTCAAAGTTAGGAAGTCTATTTAAACAACAAGTGACGTCAAGGGCCACCCGTTCAAAAACGCAGGAGTAAATATGTAGAGTGACGACTCTGTACAAAGGGTACCAGTGAATATCAAGGACAAGCTCTGTCAGTGTTTCCATCACACAAATACATTTAAGAGAAGAGAACCAAGTGAAGAGTTCTCTCAGCACCTGACTGCACAAACCTGAAAAATAGGTATAATACTACTTTTATTTTTACTCGGTAGCAACTACACCGAGGAAGAAATCCTTGTCTACTGCAGTTGGATTTGTTTCCACTTCAACATTCTCCTCCAAATTCTTCACTAACCATTTTCTCCAACAGATAAAAAAGGAACCTCCCCTTAAGACAGCCTCTCTCCTTCTTCCTGAAAACAGTTCTTTCCCCTTCTGTCTGAAGGCCTCAACAGTGATGATGTAGAAAGCTATATTCTGACATAAAGTTCTTCCTTCTACTTCCAATAAATGAGTGAATAAACAAAATGTTAAAACTTGTTAAGAATCTACAGACTTTATTTTCTGCGAAAGAAAAAAAAAAGTGGGTTTTGCAGTTAATGGTAGGTTGCAAAACCCAAGTCAATCATAGGATCAAAGCCAAAGTTCCTGTTTAAGCTGTTGTAAAGAACAGGTCTGCTCGGGTGTCATTATTCATTTTTGTCTTTTTTACTTTTTACTTTTTGCTTTAAAAGAGCAGCTCAGTTAACACTGCTAATAATTCCAGCACAAGGTACTGAAAACGGAAACAAAATTAACGCTCAATACTGTGGAAAGAAGGATGCTTACCTTCCCAGTGTCTTTGACATGATATATTTCTCTCTGAATTCTCTAGGAAACACCAACTGATCATCCACCATAAGATCAGAAAATACAAACACTAGGAAGACAAGTGGAGATCATTTTCCTGTTATTAACTTTAAAAATTTATTATAACAAACAACTATGCTTCCTGAACTTTTATAGTCAACAACATAACTAAGAAAATGCTGCCGGCTAGAAAAAAAACCATGAATATGTAAAAAAGTTAATTGAGACTATAAATGACATCAGCAGTGGGTTAGCAAGGTGACCTTATTACTGAAAGCTGACATATTTGGTATTCATTTCACAATGGTGCTTCATCAATTAACACTACATTTAAGGACAAATAGGCAAGAATTTCAGTGTCCAGCAGGAACAAAGACAAGTGACAATCAGGAAGACAGCATCTTAGTGGAAAGACAAAGAAACAAACCCCCAACGCTGCTAATTTTTAAGAGGATTTTTTAAATTATTATGCAGCATCTGGTAAGTACCTGGGGTTTTTTTTCAACTCCCTGGAATAGTCTGTTTCCTTTTCCCACCACCACATACACAGCTACTGAAGCACAAAAGTGTTTCAAAAATAGGAAAACAACTATAAAAGTTTATACTCTAGTAAGGTGGATCCTGATGCAGCTTCTTTTAAATTTTTTCAGCTTTTTTTTAGGGTTGAGGTAGATATGGATAATTCATATGTGAGTACTAAATTATCAATTCATAGCTGCATTTTAACAGCGCTCATGAAGAATCTCAGCTTGCAAGAAACACAGAATCACAGAATTGTAGGGGTTTGAAGGGACCTCTAGAGATCATCTTGTCCAACCCCCCGTTTCAAATATATTCAAATCACTGCAGAAATGACCTCTCGGTCAACACATGAAGAACCTACTTATGTTATAGGATATTTTACCCTTATTAGTCTGTATAGACAATGCAATTTCACAGTTGTGAGTCAGTGGAAGCCTCTTCCCTTTTCCAATGAGCTCTCTATTAACAAAAGTTCCATTTGCACTGTGGTCTTCAATGTAGGCAACGTAAGAATTTTTTGGACCCATTTCCTCAAAGAGAAAAAAAATGGGAAAGATAAAAGGGGAAAATGACTTTACTGTAAAGAAATGAGACTACAGAAATTTACTATTGTTGGATCAGGAAATTAGACTACTAAGGTTATTTCATAAACTGGATTAATGGAGCATTGCCAAGAGTGTTGTTAAAGGATTCAACACTGAAGGTACTTAAACTTTGATTTCTTTAGCATTCACCCCCACTAAAGTCAATCTTTTTCAATTATGCCAAGATAGAAAAAGACAGTTAACCTCTTTAGCACCTACCCTGAAAATTCGGAAATGCTTCTTGCTATAGTTTTGGTAGAAGCCAGTCTCAGACAATCCTAGCTTAGAAAAACTATAATCACAGCTTTTGTCTCTTCCAAACCAGTGTTCATCATTCACGCAGTCTGGAGAGGAGGGGGAAGTAAAGCAGAGAGAGAACACAATATTGCAGGAATTTATTAACTACGGCACTACAGATGATGCCAAATGGTAGTGAGCAGGATAACAAAGACAAGATTCTTCCTTACAATCAAGTTTATTTGTCTTAATTCAGACAAAGCACCATGCACTATCAACACCTTGTACAATATTTTAATAATTTCATCCTCTTTAGTATCAGTAGAGTCTTCAGTTAACCTTCAGCAATACAGAGAGACTCATACGATATATAAACAATGTAAATTATGAAATGGAAAAATGAAGCAAGTAACAAGGAACATGAATACTGCAGAATTCCTCCAAGTCGATGGAAGCTGTGTATGTGGTACTCTGTATAAACACTAGGCTGTAGTACAGACTAAAACATTATTGCACAAGTTGCAAGCTTGTACTTAAATTTGCTTGTACTTAATTTGAAAACGAAAAGACACTGCTCTCTACCAAGCTGCTCAAAACTTTTCTGAGGTACTACAAGTGAAGTGAGAGGCTTATTACAGTATGCACGTACCACAGTTGCTGAAACCTTTTCCAAGTGCAAAGAGTCGACCCCAAGGCTGGGGAACAAGCTCTTCAGATTCTGGGTCCTCAGGGATTGAGGGAAGCTCCTGCGTGGGAACAGTGTCCAAAGAACTGAGGGTCCCAGAACTTGAGGAAGACTGACTAGTACTCTGTGACCCACCGGAGGAGGAACTGGTACCACTCTGTGACGGTTGGGTACCTTGAGACTGCTGTGCTTCACTTCCGGTCTCTCGAGACATGTTGGCTTCAAAGTGAATGTTTAAAAAAGGTTACTACAGCAAAGTAAAACCGACAAACATTCTCACAGCGTACTATAATATCAAAGTCTATTCTCAGTCTTCAAATAAGTAAAACTTTCAACCAAAGCATGCATGTGTGGCTTATATGTAAAACCCCAAGAATTCTGCAAACCATAATGTTTTTCCTTTTAAAAAGAGAATGTGGTGCTCCCTCTGCTGGTTCTAAAACAACAGCTAAATCTTATTCCCAGATTTTCACTTGAGCTCTTCAGGGCTCACACTTTATTTCACAAACGTGTGTGCAGCACGCTCTGACAAAGCATCCCCACACAAAGCAGTAACAGTTGCAGCTCCCCAAACACAACGGGAAAATCTGAAAAAAGAAAAAGAACAACTATAGAATGGCGTACGCTTTCTTGACGCCGAGAGCACCCAACGGATTTATCACACAGCAAGTCAGTTTGGTGTTTGGCTGAATATCCCTTTAATATAGGTTATAACCCATGAATTTTCATATGTCTTCTGTGCAGGTTCTATTCAGTAATTTTATTTACAAAATAGCTGCGCCTATATGTAAGTAACGTACGAAACTCGGCCAAACTCAGATACACACCGTAGCCCCAGCAGGTGCTATCAAAGACAGGAGCAAGAAAGGCAACAAATGGTATCTGCCTGCCTTGGTTACGCTGGGGAATTTACAGCGGTGTCGTGATTTCCCACTTAAGAAAACACACTCCACCGGCCAACGGCATCTGTGTTCATCGTGCCAAGGGGCTACTACGACGTCCGTGAGCCTTCCCAGGGTCGCTGCCATCCTTTGGGGCCACCCGTGCTTACCTGCCCGCCCGCTGCCTTGGTTTGCCAGCGTTTCTTGTTTCTTAACCTGGCTGCCATCCAGCCCAGCGTATGCTCGGGATACTTAAGTCTCCTTAGCACTTTACTACAGCTCACCGCTAGCCATAAAATCATAGCAGCACCCTCGTTACTTTGCATGCGGCTTTTTTTTTTTTTTACAGGTGTTGGGAAACGCCGGCAAGGCCCGCAACCTCCCACAGAGGCAGCCCCGGCAGCGCGGCCTCGGGAAAGGCAGAGGGAGAGGCCGCCCGCGGGCCGGGGCTCGCAGTCAGCGCCCGTTAGAGCGGGAGCGGCGCCAGGGGCAGGCGGGAGCCCCGAGGCGGCGGGGAATGCCGGGGCGCGGCGCTGCCGGAAGCCCTTTCAGTCAGCGCCCTCCCCGCGGCACCGGTACCGGGGGCGGGAGCAGCTGCACCGACCGCGGCTGCGGGGCGCGGCGCTGAGCACGGCCGCGCCCGGGACGAGGGGGCGAGCGCCGGCCGCAGCACCCCCTGCCGGCCGCGGGGCTGGCCCCGCCGCAGCGCTCCCTGCCGCCCCGCCCGGGAACTGCAGCCCCATCCCCGGCGGCACCACGCGGCCGGATGGGCTGCGCGACCCTCCCCAGGAAAAGCAGCGGAGACCGGCCCGTGGCGGCCGGTACCGGCGGGGCGGGGGCGCCCGAAGGCCGGGCCGGGCTCTGCAGGCGGGGCGGGGTGGTGGTGAGTGGGGGGAGAGTGGATCCGAACTCACGCGTGCTGAAGCCCTCGCCGCGCGGAGCCGGTGCCGCGTCCCTCAGTGCGCAGGCGCCACGCGCTTCCTCGCTACAGCCCGAGCCAATCAGGGCCCGGCCAGCGGCGCAGGGGCCGCCGGGAGCTGTAGTCCGGAGGATGCAGGCGGCGCTGCGGCGGCGGCTGGGGGGGCTGCGGCGGGCGCTCCGCGGCCCCGGCCCCGAGGCGGCCCCGCGGCCCCGCTGTGTCGGGCCGGGCGTTCCCCCGGCCCTGCGGTGCTGGAGCTGCGGCAGCCCCCTGCGCGGCGCTGAGGGGCCGCCTCACTTCTGCCCGGGTTGCCAGGCGCTGCAGCCGCCGGAGCCTCGGCCCGACCTTTTCCGCCTGATGGAGTGGTGAGTGCCGGCGGGGCGGCGGCGGGCTCGGCCGGCCGCCGGCCTCACGCGCCTTCTGTCGCCCGCAGTGACCGCTCCTTCCGCATCGAGCCGCAGCGGCTGCAGCGGCGGTTCCGGAGCCTGCAGCGCGCCGTTCACCCCGACCGCTTCGGGCAGAGGCCGCCGGTGAGCGCCCGGGGGCGCCCGGTTCGCCCCCAACCCCTCCCGGTCGCGGTTTCCCGGGCGGCGGGACGGGCCTCGCCGCCTGCCCCGTCCCAGCGCCCCCGGGGCCCGGCGGCGGGTCTCGGCGGGCTCCGGTGGTGACGGCCCTGCGGGGCGGAGCGCCGAGTCCCGCCGCCCTCCGGCTTTGGGGTCACGGGGACTCTCCAGTTTTTGTTTGCTGATGAGCAGAAGAGACTAGAGGCACAGATTCGCGGCGGGCGATGACCAGAAGGGGCTGCTGCCGTTCTTGAGCTCTTAGTTGTGCGAGGTGACAGCTCCCAAGCCCAGACAGCCCTGTCCCTCTGCTTCGTATCGCTCTTAAACACCAACTTTCAGTTGCACACACCTGTGATGTGGCGGGAGCACCTCTCCTCGCAGGTAACAAAGTGTAATACTTTGCTGCCTATTATTAACTTCTTACTATTTATTGTCGGTTTACAGAAAGAACAGTACTACTCTGAGCAACACTCCTCCTTAATAAACAAGGCCTACCAAACCCTCCTGAACCCGCTGAGCCGTGGCCTCTATCTAGTAAGGTGTCCGTTATGTATTTTATCAATATTCCTATAACTAAGCATGGGTGCTGGGGCTGCTGCTGGTGATGCAATGAATCACACCTTTGACTGCAGCATTAACATGCAAATTTGTGTTCCTCTGAAGAAGAGGATTACAAGGATTGAAGGGAGACCACAAACAAGCTTGTCTGAAAATTAACCAGCTTTTCCACTATATTCTTTAACATTTTAGTGATTATTACTATCTCATTTGATGCTCGCGTTACACTAATTTGTTTCCTGCATTCCACACTGTATTTGGCCACGGCTGTCCCTTTGAAATTTCAGTCTGGCCCTTGGCAGCTGTTGTTACCTTTTTTTGCTTTGGTTAACTGCAGATTTTTATGGTCTACATATGGAGCTAATTTCAAGACTGACTGTTTATGCACCTTTCATGGAATAAACCGGAAGTTTATCAGATATGAATCTGAGTGAGCTCTACTAAAAGACTTAATATTCAAGAAGATAATTCACATTGAAATAGCTGTAAGAATGTGTATTTCCAAATTCCCGTTTTCTTCCCCAGCTGGAGCTGAATGGAGTGGAGCCGGCACAGGAGACAGACTGTGATGCAGACTCAGTGTTTCTCACAGAAATCATGGAAATTAATGAGAGATTAGCAGAGCCTAAAAATGAGGCTATCCTTGAAGAAATTGAAACTTTAATTAAAGGTAGGTTATGCTTGGAGGGTTTTGTACAGAACTAATTTACTGTATCTTGAGAGTCTCTTTGAAGGCTTTTTCAGTGTGTTTCTTTTAGTGTCTCTAACTTGCATTAGTCTCGAACTGACTCACTGCAAGAGCTTCCTCCCTCAAACCAATGTTGTCTTTATCAATTTATGCCACCTACACATCAGATCTGGCTTGAGAAAATCCATATAACAGTACGTATTCTAGTGGCAAAAGAGGTGTATATATTGACTAGAAAAAGGAACTTCTTACTCAACCTTCAGCAGATCAGGGCAAGTAGAGTATTCTAAAAGAAGGAACCACTCAAAATTAAGTTTAATAAAATGCCTGACTGAGGACATTAAATTTTATCATTTATACAGGCATTGTACTTCTTTTGCCTTCTTCAACTTAGCAACTGTTATATTAAGTGGTTATTGTCCTTATACAAGCAACTTTCTTGTTTATATTGTTGGGGATACCCAAAACATTGAGTTTATTGAAGTATATGTGCCATAAGCAATTAGAATAACTAGAATAAAAACTAAGTAGCATAGAAAATAATTCACAGTACCAGGATAAACTGATACACCAAAAGCAAGTTAGATTTCTGGGAAGGTAGCGACCATTGGTTTGCATTGGAATTGCTGTCTGTGAGCCTGTTTAAACAAAGGAATGTGTCTGTCTGAAATTGTAAAATTAAAAAAAAAAATTGACAGCAGTATTATGGAAAGCTCTCTTAGCTCCCAAAAGAATATCAGACTAGTAATTAAGTTTCCCACCACAGACAATCAGAATGCAGTGCTATTATATATTCCAAGTAACAAAATGTGAATGATATAATTTATTTTACAGTTAAACAAGAAGAACTGACCAAAGAGGTGACTGCAGCTTTTGAAAGAGGTAGCTATGTCTATGAAGTATTTAGCTGGCATACATTATCAGTTATAAATGCTTAAAAAATCCACATTCTCTTATTGGCAAATATTTCCTGAACTACGGAACAGAAATACTGCATAAACAAGTGTTCTTTGTGTGGTATTTAGAATAAATACTTCTAAGTTGACCTTTGTGCTAATTCAGGAAATTCAGGACCAGATCCAGTTAACTTAATTTGCATCAAAATGAGCGCTTCAGGTGGGAATGCAGATGCTAAGAAGTTCTTGTTTGTTTCCCAGACTACTGGGAAGGAAGGACTCTTTTTCTTAATCAAACTTAGTGTCTATTCTGAGGTTTCAAACTTGGATGTGGGAGATCTGGCTCTGCAGACTTGCAGCTGTCAGCAGACAAGCAGGTGCTGTTCTTTGCAGTGAATGTCAAGACAGGAACAATTCCGCTGCTTGCCACTGGCGTATGGCAGGAAAAGACCTGATGCCCCATTTAGCCTCAAGTTTTAGGGACTTCATGTGCAATAATCCACATAACTTTATTCCACAACCAGTTGATAGGCGGGAGCTTGAACCGCTTCAGGCTAGCTTAAACTGGGAAGAAACCTCCATGTTTCTCTCCTGGGTCTTGGAAAGCGTTTGTTGTTAGGTGTGCCGTAACTGTAAACACGAAAGGCAAAGTAGCGCTGGCTAGGCCTGCGTGTGACGAATTATAACCTTATAATCTGTCACTCTTTTTACTACAAGAGTTAAGGACTGTGATGGCGTGGGTCCTTGTCAGGAGGTGATACACCACCTTTCCCCTCCGATGGTTCCAATACCAGTTTTGGAATTGACACTATCCGTACCAGAGTCCTACAGATCTTTTGCATTTCTCAGTGATGGCAGTTGGTCTAATTACATACATTAAAAAAAAAAAAAAGCCACAAACATTTGTCTTGTCTGTATACTTAAAATTCCCCAGCGGCTACATCAACACTGGAGCCACTTTACAGAAAAGTTATTAAAGGGTATTGATGTCACATTTCCTTTATAAACTGAACATTTTTACATGTTTTGTGGAACGCCTCAGCTGAGGTGTTCCAAAACCATCCACGATGAAAATAATAGGCAACATGTTTTTAATAGTGTATGGGTCCGTACAACTTGCAGTTCTTAGTACTGAAACGGGTGCTGTCATTGAATCTTGAGATGCGTTTTGAAAGTGAAAATTCAGCCCTCTCTCTGTAAACTAGTAATGTTTTATTTCATTTCAGATGATCTTCAGGAAGCTAAGAAGCTTCTAGCCAAAATGAAATATTTTGCAAACTTAGAGGATAAACTAAAGAACAAGAAGATCCCTTCCTGATACTGCCTCCTTTACCATTGAGAGTTAATGTTATTTTCAATTAAACAGCTGATTTAGCTATCAAAAATCAGAAAAATGGTGTTTGCTTCCTAAGTTTTCATTAAAAGCTTTAATTCTGAGAGAAGATAAACGTAAAAGAAATCCTGTGCTTACTGTAGCACTTACTAAGTAACAGATGGAATCAGGAAATACTTACAACCAGGAAAAGTTGTACTAGGTAAGGTAGGGCTCCTGTCTGAGCAGTTTCGGGTGTGGAAAGGAGTGTTGGACAGGCACACAAACACCACATGTAATTAAGGCTTGTTACTTTCTGACTACTAAATATGAAGAGTTTATTCCAATCATCTGTCCTTTCTGCTGCTTGGTGCTTTCTGTGATGTTGATCTCAGTCTGCCAGGAACTGAACTTCAAAAGTAGAAGAGGTTTTACCCTGTGGCAGAGTTTAAAATGTTAAGATGTGAGGTTAGCGCAAAAAAATAAACCCAAACTCAAATGCCAGAATCTGTTTTATTATTACCCTTTCAGGAATAATGAAGTCTATTACAAATAAGAGTAACTGAGATAGGTGCTGTACTGTCTTTGTACAGTTACAGTAGTAGGACTAGATGAGGCATGTCCTTAAATCTTTCTAAGTCGTTATTTAAGTGAAAAACAGCAACTAAATACCCCAATTTATATATAAACTAGAATATTTCAAATACCGGTTTCTCAGTAGGTCAGTTCTTGCTTGGGTTTTAATGCCTCAGAATATTTTAGTCAGTAAAGCAATAACATGCTTGATTATCTGAACCTGAAGAAGGGGCTTAGAAATAAAAGAGCTACTGAATTATCTGAAGAAATCTGCCGGGGGGCAGGAGTGGGTTGAACACCCTCTCCCAGCATTTCTGCGTCCCTACAACATCAAGTTGTAGCTAAACACTGAGTCTTCTATGTATAATGGTTTTTAATAGCGTTTCAGTAATATATGTTTTAACAGCATTTCAGAAAGATTAACTTGCCTTTAAACTTCCTCTAAATATACAGGAGGATTTAATAAGCTACTTGTTCATGGTATTACACTGTTCTGTTACAGCTGCGAAGTTACACAGAATTTTTTAAAAATTCATCAGGGACTTGTCATCTTTCATAAAGCTGTTTCCTCTTTTTTGATATTTCTTCCAAAATTAAGCTTGTGGAATTCCTTTCTGATTTCCAGAAAAGACTTGTTTTTTGTCTCAGGAATTACGAGGAAGATGAAGGCAGCAACTAAGGAGCACTCCACTAAGAACACCATGAAACAATACTGCTTCAGTCCGTTCTGTGAAAACAAAATGTATTTTATTGCGGCGCCTTTCAAGTAGAACAGTGGGTTTGGGAAGAGAAAAAGCTTTTTGTTTCCATTCACACCTCACATTGCTGCTCTGACACTTGTAATAAAAAGGCGTTCAACCCATCCTTACTTCACATGTAAATTTTTTAAAATTTTATTTTTAGATAAGACTACCAAGTGCTGTAGCCTTTTATAAAGAAAAAGATAAACCATTTACAAACACATTACATCATGAATTGTTTGGAGAAGTGAGCATTTGCTACTTAGCTGTCACGTATTTTAAGATTATATATCTTTTTCTGAATTTTTATTAATATTTTGCAATGATATACATGTTAAAAACCCCAACTATCTTACTGAGAAGCAGAGTTCAACCAAGAAGGCCTGACAATCAAGATACCCTGCTGTGTGCTGTTCCTGCATGTTTTGCTCTCAAGAGTAAGTGCTGAAAATACAAAGCTAGAAAAAAAAGCCTATATCGTTTTTCCTAATCTTCCTGATCCCAGAACCCTCTTTATGTAAGCTCCGTGAGCTCTCAGAGGAGATGTGAACCAGTAGCCCCAGGTACTACTTCTGCTTTATTTTGACACAAAAGCACAAGGTGCTATTAAGAAATGTGTTATTTGAATCTCAATACCTGATTAAGATTTTCTAGTTTTGGTACCTCCTTCATTTTTTTTCACCTGAAGATGAAAATTACCCCTATGTATTCCTTTTAATTTTCATTTCTCATTTTTTATTCTTTTCTGTAGATATCTAAAAAGTATTTTAAGAGGGACTGAATCTAGCTATACTCGGTTGAGGGGCAGTGTTGCTGTATAAGAAAAAGCAATCCGATGGAACCTGAGAGAAGATTAAATGGGAGGTGAGGCAATTAGGAAAACGCGTTACGCAAACGTACCACTATGAAGGGAAAGAGCATTCCAATTGCGAAGAAACTAATCCAACTAATAGTCCCTCCTATCATGTAAGCAGCAGGACGTGAAGACTGTAAAAATAGTTCAGCTATCAGGGTATTCGTTATGCCACCTGGGGGAATAAGTTTCAGAAACAGGACAGGTTATTATGCTAAATGTCCATTTGCAGTATTTCCAATGCCAGAAAAATACATTTGCTCGGTTTAAGGCTATGGGAGACTAAACTGTTCTGATGAGATGGGCTCACTTGTGTTCCTTAGCCAGAGCATCAGCCGCCTTACAGTAAATACCTCCTGCCTAGCTCATGCAGCAGAGCTGCCAACGTTCCCCCTCGGCCCCAGAAACGCGTCTCACCGCTTTAAAACATTATTGTCTAATACCTGGTCCCAACCCAAAGCTCAAGATGAAGGCAAATAGAGATGTCACACTCACGTAAGGCACCCATGAGTACAGTTCCTGGAACAGAAAAGAAGGTTTAGTTCAGATTTTGATAATCCAGTTTTAAAGTTTAGCTTAACAGTTAAATTTCCTTTTGCTATTTTATTGCATCCAAGACCAACAGTCATTCATGGCTGTTTACAGCTAATTTATTTAAGAGTACTGCTTCAGAGAAATTAAATATTGTTCATTTAATAATTTTGCTAAAAGGAGTCTAGTACTTCTGCCATGATATACAATTAGTCCTCCAAGGCTAAAATTTTTCACCAATACTTAATGTAACAATTATGTGTTTAGTAGTTTAACATTCTGGCTTATTTTGCTGTTTTATACTGATCCCTTGCGTCAGCTCTCCTTGAGCACTTTCATAGCGTGAACAGATTTATCACATTATTATTCATGTATACATAAATACCAACAGTGCAGTAAAGAAACATTAGGATTACTATGTACTTAAGAAACTAGGGGCATCAGAAAGATCAAACCTAAGCTTGAAATCCCATTATTCAAAATCAAACCAAGAAATTTACAATCAAATAATTAAACCTAGGTCTCTGCCTAACGGCTGGCTCATTCAATATTCTGCCGGCCTAGCAGCTCACTCTTCCCCAACCACACAGAAATTACTGTAGGTGCCTCTTCCATGTCCCACTTGCTAATCTGTACCGCCCCTAACCCTACCGTCCCTCCAAGCATCAAACCTGCAACCTGGCTGCATGTGATCCACCTGCTTAAAGCCAGCTCCAAACGCTGATGGTGTAGAAAGAATGCAGCTCTTTAATCCTACCTTTTTCAGATAAGGATTTATCACGCAACCAAATACTGACTAAATCAAGTTGCTCTCTGTTGGAGCTACAGGTGTACATCATCTTGCCTGGATTACCTGAAGGCAATGATAAAAACTTAGTATAATACAGTCTGCACATGTAGCGATAGATTTCCTCTAAAAGGTCATTTCAGGAGGTTTGTGGCGCTGCCTTCCTTGAGCTGACAGGGTATACAGAACTATTTACGATGCATCTCTTTATACTACATCAAAAAGCGAGGCAGGATGTCGCTTCACATGATAAATTTAAGGCACCATGTGAGTTTCCAATAGTTTTCGTGAATTTACACTTAACGGATTTAAGTGTCTTTTGAATTTCAGCATCCTTATGGTATTTTTGTTCTATTGTTTGCTTTACAGTTAAGTGACTGAAGTGGACCCTGATGCTTAGTATCATCACTCTGTAGTAATTCATCCTAAAATTACTTTACAAGCTAGGATAAATGCTGTTTGTCATCACTTAGTTTTGTCAGCATTAAACGCAGCTGCAGCTTTAAGACAAATACATGATCAAATCTTAGCTGAGCACTCTCTTATTTGAGGGAAATGTGGCTGCAGAGTTGATCAAATCCTTCAACTGCTGTCATTTTTTATGCTGCTGTTCAAACCTATACAGCTCTTATCTTCCAGCCTCTTTTGAGCATCACAGATTTTCACCCACTATAGTAATATCGTGTAATATAAATTAGTCCTCCTTTACACCTGGTAAGTCAGAGAGAATGTTAGAACAATGCTCCAAAGGGCCATGAGGAGATAACCCCCAATGAGGAGAGATCTTCTTCCCATGTAGTCTATCAGTAAACCCTGTGGACAAGACATAATTTTCCGTTACCATATTGATCTCGTATTTACCGATGTACTTCAAGAAGAATCGTTACTCTTTATGCTAGGAGGGAGAATATATTGTTACTTACACAGGCGAGGGCTGCGAGGCACTCAAAACCTCCAGTGCCGAGTGTCATGTATGGGACTTTTTCTGCTGAGACCCCAGCTTGTTCGAAAATATAAGTTGTATAGAAATAAATCTACAACAGTAAAAAAAAAATGCTGGGATGTTGCCAGTAGTTAAATCATTAGCTGGAAACAAAGTCAAGTTCATACTAAACATACAGCTTAATGTATTTTATATTATAAGTTACTGATTTGATGTAAACAGCAAGAAGTATCTGTTAAATTCATGTCTAGGTAAATATATTGCTATCATAGAAGAAAATATAATTATTCAACTTACTGAACATATCCCAGACACAGTGGGATATGCTAATCCACCTTTATTTACTTTTCAGATGATGTAAACACAGGTATTAAGTCCTCCTTTCAAGAAATTTACATACCAGAAACACAGAAATGAAAAAAAAAATACTGCAAAAAGAGAAACAGAAATAATACAAAGATATTCTTTCCCACTTATCCCACTTCTCTGAGCTTCTCTATGTGGATCCTTTGTGTTAACAGAAGGTTAAAAACCAGATGCAAATTAAGTAATTATTTAAGCTGTTTGTATGTATGAAATCTTACAGCATTTATCCCACTGAGCTGTTGGCCCATAGTCATCACAATCACGGTAATGAGCTGCCATCTCACACCACAATCAACAAATAACTGCCAGGGCTTCTTGGGTTTCTCCCCATCTAAGGCAAAACATTCCCACTGTATGTCTTCCATCTCCCTTCGATACTCTGAAGAACAATGAAATCGCTTCAAAGCTAAAAAAAGAAGAAAATCTCTCATGTTTACCTATTGACCACAACTTCTGGAAAATTACCTCTTCCCATAATGACCTGGCTTTTGCTAGGATATGAAAACTTCCTGCTTTAGGAAGCTGGGAAAAAAAAGTCATTTGCTTTGCGACTTGTTTTTTGCTTGCTGGTTTTCTAACATGCTTTGTTGTGGTGGATTTTGAGATTTCAGTGGCATTGCTTTGCTTTTTTAGAGGAATATCTGACTTTGAAATATTCACCAAGCAAAATATTTTGAAGTGTTTTATATCTGGACCACAGACCTCCAAACAGTCTTTTCAGTAAAGCGCCTTCTAATCAGATTGAAGTCTTTCGCTTAAATTCTAGGCAGGTATCAAGTCTTTTGTTATGTCCCTGTCTTTAATTTTGCCAGTGGAATGCATTTACTGAACTAGAGTAAAGATGATAAGTAATTTTTCTAAGGCAAGCGTTATCAGCTGTCATTTGGATGCAAGACTAAATTCTCTGCTAATGGTCCTAAAACCTAAGAGTACATAACATCAGTTCAGATTAAATATATCGTGACAATTTGTCTTCTTAAGGGCAACAGGAGAACTTTTGATGATCCTGAAAGCAAACTTTCCAATGCTATTGTTATCACTAACAGCATAACCAGCTTGAAGCTCTAGCCACTCTTCAGTCTGAGTTCAAGAGCAACCATGATTCTTGGGGAAAAAAATCCATTATTACGTTATGTTAAAAAAAACCTTGAATATGATATGGAGATTGCAAGCTTCACTTACATTTTGAAAATTACATTTAAATGAAGCCCAAACTAGATCATAATCCAAAAGGGACGTTATGGTCATCTTGTCCGTGGCTTCCAAATTAGACATAATTAACTCTAGAGTGCACTGGTAGTCACTGTGCTTTTGCAGTTGTGATGGCCTACGAATACTTTTGGGCAAGGTAAGCCGAGAGAGAGGTATTTTCATTGGATCAGCTGACAGACTTGGAGGGGGGAAAGGAGACAGGCATGCAGGCACAGATGGCTTTATGTAAAAATGTAACTTTTTGGTCAGTTTGATTTTCAGTTACCCACTCTGTGAACCCTGCCTCTTTTCTAATTCCTAACAAATTTCACCTTGGCCTAAATTAATGAATTGAGCCTCTTTAACTTCATTTGTTGAAGATCTTTCCACAAGATACACTGTCCTATCTACAAATACCTTTTCTAGACAAGTAAAACTTCATATGCTCATCAACAGCACTTCAAAAGAATTAACACAAGAAAAGCAAAGGAAGAAATGTTTTTCCTTTATTTATGCATACAATGAAAATTCAATTAAATACAACCCTATCAAATGTTTATAAGGCAAACTTCTCCTGGTCATTTCTCTCGTTTAGCATTTTAAGTGGAAAATCCAGGGATCACAAGAGTAATTTCATGTCACTGTGAGCTAAATCAGAATTAGCGTACCAAGCAGAAGTAGAAACTCTGAACCCATTTCTGAAAAAATATGTGACTGTTTTATTGTCTACATTTGTACATTGGAGTATCTTCTAAGTTCTTCTGTCCTCTTGATTTTATTACTTAGTTGTTATTCCATAGAGAGTCTTTTCATATTTATTTAGCAGACCTTCAAACTGAATTAATTAATCAGACCCGCTTACTTTTAGTGATTAACACTTTACTCTCTGGAATATTATTCCACTGGGTCTCTCTGGGAGTAAAATACTACCCATGGTGTGTGAAGATACAAACAGCTACCTCAATGTCTCCTTTTGGCTTTCTGTTGTGAAAAAAATCTCTCTTGTGATATTTAGTTTCTTCTTGCAGTGTAAAGAGAACTGTGTAATTTCAGGATAAAGAAAATCACAACTAATCTGAATTTTTGTCTTTCAAATTCTTCTTCTTGTATGCAGGCTTTACTTGCTCATTTATGTGGTACTGCACACTTACCACATGACAGTTATTTCTTGAGTAGGGTTTGAATAAAAGGAGAACAATCATAGCTCTCTCAAAGATAAAGTGAAAAGTTTCAGCTGTCATAGTTCTCCCACATGATATAACAGGGGAAAAAAAGTATTTAAAAGATAACTAAATATTTAGAAAATGGAGGATGAGTTTTCTGCTCAAATAGCCAATGAATCAATTTTTTAACATCACCTCTTTTTCAGCAAAAAAGCTCTCTAATTTTTCAGCTGCTTATGCTGTCTCCTTTTTATTATATTATTTTCAATTATTTCTTACAGGAGAAGTACAACAGTATCGCAGAATGGAAGAAAATATTTGACGTAAGTGATACTTACCTGTGACATAACCTGAGAAATGAGCAACCCAGTGAGAGGTTAAGGAGTTCATGTATGTTACTTCATCCAAGAGACAAATTATTAAACGTTTAGATATTTCATCAGAGAGTAAAAAAAACATGAACATATATTTGAAATGAGAGAATGAAGTTTTGTTCACAATCTATTACAGACTCCTGAGATCCACAATCCCTTCTCCCCATAAGCTCACTGGAGGAAAACATGGGCCAAAAAGCACTAGGTGATAAAACTATGTTGTGTTAATAACGAGAAAAGGAGAATCTAGAACCCAATATACTCATTGTACCCCTCTGAAGACACAGAGAAAGTAGAAATGCTCTACGTTACCTTGGGCACATCTCAGCTCATCACCTTTGTCAATAAGAAGATATCTGGGACTTTCAGGAAACCATGGCAGGAATAAAAGTTGGGCAAATGCTGGGAAACAGCTGCTGGATAGCAACAAAGGCCAATACCTTTCTGCACCTAATAATTCCCTGGGAGAGGTGTGGAAAAAGAAAAAAAAAGAACAAAAACCAACAAGTAATTAGCTATTGGTGACTATTCAGAAGGCTTCAGGAGCAAGGTATTTGTCCTTCAACAGAAGTTCCCTTGTAACCAGGTACCTATGTCTTGTGATCCTCAGCAGAAAGAGGCTGGGAAAATATTTTCCAGCCACTCTGAAATCAGGTTTCACTCGGGAAGAGAGAAGCAAAACTACTTTACTGCTGCTTATTGCTGTGTTAGTCCGAAGCATTATTTTCAGGTTTGCCAAAGCAGTGTTTTCTAGCAATACGGGAAAGTAATTGCATATGGACTTCACCTTAAGGTGAGCAGCAGCATTTGCATCTGCTTTTGAGAATCATACAATAATTTAGGAGAGAAAGGAACTCAGAGTCATCTAATCCCACCTCCCATTCAAAGCTAATCTAATGAGAAGGTGTATTACATGGAAAGGCATCATTAAAATTGGTATGGTTAGAATCAGCAGGATGATGTGTTGTGGGCAATGTAAATTTGTTAAAATAGAAAGTGTATTGCATTTTAAATACTGACCCTAGATCATGCAGTCTGAAGTTTATATTCTGCTCTATTATGTAGCACTTCACACCTAAAGTATCTAGCAAAATCAGTTAATTCAGAAGCTAGGAATAAGGAAAAAAGAGAAGTCTAAGTGCTTTTGGTAGAGGGACAGAGAAAAAACAGATAATGTTATGTTACTCAGGGTACTAGCAGTTGCTCTTAGGGCAGCAGAAACCTAGCAGACTTCATGAAAGACGCTTTTCATCTTGAGGTTGTGCAGTCACTGTTCTTGGAACTTTTTAAGATCCAACTGTATAAAGCCCCTTGCAACTTCATCTCATCTCACAAGGGACGAAACCAGCAGTAGTGCTACAATACAGAAATGATGAGTCCTTTGCTCTCAACTCCTGTCTTATGGACATCCACTGTCTCCAGCAAGAAATTGGCAGAAAATATGAAGTCAGCATAAATGTACCTGTTTTACTGATGCTGTTCTGGCTGACCCATCTAAACTGAGAATACTTCCCTGGAGAGGTAGTACAGATGGTTTGCAGTTGTAGGAATAAGGTGACAGAAGCAGGGTTTTCTTCTTACAGGTACACCTTCTGTGTGAAGATGATTGCCTAATGCTACAATGGCCACAACGAGTGTTTTGCAGGGAGCTGCAGGGAGTTGGAATTCTTTACATACAAGTAATGCAAGGCAGGAAAAAAATTTCTCACCTCAAACCAATTATTTGTCCCATCAGAATCCCCCCAGTCAGAAAGATGGAACTCCCCATGGCCATGCCACCTCTAAGATGTTTTGGGGCAACCTCCCCAATGTACAGAGGCTGCACACAGATCCCAATACCTGCAAGTAAATGGAAAAACATTTTCCTATTAATAGATTTTGCTTTGAAAAGAGTTACCGAACCAAAACATGTAGGAAATTGGACTTAGTTAATTTCTCTATTAATTTAGCTGCTTTCAGATTCCAAGTTAGACTACAGAACGTTTTTGTCATTTTATCTACAAAGCACCATACAAACATGTACCGTATTACCTAAAGAATCAGCACTGACAATCATTTATCATTCACCATAGCTGAAAGGAGGAATTCAAAGTAGGAATAGGAAATCATTCACCTGCATTTATGCCAATCAAAAACCTTCCAGCAATCAGTAACTCAAACAATCCTGTAGGAAAACTGATCCCCATTAAAATGGAGGCCAGTATTGCTATAACATTATTCATCAGAAGAGCTCCTTTCCTAAAGAGGAAGAAAAAAAAAAAAACCACAACATTAAGGAAACCTGCAATAGCATGTTTTTTTAAAAGTTTCCCTTTCTGTTAATATGGAAAAAATGGGCTTTATACTGAAGAAACGTGCTACTCACTGGAAGTGCAGATACCTGATACAACTTTTTACTCATATTTAAAAAAAAAAACCTAAGCATAAGGATAATGCATAAATATGACAGAAATGCCTGACAAGGGAGGAGTGGGGTTTTGTTCATTTATGCTCTATCTATACAGAATGCACATGAAATGTTACAGCATGTCCTTTCTGGCATGTAGGCTGCAAATGTGTATAGGGGACCTGTGTTTCCTACCATACAGTATGTGCATACTCCTACTTAGATTTCAATATATGTAATGGAAAACTCGACGGGAAGGCTATAATTCAGGGCTCATCTTTTAAAGTTCCATTGGAATGAACTGTAAAATTCTATTAGAAAACTCGGCTTTGAAATTAAAAATATTTCTAGTCACCTAAGGTACATTTTCTCCCACTCTTTTTCCATTTATTTAATCTATATTCCAGTGAGAAAGTAGGAAAGGAAAACATACAGCTATATGCCTGCTGCTGTAACTCACCTGCCTAGCCGAATCGCCATGCTGCCTCCAATAAGGGCTCCACACAGGCCTCCAAGTGCAAATATAGAAGCAATGACAGACCAAAGAAAAGTCAGCAAATCTGGATTTAGTTCCTTGTGATAACGACTAGTCCAGGTTTTATTTAAGAACCTGTGTATATGCTGCAGTAGAAAAGAATGATGATTGTGTAGCATTGTATGTAGCTCTACAGCATAGCACTATAAATAACTTGTACATCAATCCTGAAAACTAATTCTGGAAGCCAACAAAAGGTACCATCCTACTTGTATTATATTAAAACCATCGATGGTTAGCAGTATCTTCCCTGACCACATTACTATTTCCTACTCCTCACACCTCTCAAGGACTGCCCAGCAGCTTTGCTTTCGTGCCCTACCTCAGGAGAGTCTATATTGCACTAGAGGAGAGGCATAACCTTTCCATGTATTTCTACAGAAGAGCTCTAAGATCCTTCTGAGTGAAGCAGGGACAGGATGGATGGGTAGGTCCTACTGGTTTTCAGGAACACCTCAGAGCACAGAGGTCTCACATGACCTAACAAATTTTACTGTCAGGAGATTCATTCTGACACTTGGTTTAAATCTCCCTGCCCTACTGTAATCCAACAAGCCACAGTAAAATTCCTTTCTGCAGCTCTAACATTCCTCCACCTTTCTTGCAGTATTCATGTGTCAGAACTTTTAAACTGTTATTCCACATGCCTGGTTTCCTAAAATGTCTTTAGAAACTCTGGAACTGGCATATACCTGTCATCAAAGGGTCCTGTTTTTAGATAGCAAGGACTTAACAGAAGAACAAACTTGCTGAACTCTCAATTTCCAGCATATTATATATTCTTTCACAAACAGCTTATTTTAACCTTGTAGAAAGCATACAATTTTGTAGCAAATTCAGTCTTCACAGTTTCACGAGAAAATAAATATCTGACAGCAGAAAATTATACCCATTACTTTCACAAGACCATTTGCTCAGATCCTTTTGAGTCATCCATACAATATGCAGAATCCTCAAGGCCATGGCAATGGACACAAGCAACAAGTAGTTGAAAATGCCTACAAGTCAGACACTACAGATGCAACTTTCTGGCTCTCTAAGATCTTTCTCACTAAGCCGCCTTGTGATGGACACCTGTAACTATCCTTTCTCCCTGTTATCTAGTGATAGGATACGTGGGGATGGTTCCAAGCTGCGTCGGAGGAGGTTTAAACTTGACATTAGGAGAAATGGTGGAGATATTTTACAGAAAAGGTGGTGAAATACTGGAACAGGCTTCCTAGAGAGGTGGTTGATGCCTCATGCCTGTCAGTGTTGCAGAGGCATTTGGACAATGCCCTTAATAACATGCTTTAGCTTTTCGTCAGCCCTGAAGTGGTCAGGCAGTTGGGACTAGATGATTGTTATAAGTCCCTTCCAACTAAAAATATTCTGTTCTATTCTGTTCTTAATGTTCTGGGATATTTTAGTCAAAACTCTAACTGGAAGATGTCACTTAATCCTTCTAAAACAGACTTTAACAGAAGTATTTATGTGGTGTATTTGGCACTTTTATCTGACACAGAATGCCTCTGATGGGAGGTACTGACAAACAAATTCACATGAAACCATTTTGGAAATCAATTGGAATCCTTTATACAAGCGGAAGCCTGCCTCGGTTCCCGCTGCAACTGCAGTAAAAGTGTGTTTGGCCTCTCGGACAGGTAGACAGGATACCTCCATTACTGTAAAAGAACCCTGTGAACAAGAGACGGTATTTTACCTGGGTGGGTGCATTGATAATGGAAACATTATACCCATACTGAAAGGTCCCTCCAATTCCAACAGCACAAACAGCCAGAAACAAGGTACAGCGGGGGAACTAGAGAACAAAAGAGAGTAACAGGCATGAAAAGACACAGGGCCTTGAACCCACATGTATATAATATCTAGGAGAAAATCACAGTGAAATATATCATGTACTTAGTTTTGCACAGTGCAAGTATTTGTTTAGAGAACCACATAAACTCTCAAAAACCTGCAGCAGGAGAAACATTTCTCTCTGACTTGTACCATGATCACTAACGTCTTTCAGAGATGGAACAATTACAAGTATCCAGATTAAGTGTAGGCAACACAACCATTGCACTGCTGACGGCTTATCTACTGAACTGTGCAAATGCTTTCTGCACGAACCAAGCTGCTCACAGGGTCTGTTTTTTATGAAAGAATGTTAGGATTTTTATAAAAGAATGTTAGGACTGTTTATGTTTGGTATTAGAGATACAATGACTCAGTCTAAGAATTAACCAAATCCCAATTTCTATTGGGATATATAAAAATATATATTTAATATATATTATTATTATATATATATAATTTATATGACTCACATTTCATCTGAGATGTGAGAAATAACAATATTTTATTTCCCTCAGGAAGTCCCTAAGTTGATTGCTGGATGTCTGCAAGTTAGCAGGTGCTAAACCTTAGCATCTTAAATCACAGCATATTGTTCACTGATAATAGTGTTCAATCTAAAGTTTATTAGCATGTCTTTTTTTAATTTTTCAATATTGATTACCTAGTTACGTTCCTAAATGGATATTTAGGAACTGAAATTAATAGATTCACAGACTCATAGGTTTTAAGGTCAACAGAAACCACTACTATGATACATTCTAATCTCAAGAGTCTAATTGATCATAGAACATACTTTGGATGAGGCCTTTGGTTCAGAGATCTCTAGAGGCCTGGCTTTCTGATGGGATGCTTTTTGACTCTACATTTTATTGAATATCATAGTACTAATAACAACATCCAGTTCAAATGTTTAACCACCCTTTTATTAAAAATTAGGTCCTCAGTTCACCTCATTGTATCTTTTCGTCTAACTTCAGCTGGACACAACAATGTCTCCTACGTCAAAG
Organism: Phalacrocorax aristotelis; assembly: GCF_949628215.1. Lineage (NCBI taxonomy): Eukaryota > Metazoa > Chordata > Aves > Suliformes > Phalacrocoracidae > Phalacrocorax > Phalacrocorax aristotelis. Next base: position 6,541,587 of record NC_134290.1, on the reverse strand, counting down.
GCACTTCCGTGATGAAATTTCCTCTTCCTTCATACATAAAGACTGCACATAATTTTTTTATAAGCTTGTACTCCCTGAATTTCTCATTGTAAGGCATGTTGACTACTTCTTCATCCTTCTCATTCTTGGTCCAGTTCCCAGAAATGTTAAGTTATTGCAGATGCTGTACTGTATTCTGAAAGAGCTGTGTCTTTCCTGAAGATAATTAATCAAAACTTCCTTCAGTCAGGACTGAAATTCAGAAGAAGTTGAAACCGATCTTATTAAAGTAAAATCCAATTAACATTTCCTTACGGTTTCCTGAGAATAAGAAGTGTTTCTCTGCATGGGAACCAAAGCAATGAAATAAGAGTAATAAGTAAGGTCTGCAGTGAGTACAGTAGAAAAAATAAAACTGGAGGTGGTAAATATAGGCTCAGCGCACTCAGATATTTCTATTAAGTAAATACCGTCAAGGTATTTTGTATGTCTCATGGGTACAACCTGGAACCTAGAAGAGACAGAAAACACAACAAACGAACAAAAATCCTCAGAATCGTTAACATACATCAGCTAACATGTTTTGTTACAACAGCTCCGTGCTTCTTCCTGCCCAAATCAGTCTGTTCATTACACTAACACGTTGAGTCACATTGGAGTTTGGGCCCCGATTCCTCCGAGCATGGACGACAGCCTTACCTGTTCTGTAAGCTACTTAACTCCCGACAGTTTATAAGCACTTTTACCTCATTTCAGAAACATGCCACAAACAAAACTCAATATACATTCAATGTAAAACATAAGAATCAGAAAACGTGCTTTTTACAGCTTCCGTTTTATAACACAGCAAGCTGTGTAAGGAAAATAGAAAACTTTACCAGCCTGATCATCTAATGTTATTTTTGTTTAAAAGTAAACATGAAACAAAGAATTCTGCATTTGTACAGCGTCGTTAAAGCTACAAACCCTCTGCAGGATCCATCTTCAGAGACCGAGGCAGTACTGCTTACCTTGCTCTGAGTGCTAGACCCTCTCAGCAGGGGCTGGTACTCCATTCTTAGCACGGGCTGAATTTGATTTCCTTTGCAAAATTTAATAAACTATACCACAGGAATAAAAGGTGCCAAAGAAAAGTTATTATCGTATTAAAACACAGGTTTTTTGCCTTCCATCTCTAGCCATTGCGATTCTTCTCAAGGGTTCGCAACTTTTTAGTGGCGGAAACTTCCAACGTCTGTAAGGCCTTCAGTAGCTACAGAAAGCTTTCCCATATCTAATACCACAGGAAACGCACTTTTTTCATTTGAGTCAGAGCAGAAGACACACCTGTTAGTCACCTGCTAGCTGTAGCTTTCGGCTACCAAAGGAAAGGACAGGGCTATTACCTTGGGCTTTGGAATCATAACCTCCCGACAGCTCACAGCTACAGCCCTGGCTCGCTGCTCCCCACGGCCACAGCCCACGCAGCGGGGGAAAGCTGTGGAATGAGCTCCTCACCTGACTGGGATTTGGCGGCTGCAGAGGAGGGCCGCCCCAGCCCGGCGGGGCTGGCTGCCGGCCGCGGAGATTACGCAGGCCGCAGACAAAAGAGGGTCTGTCTCGACGCTCCCTCAGGAACCGGAGCTTTGCCGCTGCCGCGGAGGGCCGGCGCTCCCCGCTCCCAGCAGGGGCAGCCCTGCCCTGCCCCGGGAGTCCCTGCTACCCCATGGCCGCCGCGGCACCACAGCAGCGCCGCTGAGGACTTCGCACCCCGCTGGCCGCCGCCGCCGCCCGGGACTACAACTCCCGCCGCGCCCCGCGGGCCGCCGCCCGGGACTACAACACCCAGAGTGCCCGCGCCCGCCTTCTCCAAGTGCGGCGAAAGGCCTGGAAAGGCTCTGGGCTCTGGCGGTGTCGTCCAGCTCCGGGCCCGGCCCGGGCCGGCGGTGAGCGCTCCGCGGGCGGGCAGGCGGGGGCGGGCGGGCAGCTGTTGTCCACTATCGCGGCGGGGCGGGCCGCGCCCTGGCGGTGCCGCTGGGCCGGCTCTCCTGCGGGAGCGCCTCGAGCCGGGAGGGCGGCCTCGAACCGGGGTCCCGGGGCCTCCCGTAGCACGGCGGGAGCCGGCCCCGGGCCCCCCCCTCGGCGGTGCGGACGGGCGGCGTTGATGTCCTTTTTCTCCTCGGCAGCAGGAAATGGCAGCGCTGGGCAGATCCTGTCAGGGCATCCCCGCGGGTCCTGCCGTGGAGTTCCCCCAGGCTCCGGCCGCCGTCCCCGACCGGGTCGAGCCGCCGCCGGGGGCCGTCGGCCACGATCGCCTCCAGCCCCCCGTGATGATAATGGCAGGGAACGGAAGCGAGGGCGCCGATGGCGGCGGTGCCTCCGGCCTGTATCTGCAGAGCAGCTTCGACGTCGCCGCTTTGGCTGCGCTCGGAAGTTACAACGAGGGCCTGACGGTCGCCCCGGTGGGCTCCTTCACCAGCGCCGCGCCCCCGCAAGGCCTGCACCAGCAGCAGGGCCACAGCCAGTGAGTGCAAAACCAGTTACCGCTGGGGCAGGGAAGGAGCGCGCTTCTGAGCTGCGCTGCCCGCGTGAAATAACTTTTCTTTTCGAGATGGGTTATAATTTGTTTTCTACTAGTACCGTTTCGCTCGTGCAATGTTAGAATTGTATCGCGCTCGCCTTACGGCTTTGGGGCTTGTTGGTGGGGGCGAAGGAGCCTTCTAAAAGGAAAGACATGTGATTAAGTGTATCAACATCTGGACATACTCTTAAGCTCACGTACTTTTTTTTTTTAACTGTTTTTTTTTTAACTTGCTCTTCCTCATATGTGAGCACAAAAAACTTAAACTGTTCCATAAAATGTTGTTGTTTGGTCATATTTAATTTGAGTATGTCACTGGGAGACGAGAGACTGAAGTTGGATCACGTGTTGCTTCTTGAAGCATTTGAATTCTAAGCAAAAATTGGTCATGCCCCTTGTGGGGAAAAAAAAAAAAAACATAAAGGAGGAGAAAGTAGCATGGATTTCTGCTTGGAGAACTGAGTAATTACAGCAGCCTTTGATATTCTTTGGAACAAAGTGGTCATTTATTGTCCAAAAATTCCAGTCCCTTCACAGCTGGTCACATACGGTGACTGGCTCTTGGCTGCAAGTGAAATTTTAAAAGGGAGGAAAGTGGTGTTTGAAAATCTGAGTGCCACTGGAAGATATAATGAGAAGCTAAATAACCATTTGTTTTCCTTTTGCAGCGTCTCTTTTCGCTGTGGAAAGAAGCATAAGCTAGAAGAAGAGGCGGAAGGGTAAATTAAATTTGTCTCTTATAGCCTGAAAAATCTTAATTTGCTTTTTGTTTTCTATAAAGATTTGAGCACTTCTCACCTACAACATATGCAGGAAGGGAAATTCTGTCATTGTTTCCATTTGGAACTCCCCCTGAATTGCTCAGAACCCCAAATCCATTTCAGTTACCTAATTAGTTGTATAGCACTGATTTTCTTGCACAGGTACCCACATTTTAATAAGAGCAACATGGATTTATTTTCTTTGTGCAGGTTGTGTTTCCATAATATGTCAAATCTGTTGAAATGCACGACTTTCTGTAACTTTTGTTTTTCTGTACAATGCCATGTTTCTCGTTTGACAATTGTTAACTTATTTTGTTTCCTAGTTGTCCTGTGAGGAAGAAGAGACTGACAGGAGCCAAAAATTCCCCTTTGAATCCCAACACTGAAGAATGGATTCTCTGTGCAGGTCAGCAGGCAGCTGGGGAGGTAGCAAGTCAGTATGGTGGCAGCGGTCCTGAAACTGCCATGTTAGAAATTCCCTGTGAAGAAATGGATCAGACAATGGGGGAACAGCAATGCGAGGTTGCTCGCAGGAAGCTTCAGGAAATTGAGGACAGGTAAATGCAGGGATTGAGTAGACTGGCTTTGCTGAGCTTTCCCTTTTTTGGTGGGCGTTAAGGGTTAAATCTAGCACTTAGCAGTGTGATGACACTACTGTAAGTTTCAGGTGAACCTTCTGTTCAAGTGGTTTCTTTTTAGGCTACCTATGGTCCTCTGAGTCTTGGGGACAATACTGTGATCTGAAATTGAGGGTGCTAGAGCAGAGGTGCTGAATAAATAACCACCTTTTCACTACCATTATGCAGCATCAGTATACCGTAATGGGGTTTTATGCTCTTTCATGAGTATCCAGGGCTCAAGTTTTAACTGATGTTATCTGGTCAGACTTGAGCTCAGTTTTGTTCAACCAGTTGCAGCTTGTTCTGTGATTAATACTTCTACATACTCAAGACAGATGTGGATTTGTCAGTGTAGAGAATAGCACGAACCAGAAAGACCTCTCTGCATATATGCAATAAGACTAGTTTATCTTGCTGTTAAATACCAGATGGCTTGATACTGGGGTAGTGGGGTGGCTATCGGTAGTCTATTGCAATCATTTAACAAATGTACTGTGCATTCTTGCCTTTGAAACATTTCTGGGAATGTCATGTGTATATGTCAGTTGATTGCAGTTGAGGTAGTATTCTGAAATATCTAAAATGACCACTGCAGACAGTTGTTAGAAAAGCCAAAAGTTACATAAATTATAAAACAAGATTTTTTTTTAGATGATTACTCCATAGATGATGCGTGAAGGGAAGCAAGGTACTGTTAGATTATTTTACTTTTTCGTGGGTAAATCAGAGTAGTGCTATATGTCTTTTATTAGCTGGTTATATCTGCGTTACAAAGTCTGCTTTGGACTTCTTAGAGGATTGTTCCCCATCCTTCCCAGCTCTTCTGCTAAATTTTCTTTAAAAGGTTTACCAAAAACAAAGGAGATACCTCCAGTTTGTTCTAAATGCTTCAACTGTTTGTGCGGTTTTAATCTCTGAGAAGTTGGTGCAACATCCTTAAAGGTTAAGGACTGTATTAAGCACCTTCTCGAAGTTAAGAAATGGGGAATTGAGCAGGCGAAGCTGCTCATAACTGAGACTCACTTTTGTAACGCGACGCAATCATACACTTTCCCTTGAAGCGAATTTTTCTATTCTCTCTTGGTATATGTCTGCATCGCACACTGCTGCACGATGCAGGGATGACAAAGCTAGCTCAGGTACCAGAAGTGGCATAGCTGCTCAAGTGACTTCTGTGGTAACAGTCGTTCTTAGGGTATATTGGCCCAAGAGAGACTTGTCTAACATGGCCCCGCTGCTTCTGGTACCCAGCCTAGGTCAGAGACCTACACTGTGCAACGCAGTGCACGTAGCTATAACTGTAGTTTGCAGTGGATGTGCCTGTTAACAGTATGCTCAATAGTGTTTATCTCCCTCTTCCCCCTCCATTCCTAGGATAATTGATGAAGATGAGGAAGTTCATGCTGATGGAAATGTTAGCAATCTGCCCACTCTTATCCTGTCAGATACCCTTAAAAAAGGGATGAAGAGGGATTTTGGTGAAGTCCTGACAAAGAAAATAATAGAATCTATGTAAGTTCTGGAGGAAATCATGGTACTATGTAGCTAACACATGCAAATGAAAAGAGAGACCCAGTCTCATATTTGTGGACGTGTCCTTAATTACTGCATGATGCAGCCAACACTGTATAACAAACCATTCATCTGGTTAAAAATAGGAAATACTCTCCTAACGTAAAAGAGAAGTAAGTGTAACTATAGTGGTCATCAAGCTGTCTGTTTTGTGCTCCTCATTCATACAGATTGAAGTTTGTTGAAAGAACCATTATATCTTGATTTTTATGTATGTGAGCTTCCAAAAGAAGGTCCTGAAGTGTGACCGACAGTGGTCATCAAGCTTGGTGCAAAAGAAAGAAAATACAGGGTTAGAACTAGAAGTAATCGCATTAGTTAAGGAAGAGGAAATGTAATAGGGGATAAAAAAACGGTGTATGGATTCTGGAGTGTAGTTCTAGGCTAGCACAATGGATCAAGATATTCACTTGTCTTCTGCATTTAATAGTTGTGATTGGAGAACTTAATTTTAACTGAAACTCCATCCCTTCTAGGAGCCGTCCTTCTATGGAGCTGGTGCTTTGGAAACCTCTTCCAGAATTTCTAACAGATAAACTGAAGTCTGTTTCTGTTAAGAACTTCAAGCAGCAGAGTACAGAAGGGTGTCAAGCTAAGCAGTCAACAGCAAGAGCTGCTTTTGACCCACAGACTGAAACATTCCCAGAGTCACAACAGACTGCCATGTCCTCAGATCCGTATGCTGATTTGGGAATCTCTGGGTGTGCAGAAGAAGAAATGGAGTTGTAGATACCAGATTTTAGACTGGAAGTGGTGAGCTTCTGATGTTTTTTGTTGATGTTTTTTGATTCCCTCTTTCTTTCTGGTTTGCTGTGTGAATCTGAAGTTTTATTATTTGTTTTTGGTTTTCCTACTAACAATCATAAGAACATGGATTGGCCAGACACAAGGAAACTGAAAAAAACCCAAGATTTCTGTATTCTGGTTAGTTAAATATTCTTGTTTTTACTGAGAAGGTAATCCAGAGGCCTTTGGAACAAGGAAGTAGCTTTCCATCTTGCTTAATGGTGTAATATCCTCTTAATTGTCCTTGGTAAAGTATAAAATCCAAATATTGAATGTAACTGTGGCTTAAACCACATCTTTCCCTTACTGAGCCAATAAGACTTTGGTGTACATACCATGCTTGGTCAGGTAGTTTTACTTTAATTACAAAAAGGTATGGAAAAGAAGAAACACTTTTGAGTCTAGTCACAGGTAGAAAAGCAAGCCCTATGGAAATACAGCTTTTCACACTGTTTCATCTGTGGCTGGTTTGTATTTGATATAAACTCAAATGTAGAAATTACGCATTCTGCAGTGTGGTAGGGAAGGAATGCTATAGCCGAGCATAACCTCTTGCTTTGTAGAAAGTAAAACCAGCTACTGAGTTGCAAGATATCTATTAACTTTAGTAGTTTTTGGTTCATTGGATCCTAAATTGTGTTTGTGGGTTTTTGATGCCCCCCTCCCCAAATGACGCAAAGTCTGGAGAAAGTGGTTCTCAGCCAATTGATTCACATTTTATCTTACGCTGTTATTCTTTGAATGCCTCCAGTTGGAAAGTCAGTTGCAACAGTGTAACTTCTGATTAAATAAGTGGCATCCTTTAGTTTTAATAAACATGGTAAGTAATCCAGTAACAGGGAGCTGACTTCCTGGCGTAAAGAGGGTCAAATGCTGATTATTATCTGTAAGCAAGCCCCAAACTTTGAGACTGCTGGCATTCCTGAAGTAAAAAAGATGCTTGTCTTCTTCCTGAGGGAATCTAGACTTAAAATTTAAGCCAGAATATGTGCCATTAATGTAATGTTACGTAGTTTATACAGACGTATGCCAAAAGAATCTTGTACCCTGGTCAGGCCGTTAAGAAAAGGAATGCTCAATCAGTTACTGCTTGTACCTTTCCTCCATGCACAACAGTTTATGTTTAAAACCCTTAAACAAGGCAGAGAATCTTACCTTCTGTTCTTAAGACCTTGAGCTTTCTCAGAGATACCTGAATTGGGGCTTTTCATAAGAAATTCCTTTCCAAGTAATAGATTCTGTTCCGAGTCTTAGTATCCCAGTCTGGTTTTGACATCTTGCTAATGTAAAGGAGCAAGTGCACGGTAATGCAGCTGTTTGCCTAAGACAACCTACTCTTCCTTTGCACAGTTAATTGATAATCTTTGTGACGATATCTTTTACTGTTGAATAACCCATAGTCGATAGTTTAAAATCAAGCTGCTCTGTTTGCAGCCATCCTTTCCTTTTGGCTGACGGCAGAAGCTTTGTTCAAAAGATACCCGTTTGTTAAGTCCTGACTATCTTGCTTCTCTCATTGAAGGTTGTGTGAAATTTGCTGCCTCTTGCTAAAACATTTCAGAGCTTCACTAAAAACATTCCAACATTTGAATAGGTATTACTCTGGAAACCGGTGTATAACTTCACCATTCTGGAACTTCTATTAAGTTGGAGAAAGCGTGCAGCTTTATCTTGCTGTTATGTCTAATTTCATTTCAGGGTCTGCTATAAATCTTTTGCATGTACTGTGTAAAATTTCTCATGTAATATTAAGCAGCTGAACATGCTTATATTTTACAGCCTTTGACATGCTACGTTGCTTAAGTATAAAGTAAAGCGATGCAGTTTGGCGAAAGCTGTAGTCACTGCGGGTAAAGAATGTGGTGCCTCCAAATAATTACCTGCTTTTAAGCTTGCAGGATTATAGTGAAAGTTCAAGGCTGGAACTGTTTTAGCTGATAGCTCTGAATTCTAAATAAGCTGAAAAGAAAGGACAAAAATTTCAAAAATTTGATGAAACCATCTCAGAAACACTAAAATTGTGACAGAGGATGTAGAAAACTGTGGGAGGCCTAAATACATCAAATCTAGATACAGTTTTTCTTCCTCATAAAAATGTCAAATTGCATATCAGATTTGCAGAGGAAGAAATTTTTGTAGATGGCATTTAAGCATACTTTTTTTCCCATTAACATTTGTAGCAGAGGTTGACTTTCAGAGATGTGTTTTCTTGTAATTGTTTGATGCTAATACGACATCACTGACTCATTCTGCCATCTGAAACAAGAGTATAGTGGTGAACTATTGACAAAGACCATGAGATGGGAAAAAACTGTGTCCAAGAAATTTGCTTTGGTAGAAAACATTTATTTTAATGTTTCCATCATTCGTTTCTGCCCTTGTGATAGGAGAGAAAAGGGATGACTTGCTTAAATTGGTGGGGGAGGAGAAGAGTGGGGTAGAGCAGGAACCAAGAATCTAGTGGGACTGAGCAAGATTCTTGCTGTAGCAATTGTTTGGAGAGGGTAAGAGAGAGTAAGCTACTGGGTGTTTTCAAACTTCTGTATTTGTAACAGTTTCTTTTGTTGCTGGCTTCCTTAAAAGACTTTTATGAATGCTGTTTACAAGTGGGATGGCAAAGGTGATGCAGTATTAGGAAAAAATTTATTTTGAAAGATGGAGGATCTGATTCTGGTCTGTCTGCTCTTGGGACCAAATCACCCTTTGTATGTCAGTTTTCAATAAATTTTCTAAAATATTTTTTAGATGGCTGTGTTTCATTCCTATTAAAAGTAAAAATCTTGAGAGTGTCCAGTACTTCAACAGGAGGGTAAAATACTCTTCTGGCCTAAGAAGATTTTTAATTTAACTACACAGTCCCAAGGGCATGTCACTCTCCTCCAGGTGTTCAACAGGACAGGGGAGAGCAACAGCAGGGTAGAATAAACCTGAAGCTGCCAGAAAGGAAGAGTTGCTGTAACTCTGTCATGACCCAAAGGCCCCTAAGAAAGCAAAGGTGTGCCAAAAGGTGTTGCTATAACTTGTGTTTTCAGATCTTTCATTTTACTTCAGACTAAAATTAAGAATACCTAGCTTGCTTAGTTCTGTATAAAATCAAGACTTGCTTGAGAAGAGTTTTTTAAAAAATTTGAATTTTAGTAATTATTTTATTGGAATGTAACACTTTGCTCTTTTCTTTAACATCTGTTAAAGAGTTTTTCAAGCAGCCGAAGGATAAAAATAGGTGTGCCAGACCAGTGTTACCTGTGCTTTTAAAATGAAGGGAAAATAGCACTTCAGGTGCATATTAAAAAATAAAAACCCCTGAGGTTTCTAGGCAGAGTCAAATATTGACTTGCTTAAATTATACTGTGGATTTGGACTCTTAAATACTTCTCCAGTGCAGAGTTGGAGAGAGGAAAAGAACAATGTAAACCCCAATGCATTTAGGATTGTGTAAGGCGCTCTTGGCTGGCTGAGACTTTCCGTGGGGATGTGGGTGGGAGCTTGTAGAGATGGGAGGAGTGTCTCAGCTGCAGAGCCAACCCTGCGGAGAGGGACAGAATTTATTTTGGCATGGACTTGGAACTGGACTTGGAACTGTTCCAGGGCATGTGCCTTGTATCAGTTAGCTAGAGCAGATGTGTGGCTTCTATCACAGATGATTTATTTACTCAAATGCAGATGTAACGTACACGTGAACGACTGGGTCTGGATTATGAGGCAAGTAGGACTCCAAAACAAAAGTTAGAGCAACCAGAAAGCAGACATCCTAAGGAAGCATGCTGGCAGAAGTGAAATCTGCTGCTCTACACATCACTCTCCCATCTGCTGCCCCAGCTTTGCCTGGGTTTAGTTTAACTCAGTATCTCTTATCTACAGGAAGATCTCAGATAAAGATCCCCTGCTGACAGTTTAGATTCTCACACTTTGTGGATGTTGATATACTATATCTTTTTTTTAAAAAAAAATACTCATCCTGTGTGGTAGCACCTAAGAGGACTTGATTCTAGTAAAAAATACTAGCGCTAATAGAAATACTGAATGCTATTAGGCTTCCAGATACCAATCAAGAATTGTGTGCTTTTAGTGGAAGAGATCTCAATAAATATTAGCAGCTTGTCTTGGAACCCAATGCTGCCGATAAGTCAGGATAAACCATGCCAGCTGTAAAGTTGAAAAAGGGAAGCAAAACAGCGTAACTGCGACTTCATTGTTTTTGTGTACTGTGCTTAACAAGGTTTGGGTGTAAACCTGTTAAACAGAGTCCATCTCCAAGTATGATGGAAATGTGACCGTAACAGAATTTTCCTTGAATTTTTTTAGACGTTAAAAATGTGTTGCTCATCAAGACACAAAGTGTGTTCGGCTCGAGGTAAGCCCCGTGATGCGCTATCAAGAGGTGCAGGGGCTGCCTGTGCAGCGCTAGGCAGGGTCACGGGGGGGCGGTGTTGCCCCCATTTTAATTGGTAACTCCTACCTGGGAAGCTACTGGGGAATCAGAGCATGGAAGCGATTCTCAACAGGCAGCGTTGAGAATTATGTTTCACTTCATCTTGCATCACCTGCACAATTCATCCAACGCACGCTCACGCAAACAGGGCTGCAGCGGCCGGGCAGCACAGGTCTAGCCCTGCAGAGGTGGACAGGGCTGGGTGGTGGCTGCAGGCACCCATACGAGCTGCTTGGGTAGGAGAGCCATGTCATGCAGGCAGCTTTGGAGGAAGGCAGAGGGGTGGTAAAATAACAGGTCTTCCACCTTTCAGAGCAGTTGCAGGAGAAAAGAGAGGGACAGAGATGCAGCACCAGTGAAGTACTTCAGTCCCCACTTGGAAGCATTTCAGGCCACAGGATCCAAGAAGTGCTTTTCCTGCCCATGAGGGCAGCAGCAGGACATGCCGCAGTAGAGTTACTCCTCAAACAGAAGACAGTAGCTTCCTGCTCCATACCACTCACCCCATCACTCTTACCATTTTGCCCTGTTCTATCTGTGGTAGCACAAGGATGATTCGGAGGATTGCAGCGCTCTACTTCAAAGTGACAATTGGCAGCTGCTGGGATTACGGTGGAGAAAAGGGGGTCTATGCCAGCGCGGCTTCCTCCCCCTGCTGCAGTAGCTGCCTTTGCTTCATGGCGCTTGGCTGCTGTGGGGTAGGCTCTTCAGCTGAATTCAGTTTACAGGAGACCCAGAAAGCTTACATGGAGCGCTATCAAACTATACTTCACTCAAGATGCTACTTCAAACTATGACTATCAAAGTAATTTAAAATCTCAAAGTTGTGAGCACTGATCTTTCTTATACCAGTGGCTCAGAAAAAGTACTGGAGCAGAAGCTTGCCCAGCAGCTGACAACTGTAGTTTGGCTGGCTAAGAACACAGGAAAGTAATATACAGTAGAGGTATAATATTTTTTTATTCCACACATTGTCCAAAGCAGTCCTTTACAACGTTAGATTTTCTGGTGGTTGTCTTCATTAAGGCTTAAGCGCAGGCAAGGCTGTATTGGTACAGGATTTTTTGCTCTTGGACTGCTGTGTCTTGCACGTATGCGTATTTCTCTCAGCGTACCCTTCATGTACAGCTGTTGCACTTCAATGTCTGTCAGACATGTCAGTGGTAGCAGGCCCTTCAGTTTTTCCACCAACTGTTGTCTTAAAGAAAAAAAACAGCTTTGAGAGCTGCCTACAGCCATTTCCTGCCTAGATAATTTCCCCAGGTTGTTTTGGTTTGCCTTTTTTTTTTTTTTTTTTTTTAAAAAAACAGCAGCTCCATTTTTCTGTGCCCCTCACTAACTTGGTAGAAGATTGCCCTACTTTGGTCTTGGTTTGAGCTGGATTAGTCTCGTCAAGGCCTTGGATTTAGTTATTTTGACATGTGTATATGATACTGGGCAGTATCATATAAAAATCATCAGGAGCCTCATAAAGACAGGAACAGGGTATGTCTACAGTGACTCAGTCATGACCATGGAATTCACAAGAACACACACATTGCCTGGAAGTACTACAGCACTGAACTGAGACACAGTCCCATCAGTTACCACGTTTAGTCTTCTACTGCACTACCTCTGAGACCAGCTGCTGCCTGTGTGAGAACAGGAAAAACAGCTGCAAGAACAGTGGGATGGGCTGCACATCTTCAGTGTGCTGGTCTCAAACCTTCCTTTAGCCCCAGGGAAACTGTATGAAATACCAGTCCTTTTACAGGTGCTACTTTCAACTATGACATACTTATCCCTGTAAACTGTGTCTTTGACTTCTATGCTAGAGAACAGAGCTGAGCTTTAAAGAAATGAAACTTCCTTACGTTATTTCTGCCATGCTTAGATAATTTTTTGTTTCATACAAAGTTCCAATAATACTGACAAAAGTAATGCAAAACTATGGATCAAATTCTCAGTTGCCCATTTGGCTTTTTGGACTCAGAACAACCTGTATTAACTACTACGGGTCCTCCCGCAGTCATCCCTGTTTTCCAGCTTGGAAGTAAAGCAACTTGTTCTCAGACTACTTATATATTTTATCTAAATCTCTGCTGTATGGCACAGCTGTAGTTTTTACTGCTATCCAATATTCAGCTAGAATGCTTTATTACAACAAGCAAGTTTGTAACAGCAGTCCTGTCACCTTGAATGTGACCAATGCCATCCTGTCCCATCCCCCCTTTCTGTCCCTCCCCCACCTCAAGCTATTTTTGTGAAAATCAAATGCAAAACATGAAATAACACTTAAACCAAGAACAGTTGTGCAAACGCCTGGAACAGCTGTCACTTTCAGCATAAAGTTTCAGTTTCTTGTCACTCCAATTCAAGTGTTCTTAATACTGTGAAGTCAGAACAAATGGATGAGGATAACAAAAATAATCCTACTGTATTTGAAATTAGCTCCTGCAAAGTTATTTTCATGTATCAGGAATTCTTGTGGTAACACCTTTTTCACACCATGTATGTCTCACACTGCTTCACAAACCCGAGACACACCACTTGGAATGCACCCACCTTCACTCAGGCTGAGCATTTTGAATGGCATTACTTGCCAACAAGAAGATATTCATTTTATTCAGACACCAAGCTACCACCACCTGCATTCCCTAGTCAGGCTGCAGATTTTGCTCTAGCAGCTCTGGCCATCATACAAACCCACCTTCCTTGAAGAGAGTTTGCAACATCAAGCACTCCCAGAAAGAAGCTGCTAAAGCATCCAGCTACGTACGCCACAGAAGCACTGCTGGATTGGTGCATTAAGACAGTGGAAGGACAAGACGCTGAGAGGCTTTAGGACTTCTTTAGTTCCAAATTCCACAAGACGCAGATACTCTCCCCTCCCCACTGAGATCCAAGGCGAAAGAGGGTCACTGAGCTGCATTGCACTTTAATTGCACCAATACAAGTTAAATATTAAATGGAGAAAGCAACTCTACATAGCAAATGGAAAACAAGCATTTACATAGTAAATCTGTAAGATGTACAGACTAGTTTTAACCCAGTTGTCTATACATGAATATCCCACTGCAGTTTTTGGTGTTAAAATTATTTTAAGTGGAAAACAAAATGAACTTTTTTCAGGTTCATGTAGAATTGGCAAGTTATTGAGAAACCAAGCCAACACTGACAGCTGTGGGGGAAGGCAGGACAGGACACCCTAGGCTTCTTCTACCAGGAGAACTGCACTGTCCATCACTCCAGCTACTAGCATGGGTAGAAATGAGTACTTTTCTGAATACACTTGACTTCCCCCCCCACTCCCCAAAGGGGTATATCCTGTTATCCTGCCAGGATAGTTTTACAAGGGGAGTTAACACTACCAAGTTAGACACTGATCAGTTGGGGAAAGAGTTCATTGGCAAAGCTATCCTCCCAGGCACGGTCAGTGTCAAGCGGAGAGGACATGTCACTGAAGGGTGAGAGGGATCCTTCATATCCAGAGTCACTACAGGCATCCAGCAGATAGCTTGAGGCTGCAAGGCTACGATGAGAGGAAAGCAGATGAGAGATGCCTAGTTCAGGCATGAAGCTGTCTACAGGTTCCTCTTTCACAGATACTGGGACCTCAGGGATAGCTTTGTCTTCAGATGGAGAGAGCGCTACTTCCTCAATTTTCACTAGCATATTGGTTTGGTTGCCCATTTTAGCAGGAATCTCCAGTACCAGGGGCTTTGTGTACACATGATCAAACCTTATCAGTTCATTAATGGCCTCCAGCTTAGCTGATGGGGACCCCAAAGAGGGAGAGGGGGAGGTTGGTATGGAATTTGTTTCTCCACAGATCTCTTCCTCCAGCTTTTCCAGGCACGTTGACTCTGAATCAGCGTATGTGAGAAACATCTCTGGGTCCAGACTGTCCAGAAAGCCCAATAGGAGATCAGACTGCAGAATGAAAGACTGTTTTAGAAAGACAGCCTACTACTGTCACAGCAAAACATTAGTTGCGGCATCTCTTAACCCTCATCTAGAAGTTAAAATACACTAATGTGGTCATAGAACTAGGAGTTTTCGTAAGAACACCGCTATCAGAACAGACAGTTAAGGCAATTACTTCTTTCAGCAATTTTGCCCATTAATTCTTGTAAGGCTACTTACTGACAATCCCCATAGAGTTCTACATGCATTCGTTATTCACAGCCTCAAGATCTCGGACCCATCAGATACAACCACCACACTACCTGCTGGCTCCACACAGCCAGTACCAGAACCTGGCTTCAGCAGACCTGCCCACAACCAAAGTGGGGGCATTTGTTTTGGGTTGAGTTTTGGGTTTGTTTTGTTTGTTTGTTTTTGTTTTGTTTTGTTTTGTTTTTTTGTTTTTTAAAGGTGAAAGACACCTGTCCTTACATTTCTGGAAGTCATTGACTTTAAGTTCAAACAGCTTTGCAAAGTGCCAGAAAGTGATCAGGTTAGTTTTCAGCAGTAGTAAAAGCACAGTATGCTTTTGTTATTTGTACAGTTTTGCTGGAAGAGCTAAGAGACTGTTTCAGGCAATATCCTGTAAGATTTTATGGAAACTGGACTTGAACAAGTTGCATAAACTCCTGTACTCACTGGATATAGCTTAACACAGCTGTTCTGAGCCACAGGTATGGCATTCCAAAACTCAGAAAACAAGTCAACTACAGAAAGCCATCAAGTGAATTTACATCAAGAAGTTACACCGCTAGTCTTAAACCCACAGTGGTTCTGAATTTCATAGGCATTTTGGCTAGGAGTGGATGCTCACCTCTGAGTCTGAAGAGTCACTGCCATCAGAATCCATGTGGAAGCTATCAGAAGTGGTAACTGCTGGGCCTGCACCTGCTGCAGAGGAACACGTAGTCTGAGTGCTGCGGACTCAGCGGACCCGGTCACCAATCTAATCTCATCCACCTGCGATTCCTTCACAGTCTGTATCAAAGAAAAAAATTCTAGTCAGTCACCACAGAAGCTCTGGCAGACAATACAGTACCTAGTCCTGAAAAATCACCTCTTCCTGCAAAGGCTTCCAACTTTGGATTCACCACTTGCTTGTACAGGAGGAACCTGCAGGTAAGACCACTTCCAAAGTTGGCGCAGAATTCCATATGTTCACAGATTTATTTTGCTCCCCACTTTTAAATGAGAGCCTGACCCCCCTCTGCTATACCCTCCCTGTTCTTTTAAGACAGGCATACATGACTAACAGTTACTACTTCACTTCTAGAACGTAACGTAGAAGAGTAGATAACCTTAAAATAGCTTGAAACTAGTCAGCTTGCTCTCTCCCACACTACCAGCAGCACCTGCTTCAGACTCGGCATCTGTTCAGTCTGTGGGGAAGCCCCCATTTGGAGGACAAGGGCATTTCTGGCACACAAAGTATCCCCGTTCACAGCACAGCAGTTTCAGCCCGAGAGCTCTCAGCACTGCTGCCCGCCCCCTGCCACGCAGCCAGCTCTTGCAGCACAGCAGCTCTTGGCAGGTTGGGCCGAGGAAGATGGAGACAAGCCACCAGCGTGGCAGACAGCTCACCTTGAACTCATTCTCCTCCTCTGTCTTCAGAGCATCCAAACCCAGGCGGCAGCGGAGCTCCTGGTTCTCCAGAGCGAGGTTACACGTCTTCTCCCGCAGGAGCTGGTTTTCCAGGAGCAGTTTCTGGTTCTGCAGAGAGCCGTGAGGCGGGCAGGCCCCATAGCCGGCCACGGCCGCCCCCCGCCCCGCGGGCCCACCCGGCCCCTTACCTCCTCCTCCAGCTCCACCACCTGCTGCTCCAACTCCGTCATCCGCGCCTTCTTCCTGTCCCGGGCGCTCTGGGCCGCTACGCGGTTCTTCAGCTTCCTGCAGGGCAGGACGGCGGTCAGCGGGGCAGGACCCCGCGCCGGGACCCCCGCGGCACGGCCGGCCCTCACTCACCTGCGCAGCGCCTTCTCCTCCGGGCTCAGGTGCGTGAGCCGCTGCCGCTTGCGGGCCGGCTGCGGGGCCTCCAGGCCCGTGGGGCTGGGGGCGGCGGCTCCTGCCGGCAGGACCACGGAGAGGTGCCGGCCGGCCGCGGGACTGGGGGGCGGCTCGGCCGCTTGGCCGGGGATGAGGAGCAGCCGCGGGGCTGCGGCACCGGGCAGCGCTGCCATGGCTGGAGCGGCGGGCGAGGCGAGGCGCTGCCCGGCACCACGGCTACCGGCCCTCTGCGGCCCCGGCGCCCCGCCCGGATTTCTACTATCGTGGCTCTTCCCCATTGGCCGGGACGGCATGACGGTGCGCCCAGGCTAGCCCGTGATTGGCCTGCGGCTGAGAGTACGCGGGGAACGAATTGCATCAGACGAGGGGGTTGGGGTTGGTGAGGTGTCGGTGCGGGGGGGGGGTGGGGGCGCGGGCCCATAAGCCCGGCCTGGCTCGGCCCGGCCCGGCCAGGCCCGGCCTGCCCTGGCTCTGCTCAGCGCAGCTCGGCCCATGCGGGGACGCGGGCCTCTCGCTGCCCGGGCCGGCTCCAGGGCTGTGCCCGCCCGGGCCTCGCCGCGCTGCTGCGGCGCGATGGCGTCCCTTCGCTGGGTGGGGATTGAGGAGAGTCCCGGGGAGGGACCGGGTAGGGTCAGAGGTGGCGATAGAGTTAAAGCTTTTCTGTGGCCACCTTCCCAGAGGCGATCTGTCCCAAAGTGATCACGGGCAGAACCGAGGGAACGGGACAGCTTTTGTGGGAACCCAAGTGCCAAGAACGGTGCTGTAACAGATGCCATGAGAATGGGCTAAAAATGGGCTAAAAAGAACAAAAAAGCAGACGAGGTTAGTGATTGCTCAGTAGAAGTTGGAAGAGAGCATGCAGAAATACATCAGGGGTTGTCCTTTGAATCCAGCCTGTTCCTTAGAAGTAGCAGTCCTGTGCGATGAGTGAAAAGTGCTTTCCCTGTTGTCTGACGAAGGACTCCACTGTACCATGGTGGGTTTGATATCCCAAAGAAAAGAGGATTTTCTTCTAGGTAATAACAATGAACCATGTGAGCCTTGCAAAACAGAATTTGGCGGCCAGAGAAGAGAACTGACAGATAGGGAAGTATTTGTGTTGCGACTATATCCTTGAAGAGATCTGAGAGACTGACAGAAGGAAACATGCCACCACAGAAGATGCTGAGAAATGGGTGATAAAGTGTATAGTCAAGGAAAACAACCAACTGGAATGTTGATAAGAACTAAAGCTAAGTGTTCTTCAGGTGAACTATCCTCATTATACTACTAAAACTCATGCCTATAGGCCAGAAAACCCTGCACTCAAATAAACCCCTCACTCTGAGCATGTGTGGCAAATTTAAAGGGAGCTGTATCTTTAAGTTGAAATGAGAAAGAAATTAACCAGTTATTAGCTGGGGGTGTGCATATCAGCTGTGACTGATGCACTTAACTGCATAAATGCCTTGTGGTTTCCTGGTGCAGAGTGCTAGCTTATTGGAGTTACCACCTAGCACCCATCTTTGCGCAAAAATTAAATGAATAAAGTACCTCCATTCTGTGTGGAGTGTGGAGTTTGGCGTTTCATACACTGGGCGAACGAACCTGCTTCTTGGGAAAACAGGTTAGTGTCAGATCTCAGATATCTTGGGCCCAGACAAGCAAAAGTTTTGGAAGTAGAAAGCCGTAAAACACTGCAGATGGGCACGCAGCTGTTTAGCAACATGCAAGCTGCGATACACAACCACCTCGGGCGCTGAGGGTTTTTTTAAATGTCAGCTTTAGGTCAGTGCCCAAAGCTTCCCATGGTTCACTCGTGGCAGTTGCCCACGACCCGAGTAGTTATGAAATGTTGAAACTTTGGCTACTTAGGTTTATTTCTGAAATCCATTTGGACATGGAATTTAAATCAGTTAAGATGTTAAAACAGTGAAGGAAAAACATGAGCTTTAAAAGTTCAAAGGCACTGGTGTGCTGGTTTGGCATTACTCCAGTATTGGAGTTCTGCCAGGCTTTCATGATACAAAGAACAAACCCTGCATTTCTAAGTTTGTGTTTTTTCTTTCCTTACTTGCTGCAGCATGACATTTAGTTAAGGCCGAGAGTTCACCTTTCTGCTCTGACACCTTAGTGAAAAATATGGCGACTTTTCAATAAGCCTTTTAGTCTGAGTGCAAAAAAGTTGTTCTGGTCCTGCTAAGCCCCTCAGAAACCCATCACTGAAAACACTGAAAAATCGCTTCTCCTTTGCCTGTCTCTTCTGGGTTTGGACTCATGTTTCTTCTATAATTCTAACTCACATTTAAAAACTTTACTGTTTCCTAACAAAACGCAGGTCCGGTATTAGTATCTTTTTCTAATATCAGACATTCATTTCAAGTAAGTTGCCCTTTTTTACAACAACAACAAAAAAATGTTGAACAGGCTGCTCCCGCTTGTGTGGCTTTGTGATATTTATAGTTACAGTGCTGAGACTAGCCATGATGTGATTTATCATATATATATTTAGCTTTCTTAGCATTACAGCTGAAGAAAAATCCTAACCTCCTGTCTGTATGTGATTTAATTTTCCTAATTAATTTTATATGGAACCAGAGCAAAAGCATCTTTTTTCTTTTGCAACAAACAATTGTGATCATGAAGAAACTTCCGAAGTGCAGAGGCATATGCACTAGTAGTGGTACACCAGCCACCTCACAGCGATATGTGAGCAGGCACAAAGCTGGAAGCTGCCCTTCCCACTGGTGGTGTCCACTCTGATGAACGCAATAATGGCTTCCTTTAGCATGTCTAGTGTTGGCAGTCATAGCTGGCAAACG
Organism: Phalacrocorax aristotelis; assembly: GCF_949628215.1. Taxonomy (NCBI): domain Eukaryota; kingdom Metazoa; phylum Chordata; class Aves; order Suliformes; family Phalacrocoracidae; genus Phalacrocorax; species Phalacrocorax aristotelis. Next base: position 6,522,124 of record NC_134290.1, on the reverse strand, counting down.
AAGGGCATGACACCCTGCAATGTAGTCCTGTTGAAAAAATTTTTGTAGCGTTGCTAAGGCTATCTGTGATGTAGTTACTGAGAATACATGTAGGCTCACAAATATTATGTTACCACCATTACAATACATAAAGGCTTCTATTAAATATATGGTTAAGCGACTGGGTAGAAGAGTGGCAAAGAAAAGTTCAATAAAGCTGGTCTTGCACTGAGATACCCTTTCAGAAAGCTTTAATTAAAAGACTTCAAATTTAATTCTGATTTCCACTTTTTTTTTTTCAAACTCAGTGTTTACACATTCCTGTTTTTCTACTTTATTTTCAGTCATTGGATTCAAGCCTGTGATCCACATGACAGTGCTTTAGTTACTCAAGAATGTTTCTCACCCTGCCTTTTAGTTCAGCACCACCATCTAGCTAAAGGATGTATTGATGAGGATACTGTTGGATGTCCTGCCAGAAACAACATTAGTTCCTGCTAACATAGCTTTACGTTGTATGTTCCAGGTGGCCAACCCACCAAAGGAAATAGTTTTGTTTAACAAAGGTGGAGAGGCTTTGCCCTTGTGTAATATCACATACAGAGAAAGAAATATGAGTTGAACGTTACCTACATATGAAAAAAGGGGGAATAGAGGAGGGAAAGAAAATGGAAGAGTGTGTAGAGAAAAGATAGTTTTACTAACAAGCAGAGTCTGAGAAAGAGTTTGTTTGCCCAATATGCATCTGAAAACACTTGAAAAGTGGCCCAGGGCCCCAAGCTTGTGTCAACAGCTGGACTATTCCCAGATCCGTATCAATAACTGAGTAAATGAGAAAGAGAACTGTTCTGCAGTCTAAAATGCTGTTATTCCAAATCTGTAATGTTTAGAATGACCTTTGTATTTATTTTACTCATTCTTAAGTTTCATCATTACACATTGGGAATCAAAAGTGCATCTCAAAATTCTAGTGCTCTCAGTCTTAAGGTGGAAAGTAACCATTATCCTTCTGTAAGAGACTCTACTAGTTGCTGAGTTCATCGTCAGCTGGAGCAGGGGAAGAGTCTCACTTCAGCCACGTTACTCACTTCTCTGGGGTACTGGCAACACTTCCTTCTGGTCTTAACAGTTCAGGCTTTTTGGAAACGTACATGCGGTTCTTGCTGTGTGCCTTGCTCTGAGTGAAAGGGTTGCTCTTAACTGTGGTAGGGGGTGGGGATGATTTACAAGCAATGTGATAATAAAGGATACAGCACTTCTCAGCAGCCTGGCAAGCCTAGTAGGAACAACCACATACCTTTTCTTAAGCAAAAACGTGATACTCCTATAGTATGAGGAATTATGCAGAATCTGTATCCTTTGCCTACCGCATGGGGCTGCTAACCTACCCGTATGCTGTAGGAAGTGACGTTGGCTTTGCCTTCTCTTAACACTGCCACAAGCAAGTCCTGCAGAAAGGTGATTTTTTGCTCAGCTATCATCCCTTCTGCTTAATACTAATTTTTGAGACTCTGCCTCATTGGCCTCTATGATTGTTCCCAGTGTACCACCAGAAAAGTGTCGAAAAGGCCCAGTGAGACCAACTATAAACGCTGACTCTCTATCAAGCATCTTACAAACATGTACCTTGCATTCCAGTTCCTTGTCCTTGTGTTCCACCCGTATGTATTACTGGTACCTGTTACTACCCAGAATTACAAGGAACCATGAGTAGGTCTGCCTTGGTTCCATCTTAGATCTGTGTAGTGAGCCACAGGCATAGGCTTGAGATTCTTTCTTTGATCATCTTTATGGCTCAGTCCTCTGACCTAGCTGCTCCTGTGGTGAGGGAGAGATCCCATCACACTTGTACCTTGAGTGCCTCTTGTAACAACTCTTCTTCCGATACCTTCAGAACTTCATGCTGGAGTTCTGTCTGTATTTTCCCCACAGCGGTGTCCTAGCCACTGCAGGCAGCATCAGTTGACTTGGGAGCATATGTCTTGTGATAGAGATCACATGCCCTCATAGTAGGCTTCTCTGTCTCCCCATCCCAATAGGATTAGTTCTCCCATCACCATAGTCAATGAAGCCTTGCTTCTGATTCACAAGAGAAGTCTGAGTTAACTCAGACAGTGGTGTTAGTGTTTCTGGAACAAAGATATTCTGAAAGTTGGCTAAAGGTTTGCCCATTTATAAGGCCTTTTTTCAGGGAAAGTGTGTCTCCTTCACTGCCATTGGAGTTCCCAGCAGCCATAAGCACTGAAGCTTACCTTGGAGTTCCTCTAGGCAGTTCAGTAGCATTGCCTGCATTCAGAGAGGTTGTGCCCTATTCCAGGTTTAATGGTAGCTTAGTAGCAATAAATTTCATGCACTGCCTCATAAAAAAGGCAGGTGGGAAACAGACTTCCCACAGACCAATTGTAGATGCATGTATAGCAACTGATTCAATTTTTAAAAAATATGAACCTCCATTGTTGCCCTGTCCTGTAGTAACCTTTCTGCATCACAGATTTCTTGGCAGCAAAATCATCTCATGCTTCACGGCTTCTAACATTTTTGTTGTATGTAATTCCTTTTTTTATTGTTACAGAATACAAGATGGCAGATTTTTCGTAACAAGGTCTCATGATATGCCATCCATTTTTGGAGTGATAACAGTAAATTTAAGATGAAGCAACCTGTATAAAGAGATCGGAATGTTCCTTGCATCTACATATTATCTTCTTTTCCCTGAATTCCACTTGCATTGTAATTCCCATTTGCTTAATTTTGTTAGACTCCTCTGAAACTCATGAATTCTCTGGTCTCAGGCAAGACCAGAAATCAACTAAGCTATATAATTTTGTAGCACTTGCAATTTTTTTCCAGTTTACTACTTTTTCCAGAAAACTGACATGCTTATTAAACAGCAGAGGTCTCAGTGTAGAGGCAGTCTTCTAATCCCCACTCTCAGGTGAAAGTCAACCTCCCCCTCCCACTGTGACAGAATGCTGATTATAAAGGGAAAGTCTACCTGTTTTCAAGGACATTTTAGTATTTTGAGATAAAGATCTCTTGATTTGATTTGGTCTGTCAGATTGAGAACAAAATTTCTCTTGCACATTCAGAGACTGGAGTGCACCACTCATGGGAATTTAAAAGACAAGATATCCACACCACAGTAAATGGAAAGGCTTGCTTCCCAGCAACCCTGTGCTACTAGTCCTGTAAAAATGAAACATTACTGGAAATCTTTGCAAACGTTGGTCAGGTAAACAGATCTTTGTACACAGCAGCTGGATGCTCTTGGAAGGATTTAAGTCATCTGCCAGTCCATGAGAGACTCCCCCTGGGAATCAAAAAGCATGGGACCAGCTGGCCAGGGAAGCAGGCTCAGGTAGGGCATCTCTTTGGTGGGTGCCGCAGCTGGCTGATACGTGAAGGAATCCCACAGGTCAAGGGGAGGTTGCGGTTGTTCAGTGTCCTTCTTTGGGGCTTTGCTTTGTTTTCTGGTGTCTGTCTCCAGCCAGCTTGCTTAATGTTAAGGCCAATTCTTTCCCACACCGTTCCTCTATCCTTGACTCCACTGCATGGATTACCTTTCCCTTTAAAAGGTCTAGCTGTTGGCACCTCTAGTGCTTGGCTGTGGTTTGTCTGACTGTAATACCTATGTCCAGGCTATAGTCCTACTTTAGCTCATTGGCTCTTTTCTTTCTAGTTTGGTCCCGAGCACAGTGTTCCCCTGAAAGTTCTCTTCGTAGTGCTGGCGGGGAAAAGTGGACCAGAGTTGTGCAGATTATGCAGTATTTGGAGGTTCTGGAAGATGCCACATTTTAACATAATTTTCATGTGTGATTAAGGTCTTAGCTAAACTAGAGGATAGGGTTGTGCACTTGGTTCTGTCTTTAGATGTGATGTTACTTGAGAGGTATTGTGTCTACCTTTGTACGTTGATGCATGGTGATACATTGGTGGTGGTCGTCGCAAGAGAAATTAAAAAGGTAAAGGTACTACACTTAGGTGAGATGATGCAGCGAGTACATCACTGGGGGTGCTGTTGCAGAATGTGCTTGGGCAATACAAGAGGGGCTGAGCTTGCTGTGGTTCTGTCCCAGTGAGCTGACAGCCTGGACAGTTGTGGATTCTGTGTGTTTAACATGTTGAGCAAGATCTCTGAGGAAACCAGCCAACCGTTGAAATCTCACATGCTTAAAAGCTCCTGTTCCAGTAAGTTTTTCTGTTTGCACATCCTGGTTCAGAACTGGAACGTCTTCTTGGAAAATACTCTGGGAGATAAACAATTGTGCTTAGGAAAACTTGATGACTACTTCCTGCTGGCAGAAGCTAGCTCTTCTTTAGAGCAGTGCCAGCTTTTGAAAGGAAATACCTTGTCTTATTTCATAGTCATTCCCCAGGCTTTGAAATGCCTTCAGAAGTTCAGAGCCCCTGAAAGTCCTGGCAACTTTCTTGGTTTGTAGTTTTGAAGTGAGTTCTTTGTGTTCTTCCATTTGGGTGCCTTCACCTAGTTCTGCATTTTTTATGCAGAAGCCTGCTTCCAGCTGCCATAAGAGACCAGGTGCGAAAAAAGGCAGAGGAAAATTATCAGGAAATGTCAAGTTAGGAATCAGTTCTATCGCAACATAGGTTCAGCGTGACCCAAAATGTGAGGGGTATGATCAGAATCAGCTGTCTCCCTCTGAGGGCACAGAGTAACAGCTGGTGTTCACAGAGGGACAAGTCTATTATGTTTCCTTTCTGGTGGCCTCATTTATTTGCTCTGTTAGCACTTGACTTTAATGATAACTCTTATGTAAATGGTCAGGGACAGTTGAAGCCGTTTGTACACCAATTAAATAGATCGTATGGTAGTACTTGAATGTGGAAATGCAGTGCCAGTCAGATGTTCTAACTCAGGTGAGTCTTTAATATAATAGATAAATAGAGTGAATAGTTGCTTAACTCACTGTCGCATGAATTAAGTAGTTGTTAATGTGGTAACTCGTTCATTTTAGCCAGTCACATTTTAAGAATGTTTTTTGCCTTTGGTAGTCAGAAGTGGTGAAATCTGTTTGTTGGCTTTGATCATAGCAGTGCTTCATATTGCAGGGCTTATCTACTGCAGTTAGTACTAGTAGCTAATACATGATATACTTTAATAATATGCTTCAAATTTATTTTGTGTTGTTTACATGTTGTTCACTTTAAATAGTGTGTTGCTTGAAGTAAAGACACATGAACAGCAACTTGTACCATATATTTACTCCAGAAACACTGCTAACTATGTTGAATTAAATACGAAGTGTCAATATTTGGATTTTCGGTAAATACGATTTCCAGAAATATGCAGGGTATGTTATTCACATGTTATTTACATTGGATGCTTCTTCAGTATTATGAGTGAAGTAACTACTAAGTACTGACATAATTGAACCCATAAAATTAACAGTAATTGAGGATTTAGTGGGATTGTGACTGGAAGTGAGTAGAGATGATATAGAGCAATCGTGGGGGGGCAAGAGCACAGTGAAAGACATTTATATGGATGCATTGGAGGGTGCTTCTTGCAGAATGTATGGATATTGAGAATCTTGGAAAATATGGCTCCAGATTTTCTCCAAATTCATTCTGTTCCCATCTGTCCTTGCAGAGGCAATGATCAAACGGCATATAGCAACAATTTCCTAAGGTTATTTCTTAGTATTCTTTTTTTCTTTCTTTGGTAACATGATCTGCTGTGCCTGCATGCTTGGTGAGGACCCTGAAGGGATGCATGTCTGCACTTTGTTGCAACTCTCATGTAAACTTGTACTGCATATTGGACAATAGTTTGCAAAAGAAAAGGCTGTAGTTATCTAAATAAGGGTATTTTTAGTGCAGTGCCTGATTCATTATTATCTTTTCCCTTCAGTAGACAACTGCATGTACAGAGAGTGAAGGGTTCCCAAATCAGAGTGTTTCCTCTTCATATAGATTTAAAAGACTACACATTGTTTAAGACATTGGAAACATTAACTTTTCAAACATTAACAGAGAATTTTGTTCAGAAATAATTTTTATAATTAAAGTTGTCATGGCTAGTCTGTTTGTTAATTTGGATTGCGTCAATGCTGAAGCAATGAAAGCTTGCTTCATTACAATGAGCATTCTTCCATACAATTTACTTGGATAAATTGTGTTTCGAAACTTTAAATAGCAAAAGGCAAAGCTGCATGGCCCTTTTTCTTAATATAAACCTCCACTGGTTTTTATTTTCTAGTCTTCAGTTGAGCTGGGTAGTTACAATAGTTTGATACTGTAATTTAGAATAATTGATGATAACAATGAAAACACGGTTTTCTTAAATATAAAACCATTTTATCCATTACAGTTGGCTTCCTGTTCCAAATTTCAATAGTAAAGTTGGACTGCATGAAAATGAAAGGCTATCGGAGACATCTTTAGTTCAAACTAATGTTTCAGGAGATATTTTGGCATGTTTACACATACTCGGTGTGTTTCGCCAAAGGGCAAAGGAACTCCCCAGGCTTTTTGAGTCTAGGGGGTCACCTACTGGTTGCTCTGCCTCAGTGCATCCCGACACCTCCCTGAAGTGCCAAATCAGAAATTACTTAAGGAGTGCAGCGTATCAAAAGATGAAACTGTTGATGCTGCTCCAGGAATGGAAGCTCGTCGAGCACTCAGATACGTCTGAGTAAAGCTTTCAGTCAGTCCTAAGGCTTTGTTTGCACTGTGCAGTCACGTCTCCAGAGGCGTAGGATAACAATTTTACTTGCTGATGAGGGCAGGCATGTGCATGGCCTTGATTTTACTGGAAAAAGGACATCTCTTGCTTCTATTGCCCATTAGGAGGGGTGGCAATTTCATTTGCTTATGAAATGAGCTGTAGCAGTATTGGTCTCTGCAGAGCATGATGCTAAAACATGTAGGGAATATGGACAGTAGTCAGAGTTATCAGTTACTGAAATCATCTGGAAAAGCAGATGTGGGAGTGTGAGTGAGACAAACAGCTCTCCTTATCCGTCCTGTCGACACTTGGTCTGCTATGAGGACTTCCCAGGTACAGTTTGCTGTGAAAAGAAGGATCTCAAGTTGGATTTAAGAAATGCTTTAATGAAAAACTCTCTGTTCATCCAAACCTCATTCTTGTTGTGCAGAACTCTGGCACGAAGTTGCTTCTGATGCCCATTTAAAACTAGCGTAGATGGCACCACAGTGCACCATGCAATGAAGGTATGTCCTGAATCCCTCTATGATATTCTTTAATCTGCACAAGGGAACCTCTGACTCACCACCTGCTTCTGAAACTCGAGAGTCCTAACAGCCCAGAATTCCAAGGTAAATGCTAAATAAATATCTGTAGTGTAGGAGGAAGGCATTGAGTCAAATAGTTTACAATTACACGATGGGACCCTTTTTCCTTCACTTCAGTTTACCAGTTTGATTGAAGCAAAAGGCAGATACTTCTTCCTTTAAGTAGAACAGATATAAGTAGAATTGTATCACAGCAAAAACTGGCTTCAAAGAGAAATGAAGGTTGAAGCTAATCTCAGTTAAAATAAACATTTATAACATTCATAAACCGTTATAAAGAATTCTTAGAATACTTTGACTAGTTTTTAAACAGGAGTTATCAACAAATCCACTGGTACTATCCAGCCTTTCTTATTTTGGTGGTGTTTAAAATGTAAAGGTTAATCATAATTCTTCCATTTTAATCTGGGTGTACTGGCATGTTTCTTCCTGATTAGTCAGTGGTGTTTTTCTCAGTTTCTCTTGTGTCTCTGTTGCATTAATAGGTGAAGAAATCTGGCAGAAAATAAACCCCCTTGCAGTCCAGCTGGTCCTCAGATGTCAGGGGGGCTGGGGGTGGCTGGGCTTAGATTCTGGGTGATACCCAATTCAGCACTGTCAGTCAGTCACATTCAATGCACTGAACTACCACGATTACACAGATTCTCTAACAGTACGATCACTATTAGTCTAGTTGTGCTCAATGACTCTTCACGGCCAGATTCACTAATAGTGCAGTTTATTGAAGCAACAGAAATACAGTTTCTTATCGGCTTGGCGGTGACAAATGCACTGTCTGCAAAGCACATGCAAGTATAAAGTGCTGAAATACAAAATAACAAGTTTGTTCTCTAAATTACTGAGGGAATCACTCGATATAACCAAGTGTTCCAGTCGTACCCAACAGGCATCCCTGTGGGGGGAGGAGAGAGGTTCAGCCCGTCAACTTGATCCCAGTAGTCTGCGATGATATCTTCCCTAATATCCCTCTTCCTTGAGGTCATTTTCTACTACTTTAGGTGGATCTTGAGTGACTCTAGTCATACATACCTTTGTAACTGATTGGTGTAGAAATCCCTTGCTTTGATTTAAAGGTAGAGACCAGGAGAAATTCAGAGCGCCTGCTCAGTGAGAGGTGGTCGTACCTTGGAGGCAGGCAACTTTGGGATGGAGGTGTGTGTGTTGGTATTATAATGAGGTTATAATGAGCAAAGTTCATCCACAGGGCACGATTTTGCAATTGTAGGGTGCTGGCCAGGGCATGGTTCCATGGTTCCATCTAGTTCCTGGACCTGCAGTGATTTATGGACAAGCTTGGCCGTGGAGCCTTCGCTCCACTCCCTCCTCCAGTTATCTCTCTTAGAGCTAGTGCACCGAGCTCCCCAGTGTTGCCAACATCTAAGATTGCAGGTCATGTTGCTTAGGGAATGATCACTGAACTGATTTTCAGCATGCAACTGTATTTCACCCTGGAAGTTAACTTTTACGAAATGTGGATATAACTTTAGCCTCAATAATTTCACCCCCAGTAATTATTCCACAGTCTGATCTGGACTTTGAGTTTGAAAGGAAAGAGAGTGTCTTAAGCATGGGCAAAAAAAAGAATCACTGTGATCAAGCTAGCATGTGAATTTATAACCTAGAACTGTTCAAGGTAACTGTGTACATTTCCATCCTCTAGTTAATGTGAAGTAATCTCATGCCCACAGTTATTTCATGGTAACTTGCTCATGTACCCACATTCTCAATCCTTCCCCAGGTGCTTTGGAGCAATACTTTAGGATTTAGCACACCTGTCTGCAGTCATCGTGCACAGCCTGATTTTTCCAGTTAAATGTGTTTCAGAACTAGTATTTGAAGTCAAATGCAGAAGTGAGATATTATTGTTCTTAACTGGGTAGGAAGGATATGATTCTTTAACTGACTTTGTTAGTATAAAATGAATGCGTTACATGGGTTACTGATAGGTGCAAGCTGGCACTTACACAACCGTTTCTAACTGTCACAGCAGTAAAGTTCCTCAATAATCACAGTAGTGAAGGCGATCCCTTTTAAGGGAGAATGTGATCACTTCAGAAACAGGATTGAAATTTTGTGTCCGTAATAACAGAAAATTGGGTTTATTGATCCAGGTTCTTACCAGGCCTAAGCCTCTTTCTCACAGACTTTCTCCCCAGTACTCAAACACTGCATTGTATCACTGGGACTATGTGAACACAGAGCAGCGTACCTCCGTTACAGGAAGTCCTCAAATTCTGTGGTAAGTGTGAAGAGCAAAGGGAAGCTCTCCCCCCGACTTTGTCAGGAGGGCCAGGGCAGGCAGCACTGCAAGGAGCTGGGTAGCAGTGCAGGGAGCTGGAGAGCACTCCCACCCACCCGCAGACCTGCCTGTGGGGTGGTCACGCCTGGGCTCTTGAACCCCAGAGCGGCTCGCAATTGTGTGCTTAAAAGCAGTTTTTCATGAGTTGCAAAACGTTATTGACTGTGGTATAGAATATTTAATGCTGTAGCCTTTCCCGCCTTCTTTTGGTTGTAATTTGTTCATATGTAAATAAAGTTTTCATTTTATTCCACTACTTTCTGAGATTACAGAATTTTTTCACTGCTTATGTTCTTCTGCTTCACAGGGATACGTCAAGCACTTTTATGGAAAATACATCTTAATCAAATAGTGTGTTTTAACTGGGCGATTAAAAGTAACTCTATCACCATAAGGAGCTAAGATTTCTATACAGTTCTTTCTCTAATTCCTTGCCTAGTCTCAAATACCATAACATGCTTCAGTGACGTGTGTCTGTTTAACGAGGAAGAGCAATAAATAGGAGAATAAAAGGTTAATGGGATGAAATTCTGGTTGTTTCAAAGTTAGTGGAGCAAGGCTTTTGCTCATGGAATGAAGCCAGAAGGAACTTCCTGTGGCTATCTAATCTGAGTTTCTTCAATACAGGTACATATAGTTTCATAAAAAGGATTCTTTCATCAAGCCTGAATGTCATGGCTTGAACTAAAATAAAGTATGGTCTTGCTTGTTTATTAATAACTCAAGTGATTAAAAAATTACCATAATTGCTGCAGTAGTAACCTGTTGCCTTGTTTAAAATGGACCCTATCTGCAGCTTGGATTTATAAAGCTTTAGGTTTTAGCCAAATTGATTTGGCTGCTTTTCCTGTATGAAATTTTCTGTCTGGACAGACAATCCATGGGACCATGATTACTACTTTAGTTTTAATTGCATGAGCTGAGTAGGTTGCACTTCCTAGATTCAGCTGCTCCTCAGGCCAGAGAACTAAAATGTCCCTTGGTGTTCTGTTACATATGACTACTTCAGTATCCATTGAATGGCTTGACTACATGCTCTTTTCTAGGGATCTTTTCCAGGAATCTTTTCCTTACCTTGCAATTCTGCAAAGTAAGTCTATTGTTTAAATGAATATTGTGCCAAGTGTGATGATTAGATTTCATGAGATCTGCATTTCTAAACATGGTTATTTTTATGCAGTATTGGCTTGCACTGTAATATCATGGATTGGATTCCTTAGTAATAAGTCAAGACTGAAGTAGTTCCTGCTATGAATCAGAAGTCTCAATTTTGTTTTAGGTATGTTTTTCTTATTTACGCTGCCACTACAGTGACTTCTTTCACATTGCACCTTGTGTCCTTGGTGTGACTGAGGGAATAATTCATCTTATCAACTCAACAGACTATGTGGGTACTTCATAAAATTGCATCAAGAATAAATGTTTTTAAATCATGAAACCAGTTATTTATCAAACATAATCAATTTCCATTGTTCAGAGTAGGGTCAAAATCCCATCTCACTCCAGCCCACTATCCTGGAGAAACTTCAAGCCTTCTATTTTGGAATCACTGGATTTCCTTACAGAAGCACACCTCTCCTGTATCATCACAGCATTGCCGTGGGAACTAATAAGATGCCCCAGTTTTCAGGAATTGCTCTCAACACTACAAGTTTAACTATTGTTTTAAATGAGATAACTGGGCTGCCTTTGCAAGTTGTTTATTTTGTCATAGTTATAGCAACGGCCTGGAACCCTGATTATTGTCTAACTTAACTTTAAGATGTATCCACTTATATATAATCCTTTTTATGTTCATTATGTCAGTACTCAGCTCTTTCAGCATCTTATTTAGTACCATCGGTAGCTCATCATTTTGGCTGGAATTCACTTGGTGACATGTCACTTGGCCCTGTGTGTCAGGTGACAGCCCTCCCAGGACATTACGCCTGCTCATCTACGTACCATCCGTGCTGGGTATGGTCATAAACCTTTCTACTGCAGATAAAAGCCTGATGATGCTTTTGTGACTACCAAAGATGAGAGGAAGGTATGAGGTGTTATGCTGTCATCACCGATTCTCTGCCTCTATAGAATAAGTAAGTAGGAGGATGAGAAGCTGTTGTGCACGGTCTGAATGAATCTGTGAAGTACTGGAGGGAGAAACCACTGTCCTTTCCATCAGCACTTCTGCAGTGGTGAGAATTGATGGAAACCAGTTTTTCCAGGAATAAAATTTCTGTTCATCGGTTGTAATTGCCAAGAAAAGAAGGAAATGAGGACCAGGTTGTTCTATTGAAATATAACCCATTTTTTCACATACAGCTTATTCTCAGTCACATTTCCCATTTGCCACTCTATGCTTAGAACACTTGTATTTATTGGAGACAGCAGCGGCGGTTTGTTGGGTTTTTGTGTGTTTGGGGGCTTTGTTTGTTTGTTTTTTCAGTTTATGTTTGTTACGGGTTGTTTTTTTTTTTTTGAGTGTCAGCTTGTGACTTACATTGAATACCAGGTAGTTAAAGGTAAAAGCAATCTCAGTACTGTCTACGTGGGTACAGCAGCACCCGCAAAAATACTCACAGCCTAAATACGAAAAGGTCATTGCTCACCAGCGGGGGGAGTTAGTCACTGCGCTCTGCAGCAACAGGTTGTCCTCACCCCTGGAAATGGGTTTCCCACTGAAACGTGGCCACGCTGGGTTATCTGTGTTATCGGATCACTTCTTATGATCAATCATAAGAGTAAGAACCACCTTTGCTTACTGTTTAACATATCTGAACAGCCCCTTTTAAGAGATTTTCCTTTTTCCTTTACAAAGTGGGTGAGAGATGAACTACGCTCCGAACAAGGTCTGGCTGATACGGAGACAATCTTAATCAAATGAAAATTCAAAATTCACAGTAACTGAAATACTTTGAATCCATGTTCATTGGCTAGTTTCTTTATTTCTTTGAAAAAGGGTCCTATTTTCTTTTGCTATGCTAGAATCTAAGTCAATACATGAGGAAAAAAGTTTATTGAAAATTCACACTATTACCAGCTGAAAGTTGGGTAAGTCTTTTGAGTTCTGACATTATGGCCGTGCTTATCGCAAACTGGATCGTTGGAAACTAACAGCATTGCAGATTGTCAGGAGGCTGGGTTCTGGTAACATGTCTGAAGAAAACACTTAATTGAAAATGTCATCTGCCCTTCACTGTACTAATAACTGATATTAGGTTTCGGGGAGGGTCCCTCATAACTGGAGGACAAACAAGTTAGTGCCAAAACAGCAGGGCTAAACATGCTTTGTTTCCAAGATATTTGTTCTTCATATCTCTGCACCCCCGCCCTTATCACCTCCCTTCAATAACCTGAGTTCTTTTTCCTTTCCTTTCACATTCCTTACGCATCCTCATCAAGCAAAAGACAACATATGCTGTGATTAATCTGCTGCTGTGCTCATACTTTTTTTCTGGCTACTGCCACGCAGAATGTGTGACAGCTGAACTCCACCAACCTCTGCCCCCCGCCCACCGAGGGACACTATTCTCTACCAAACATTTACATGCACGCACATTTACTTTATGTCCTTTCCTAGGGATAACCCCTTAAAATGCAAATGTAGTTAGTTACAAAAGCTTCATGTTAATTAAATGGGACACAATTAGGCTGGATTCTTTTATTTTAAAAACGTAAAATCAACAACAGACTGTTCTTTGGATAGTAGAATTGAAAAAGCTCAGTTTCTTAGATGTTTTCCTGCTGCCCTAGCTTCCCCCATGTCCTTTTTGGATACTGCTGCAGAACCCAGAGTCCAGAGCCTCTGATTTTCACAAAATTTACAGGAACGTACTATCTTAAGACCTCTGCTCTGTCCTTAAGCTTGGTTAAAATTAGCTAATAGGTTCAGAAGAGCGACAAGGCTGACGGCAGATAGCACATGTTTAATTTCCTTATGAAATGAGGCTAAAAAAGGCTCTAGAAGGGATTCTCCAGTGTGCTGTATTTGTGGTTGACTGCACAGATGTGACAGAAAGCAGCTTTCAGATGTCTTCAGCCAAATGTATTTTCAATTACAGGGATGGCAGGAGCAGGGAAGCTGGGCTCCTGCCTCATTTAATGGTGAGAATGGCTGATGGACATGTTGCGAGTGGCTACTCAATGTTGTTTTCTTCTTGCCTGATGTTCAGAGCTATACTCCCTGGTGCAATATTCCAGCTCTGCTCTCAGCACAAAATAATTAGTTATGTTTTGGACTTTTTCTATGACGTTCATCACAGCAGTATGTGGGCACTTCACTAACATTGTTTTCTCTCCAGAGCAACATAGCGGGAGGGTGGTTCTATAATATCCATTTCTTTGCAAGGGAAATGAGATGTAGAAAGTTTTGAGTCAAAGGCATCCTCTAGTGTTGATTGCCCTCTTCTGAGATGCCTGGGGCATGCTTTCTCAGGCCATTTGGCATTATACATAATTTTGTTATGTTCAAATCACAGTTCTTACTGTCCTCAGTCAGTTACAAATGCTCTAGAGTTCTGTATTTCAGACCCTGGGCCTCAGTTTGTTATGCAGGGAAAAGAAAAGAAAACATATCTGAAGTATTATGGCATAACTGAATTGTGACCTGTAAGCTGCCAGCTGGGAAGGAAGCCAATTACAAATATTTGATTGCTTTAATGATAGACAGTCCATTCTCTTCCTGCAACCTCCTGCTTGGATTTCTGCCCAGGTAGAGGGAACTTGGAGCCGAGACCTAATGCCTCGTGTCACTCCTCAGTATTCAACTATGAGGCTACTGCAAAGGCAATTTCGCTGTGTCTATAGTCCAATTATATGGGTAGTTTAGTGGGGTGGATCAGATATTCAGCAACTTTTATTTTAGGGGTAGGATGCTGTCCACTTGTCACATAGAGCCCCATTCCCATATTTGCCACTAGTTATTTTCCAGATTTATTTGGCTGGCGATTTCTGCATTCCTAACTCTCACCTAACCTGGAGAGGCCCTACTTCTAGGCTGTTTCCTAGGAAATATCAAAAAAGTACTGATGATTCTATTTCATTAACAACAGAGGCAGGGGTCTTATCTGTAACATTTTGTTCACTATACTTCGATTTTTATCTACAGTGGGATTCTCCTGTGGAGCAAGACCCTGTGGGAAAAATGTACCCACGTAACAGAAGAATTTCACAGTACACGTGGACAGGGGACAAGATCATCATTTAATTGTCTAATTTGGATAATCCCTATTTTCTTGATATTTAAATTTGAATCTAATCTAATAATATCTCAAGGTATATGTTTATGGAATTTTAAAAGATTAAATAGAAGAAAGAGGAAAAATTAAAGACACATTGTTCACAGATGCCTTGTGAGGGACATTTAAGTTCAATGCATTGAATATTAAGACAGTTGCCTGACATATGAGCCCCTACACTGCTGTTGCCCTACATCCACTTTATTGACCAGCAGGGAAGGACACAGCATTCTTGATTTTTCAGTTTCACAGCTAAGAATCAGGAATCTCAGGTTCTTCCCAGTTTTTGTAGGACTAAAACTCTGTGTTCCACACACACTGAGCTCTTGTTGTGGTCTCTTCCAGCTCCTAGACTTCCAATTCCCTTCTCCACTCCTAAAGCCACTCTTCCCAATACTATTTTAGCTTGCTGATTCAGTTTAAAAATAACCTTCTCCACTCTGTCCCTGCCCCCTGTTCTGGGCTGCCTTTAGCCCTGGTCTCTTCCCTGATCCAGTTTGCCATACAGCTCCACTAAAGTTACACTGGCATGATTAAGGAGAAATCATAGAAAAGAAACAAATGTCAAGGGAATAGATGTTTAATATAAATACTTCTCCCAAAATAGGCAAATTTCTGCCAGAAATGGCAAGTCATATTCAGCAAAAAACTCATCAATTAGCACAGCAAGTGCTATGGCTGTCCCCGGTCTCTGACTGTGCCTGGGACAGAGGGGAACAAATACCATGGTGCTGGGTGGTTGCTCCCAGCTGTGCAACGGTGTCGTACTGGAGGGCATTCTGTAAGGGGCACCGTTTGTTCATTACCTTCCGTGTGCCAACCTGTGCACACCCCATTGTCCTCTGGCACTGAAATTCCGACTCTTCTTACTGCCGATAACCTGAAGACATGCCCATTGAGCGTAGGACAGTTGGGAGGCCTTGAGTTACAACAAGTTATGACATAAGCTGTTTACCTTTAGTAATAGAACGCTGAAAAAAATTGATTGCAACGGCATAAGGACCTTTGCAGGAAGAAAAATACCCAGTGAAAAAAGACATCCTGAATCTGACATGCAGGGCATAAACACCTCTCAATGACTGGAAATGCATTGCTGTTGCCTCTTCTGGAAGGGGTGAGAAGACAGCGGCTTAAAAAGTCTGGGTATCGTTTGCCCAAGCCACTGAAGTTAGTGAAGAGAGAGAATTAGCTGAATGGCAAGAGACTTTCTCCTCATGGCACATGCACAGCCCAGGTTAACAGTGACCATCTCATCATCATAACAGCAACCTCTGCATACATCTCTGCTTTTGCTACAGTCTGTGAAATGATTTATCTGACTCAGCAGGGAAAAAGTCTCCTGGAGTTCTCAGTGTTCAACCTGTTCCTATGTTGTAGGAAACCCTGTGTTGTCTAAGCATCAGCCATTTGCCTCACAGGTGAAGGAAAATCAAGTAGAGGTAGTTTGTACTAAGGGATTAAAATGCTTCTATTTAGTACACTAGATGCTCTGCGTTTCTGAAATCCCACTGAAATATAATCTAAAATTTGCACGTGATGACCACATCTAAATTTGTGTAGTGCATTCTCTGTTGTCACCAGGCTAAAGCACCAGTCATGCTCCTTCCAGCTCTTTCTAGGCATGCGGTAGTTTTGCAGCCTTTGATTCATTTTGCTGAAGTCTTAGGTTTGTGGGGTATTTTGTGGCTTGTAGTAGAAACCCAGGGCGTATGTTCCTTCTTGACCCTTCTTCACTGAAGAACTCTTCAATGATTTGTTAAGCTATCGCTGCTTGCTCTGTCACGCTAAGGATGCCACTGTTCTTGTCTTCTGGTGTAGCAAGGTATATTTAGGAAAAGAGCAGGCAATTTGCAGACCATGGTATTATTCCTTGTGCCAGTGGGTTAGGGAATCACCCCAGAGCTAGAGGTTGCTTCCGAACATTGTGCTTCATAACCGACATCTTGCATCAGTTTGTCTAATCCCCCTTGTAACTGATTTACACTTTTAGGCTCGGTAACACCTTATGTTAATGAGTTCCACAACTTACTTGTATGTACTTTTAAAGGAAAACTATATCATTGGCCGCCATCCAGTATAAAAACCATTACCCGTACGCCTTTTGCACATTATTCATGGAGGTTTCATAGACTTGCACTAACATCAAGCCAAGGAGCCCGGGTTACCTAGGCTCCTCTAACCGGCGCAACTGCCGAGTACTGGGTTCGAGGAGCTGGATCAGCCATTCCTGCCCTACACACAAATGCGGAGCCTTGTCGGATGCTGGCGTCTGCTGGAAACAGCAAGCGTTACCGGAACGCCGTGCACAGGCCACAGCGGAGCAGCGTCTCTCCAGGGAGGGCCGGTGACTTGGGTACATTTGGTTACCCCCCAGGGGCCGTGTCTGCCCAGGTCCGTGTCCCCCCCCGGGCGATCGCGCCCGGGGCTTCGCGCCTAACGTGCTCGGGCGTTCCCCGGCGACGGGCGGCTGCGGGCCGCGGAAGCGCCGGGAGGCGGCCCGGCCTCCCCCCCGCCCCAAGCCCGCCGCCCGCTGCGGGACGGGCAGGCCGACAGCCCCGCCGCCCAGGGGGAAGGCCCCGACGGGCGCGGGCCGCGGCGTCCGCCACAGGCCGCCGCTCGCCTCCCCGGGCCCGGGCCCTGCAAGGCCCGGCTCTGCAAGGCCCAGCCGCGTGGGAGGCCGCCTCGCCGAGCGCCGCGCCGGGTGTCCCCCCGCCCGCTCTCCGGGGCTCCCGGCGGCGCTCGGAGCCGGGCCGGGCCGGCGGCCGCTGTGCTCGGCCGGGCCCGGCGGGGGCCGCGGGCCGTGTGTGAGCGCCGAGGGAGGGACGGAGCGGGTCAGAGCGGCGCGGAGGGCGGGGATAACCCCGTGGTGGCCGTCACGTGGAGCAGATGAAAGGGAAGCGGCTTGGCAGGGCGGAGAGGAGCCGGGGCGAGGGACGGGGAGCGCGGCTTGGCAGGCGGCGGCGAGGAGCGGGGCGCAGCGCGGCGGGAGGGCTGCTGCCATGGGGCGCTGACCCGCCCGGGACCCCGGCCCCGGAGCTGGAGCCGCTCGGGAGCGATGCGCGGCGGCGGGGCGCCGCTCCCCCCCGCCGCGCGATGAGGGGCTGCGGGGCCGGCGCGGGGCTGGCCGTGCCGCCGCCGCCGCCGCCACCGCCGCCGCCGCTGCTGCTCCTCCTCGGGTTGCTGCTGGCCGCGGCGCCGGGCGCGGCGCTGGGCAAAGAGACGGCGTTCGTGGAGGTGGTGCTCTTCGAGTCCAGCCCCAGCGGCGACTACACCACCTACACCACCGGGCTGCAGGGCCGCTTCTCCCGCGCGGGGGCCACGCTGAGCGCCGAGGGCGAGATCGTGCAGGTGAGCGCCGGCCGGGGGGGCGCCGCCTTGCCCCAAGATGGCTCCGCGGGGCCCGGCCGCCCCTTCACCTGGCGGCACAAAGCCCGCGCCGGGCCGGGCCGGGCCCGCCGCCCCACGTGCGCCGCCGCGGCCTGGGGACGCGGGGGGCCGCGGTGACAGATGCGCGCCCCGCGTACAAAAGGGCCCCGACGCGGGGTCCCCGCGGCCGCCGAGCCCCGGCCTCACCTTGGCCGACCGGCGCGGAGCCCCGTTTGACAGCGCGGGGGCGCGGCGGAGCGGGGGGCCGCCTTTTCGCGGGGGCGCGGCGGGCCCCGACGGCCCCCGCTCCGCACGCAGCCCCGCAGCTCCGTGGGGCGGGGGCGGGCCGGCGGTGCGGGGCGCTGCGCGGGGGCGGCCGCTGGCTCTGCCCGGGCGGAGGTGCGGGGCGCTGCCGCCTCTGTGGCGGGAGCGGGCCTGCCCCGCGCCCGGGGACGGCCACCGCGCCCGCCCGCGGGGGGAGCCCGGTGCAAAACCGGCGCAAAACCGGCGCAGGAGCGATCCGCTGCGCCTGGCGCTCGGGTGGCTGCTGGTCCTCCCTGGCCATCCCCGCATCCCTCCGGACACGGGGTGTTACGGGGGCTGCTGCGTTCTGCCCCGCTGTTGGTCCCGCACTCGGGGCTGATTTTAAGCGATTCTTTCATAACGTGAAATTTCTTCTAACGCTGCTTTCGCCTTGCTCACCAGAGAAATGATTTCTGTGTTTATCTGAACGCAGCTATTCTTTACTCTGTTTGAAACTCTTGAAGGGCTTATCTAATTCCTTTGTAGTCGCTTGTAATTGTTGACTTTCTTTTTTTTCCCCTTTGGCTAAGTAAAGAAAAATGACTTAAATGGTGTTTTAATAAGTTTGACTGTTAAGCGATTGCCAATAGCGATCCTCATTTCTCATTAACAGCTGTGGAGTTTGTTTGCCTGAGTTCCATATATGTACGCATGCATACACACATAAATATATATGAAATTTTAAAAGAGCTAAGTGGTGGTCAGTAAGCTCTAAAAACAACCTGCAAAGCTCTACAAGCACAAATACATTACTATCAAAGTAACTTTTTTTTTTTAGCTTCTTCTAAAGTAAAGAATACTGCTTTTGAGTGTTTGGTATTTCAAAACAGTTTCAACTGGAAGGATTTGTTATAAAAGTTCTCTTGCAGGCAAAAAAGTTGTGAGAATAAGCTGCTGATATAAGGGTGTTTATTCTCCCAGAGAGAAGATGGGTGGACCAATTATATTTCTGACATTTTTAACAAAGGTAGTGCGAGGAGGGGCTGGAACAGACAGTGGCGTTTTCTGACATTTTGGTGCATTACCAAACAGTGTGTGTGACTGGGGATAACAAGAGACTCTGAAGTTTCTTTTTGTGTCAGGTGTTAGTGTTAAGAACAGAACAGAGGCCATTTACTGAGGTCATACTTCCCTTGAGATTGCAAGTGGAGAAAAAACATACTGTTTTGTTAAGGCTCAGTTTTGCATAACTTGAAACAAATGCATTAAACGGACTTCTGTAGGCCTTATTGTGTGCAGCATCAGCTCTCTGCTTCCTTTTCATACCTGAGTAGGCAGCACCCCAAATAGGAAAGGCTACGGTGAAAGCCAAATTATGTGGCCCATCTTTTACAGTCATTTATCACTCAAAAACTGTTTTGCATATTCATCTGTACATACGCTGGATAACATACATCATGAACAGGCTATTTTTTCCCCTGAGCCACTGTGTGTAATAGTTTTTTTTTTTTTTCAGAGAAGGGAATATGGCAGACGTTGCTCCAGAGCAGCTAGGCTGAATGCTGTCAGTCATATTTTCACTGCTTAGTTTTTAGATTACTTATAGCATCTTTGGTCAGTGTCATGCTTTCTTCATCTTTTCCTGAAAGTGAGTTTTTCAGAGCCAAAATTTATAAAGATGTCCACAGCATTGTCTTGCCTCCCTTTTTGAGCTAGGCTGTGTATTTATGGAACTATGTGAATCTGCGGTTCTGGATCATTGTTTAAAGCTCACTGTGAGATTTAGAAAAGGATTGTGAAGCTAATGCCACTGAGAACCTGTTCAACAGTAGCTAGTGGTACATCAGTCAGCGAAGCAAGCTCTTCTTGGCCTCAACCGCTTTGTCAGTGCACACAGCTCTTTCAAGATTAAGATGCATTTTTCTTTAAACTGGAATATTAAAAATTCTTGAAAATCAGGCACACATTAAAGAATGGATCAAAGGAATTGTGGTTTTGGGACTCCACAAAGACTTACTTTTGTTTATGTTAATAGCACCAATTACTCATTGGTCTTGAAAGTCTGAACAAAAAAAAACCCCGAATCACAAAAACCTTAAGAAACAATGCACTTTCAGCTTTCGATAGGTCATACATTTACTCCTAAACTGGTTATTGGTCAGATTCCTATCCGGTGGTGGTATGCTCTTACATTGTCTCTCGTGTTATTGTGAACAAGTCTTATTAGGGTCAAGTGTCTACTAGAATAACTCTTCAGAGAGATGAAATGTTCATATGTTTTCTTTCATGTGGCCACAGTTCGTATTCAGCAAACTCATCCTTAGGTTGCTGTGTCAGCTGGTCCTTAAACTGCTCAAAGGTCTAACCATCTCAGTGGTATCTGGTGTACTGGAATATTGTGTGTTCCTTGGGGCAACATCCTGGCCATTAGTATGGTTGAGATTGGAAACTGAAAATGTCTGATTAGCAAGTGATTGTGAAAATAAGACTTTGTTGAAACCTTAAAATGATATTTTGCTTTAAAACGGATTGTGACTGGTGAACTCCTTATGGTTGAAACTTCTTGTAGCATTCAGACCAAAAGCTCAGATGTAGTTCTGTGTCAGACTAGATGCTACGTGGCCACAGACTTACAGTGTTAGGCCAATAAGCATCACTGATTTGACTAGCAGTGGCTTCTTTGCTCAGAGTGGGATTGCATATCTTAATTCTACTTGCACTCGGCAAGATTCTGGTCCAGTTGCTTATTCTGCTTGATGGCTACGGTGTGGAGCATCAAATGCTGTGTTTCTCATAAAGTTGTGGAGCTGATTGTGCTGCTCAGGTGAGGTGCTGCGAGAAGAGGATCGAGTTTAACGTTTGTTTTAGATTGCATTAAAAATTGTGACATGTTGAAAACTTTAATTGATACACACTCGTCATTGTTAGTTCTCTCTCTTACTCTTTCTTTTTGCTACTCCTGCCTTAGTTAGGTACACTGCTGAGTACAGTAACATAGGTGTGTTACCAATATATACAATTTTGGAAGAGAAGCAGCATGGAGGAGAGACATAGGAATATTATGCCTGTTTTTTCTGTGCGATAAAAGTTTGGGTTTTGGTTGGTTTGTTTCTGCTTGGAAGCCTCAGCAAGGGAATAATGAACTTTATGTAGCCATTGAACTGGAGTGATGCGTAGATTACATGATAATCTCCGGTTCCATATTTTTTTGTGCTCCAAAAGTAACAGTTTGGGGAGAACAAGCATAACTCCATGCTATAAGCTCCAGGAAGAAAATAGAAGTGGGACACTTCCCAACTTCTTGCTTGGCAGTTCCTTGCAGCGATGCTATTATCCATCTTCCTTCTCTTGCAGAAGATGGGGAGGCTTAGAACTGGAGTGCAGGACTGTGTGCCTGTGTGCTCCTTCCGTCTCCATCCCACCCCTTGTTTACTTGAATAGCTTTGAACCTTTTCCTTTGTTTGCTCAAAATTCAAAAGTTGCTAAAGACTGTAATATTCTGTCAGTTAGGCTTCAAGCTCCGAAGCATTAGCGAAGTTTTTAACGGCATGGAAAACAGTGACTCGAAACAACTGTGCAGATATATAGATGTCTGGCAATGATCAGAGGAGGCTGAATTGGGGGTATGTTTGTGTCCTTTGAGAATGGAAAACAAAAATGTGTATTTTCAGGGTTTTTTGGTTGTTGTTTTGTGAACAGGCAGGTTAAGTTTCTTCTTGCTTGAGTTGAGTGCCTGAAGGCCGTTCAAATTGAGGAAGTGGAATTATTTGTGGCTTTGAGTCACTGTCTTCTTGGGTGTTTTCTTTGCTAGTTATCCTCTTAGAATATGAAGACACCTGTGACTGGGTTTGTGTTAGTTTCCATACCTTAACCGTAAAGCTGTGGCTTACAGTAATGATACTGAGGACATCAGGGATAATACGTTTCTCTGGTAAAACTGAGTTCCTATTACCGGTCTTTGGGGCTTCAGGTTTGCTTTGTCATCATGTCCTTGGAATGAAGTATCTTGGAGTTGAGCTGTCATTGGAACATGGCACTTTCATTCTGGTGGAAAACAAAGAGCTGACACCCAGTGGATGCTGAGAATGGGCTGAGGAGAAGGGCTGTCCAGCATTTCCTGTTTCTTGGTTTTGGTACAAAGACAGGAGACCTGGAATGTACCTGTTCTGTCTTGTATGAGAAGTGGGACTAGGTTACAGGTTTTGTCCTCTCCGATCGTCAGTCTTCGATATTATGAACAGATGCTTACAACTGGCAAATGGTGTGAGGCAAGGGAGAATAGTCATCTTTGAGGTGTGCATCTTCAGCTGTTGGTTCTAAGCGCTGTCCTGTTGGGGCGTCTCACCTGAACTTGCATCAGGCAGGACCATGAGCTGCATTGCCATTCTGAAGGCCTGCTGAAAGTTAAGAAGGTTGTGTTACACAAGGCTGAATCATGAATGGAAGAGATTTAATTGCTGCTGTCATAAAAAAAAATTCTGAGCTTTCATAGAATGTATTTCCTGTTTAAAATCTATTTATTTATTTATTTATTTTAATACCAGCAAGTCACTGACGGCTTCGTTTTGGTTATCACGGCATCGAGAGTGTGTCTGTTGTTACGTAGTCAGAGTGGTGAGTAACTTCTATACTTGTTGCTTTGCTGCTTTGTGGATCAGAAACCTTGTCTAATCTAAGCGTCAGTTTTTCTTTTGTTTTCTGGTTATCATTGCATTAAGACTTGACTATCCAGCTGGTAGGAACAAGACTCTTCTATACTACAACATTGGTATATGCATGGAATAGCAAAATATTTTACAAGTTTCGATTGTGCATTTTCCGAAATCTCAGTTCTTTAAAGCATATGTGCAGGTTTTGAAACCTGAACTGGAGGTTGAGTTGGCAGGGCTTGTCAATCCTCCCTGTTATGGGAGAGAATTGATAGGTGAAAAAAAGATGAAAAATGCAGGTTTAGTCCTGTGGACAGCAGGCTCCCCTTTTGTAGTTTCTGTGGTGTGCTGTGCCTGATCTGAGCTTGATCAGTGCTTATTCTTTAGTGGTTTCTGACAGAAGAATGAAGACTGCACATGCCCAGAATTTCCTGGCTTCTTTCAGGGCTTGGTTTCCCTACTCTGTTGCTACTGGTTGAGTTTTTCATGCTGTGAAAGGGAGGCATTCTTCATGGGGGTGCAACAGGTCTGGGTCCTCTACAGGAGAAGGCCAAGATTATAAAGGAAGTGTAATTCACATTTGAAATAAGATATTGTTAAGGTAAAGACTTGCACGGTTTTTTTGAACCTGGTCAGCCTTTGGAGCATGTGTAATGCACAAGCAGCTTGCTTGCAGCAGAGGTGGTGTCCTGGGCTTGATCTCCAATTAGATTGATCTAGGTGTTGCCCAGTTTTTCATCCCTCCCTCTGTTCCTCCCTTCCTTTTTTTTTAAGTTTCAGTCATGCTTTAGTCCATTGTGTACTGTGGTGTGGGGTAGTACACAGGGAGAGTTGAAAACAGCCCATTGAAGTGTTTTGCATAGGTCGTTCATCCTCTTATATTTTGTCTTGACACTGGGCACTGTCTTCACACTGTGAGCTCCAGCCCAGTCACATCGTTGCTGCTTTAGTTCACAAGAAGTTGCCTGTTCTCATTGGCTTCTGGATGCAGTATTGTAAATAAGGATCTTTATTTTTTATTAACTCTTCAATGTTGCAATAGCCAAGATGTCTCTTGGTGGTGGTGAATGGTAGTGAAAGGACTTGGTAACTCCTTCTGTGCTAGCGACCTGCTCTTGTGTGATGTCCACTTGCAGCTGCAGTGCACTGCTTTGAGAATCCTGTACTTGTGCCGTCCTCTTAAGGTACACTGCAACTGTGGAACAAAATTTCAGAGGGTGGTGTCAGAGACTGTGGTGAGAAGGGGCACTTGGCTGCTTAAACCTTCTGCGAGAACATCCTTCTCTCTCCTTCGGTTGGACAGTTTCATGTCTTCTTTCATATCTTCCAGAAAAAGAAACACCTTATGCAAATAGTTAATATAAACTCAAAATTGCCATGGAATTTTAAGGGCTAGTAAATCATATTTACCTAGTTAAAAACTTTGGACTTTCAAGCTTTAGACTATTAGAATACCTTATAATGTATTAATGGAGAGTTAAGGGCACCCGTGCAAACTGCTTCTAAATGAGTCTAAGGCAATAGTAAATAAATGTTTCTAGGCATTACTACAGGAGAGAAGGCTGTTGAAAAGATAAGGTACCAAAATCTATGATGAATTACTGCTTTTGGAGGAGGCTCCAGTGTCTGTGGTATTTGCACGCAGTTGCAGCAATACCCAAATCGTTCTACCAGAGCCATGTCAGCATGCAAGACTGAGACAGTCCCTTGAGGAGAAGGTGGGAGGCACAGTATAAGAGAACGAGGTAAAAGATATCTAAATATGGAGGAGAAGGTACAATGGAAAGAGAAAAAAACGCTAATGTGACCTATTTAGAGGAAGAAGAATGAAGTAGGTTAATATAGTAAATAGAAGCAGAAAACTTCCAGCACTTGGTCTCATACTCAGGCCAACCAGTGCAATTTCTGTTCCTTTCCAAATAAAGGTGGGGAGATCAAGTGGGGTAAAAATAGTTTTTGGGAGTTCAGATGACTTTTCCATGTAGACCCTAAGTTCAGTTAAACCTTCCTGCACAGACGTTTAAGGTCTGTGCTGTTGAAAACCTTGCCCTTGCTGGCAGGATGCTGACCACTTCCTTTTGCATGTAGTCCTATTGCTTCTTCAGGAGGTGGAACTAGGAAAAAATCGCAGAGAGGAGTGGTGCTCAAAAATTGTTAAACACGGAGCCATTTGGAGAACTTTTTTTCATTTAGATGTATTTATGTTGAGACTATATCTATGTCACTGTAATGGTTTAGATACAATTACAGCCTGCTTTATAGTGTTACCGGCACTTGTGGCCAGCCGTGCCCCACGGATAGGATTGGCACTTGCTCTCCCTGAGCGCTCCACTGATGGATGTGATTATGGGACAGGGTAACTTCTTTTTAATTGCTTTGCCTAGTGAAGGGCTTCTGAAATGACTCCAGGTGAAGCATGTAGAGGTCATGATTTGATGTGGCATAACTTGGTGAGAAAGAAACACATGCAGCATTGCTGCAAGCAGATCTTATAGGAAAGTCTTGAGTAGTTGTATAAAACCATTGATTAGCATACATAGTAATTTTCTTCCAGTTTATACCATCTTGTGGTGGAGAATGTATTTAAAAATGCTCCCTTTTTTTTATTACAGTCTTCTAGTCCTTGTTTTGGAATTTCAAAGTGAGGCCCTTCTGGACCAAAATAA